>NC_057810.1:152352105-152725790 GCF_018294505.1 Triticum aestivum
TGAGGCGGGCTCATCCTTTCTATCGCTTTGACCTTCTCTGAGTTGGCCTCAATTCATCTGTGCGACACCAGGAACCCCAGTAGCTTGCCAGATGGGACACCTAATACACACTTCTCAGGGTTAAGCCGCAACTCCACCTTGCGCAGGTTGGCGAACGTCTCCTCCAGATCTCCAACAATGGTCCTTGCCTCCCGGGACTTGACCAATATGTCATCGACATAAACCTCTGTGTTCCTCCCGAGCTGCTTGCCCAGGGCGATGTGCATCAGCCTCTGGAATGTTGCCCCAGCATTGCTCAACCCAAGTGGCATGCAAGTGTAGCATTACACCCCGCACAGGGTCAAGAAGGTCGTCTTCTCTACATCTTCCACCGCCATCTTGATTTGATGATAGCCTGAGAAGGCATCCAGGAAGCACAGTAGGTCGCACTCGGCGGTGGAGTCGACGATCTGGTCGATGCGCGGAAGAGGAAACGGTTCCTGAGGGCAAGCTTTGTTCAGGCTCGTGAAGTCAACGCACATGTGCTCTTTCCCGCCCTTCTTGGGGACAATGACTGGGTTCGCCAACCACTCTGGGTGCCGCACTTCCCGGATGACGCCATCCTCCTGAAGTTTGTGGGTCTCCTGGACGATGAATGACTGCTTCTTCAGGGCTTGCCATTGCGCCTTCTGCTTCACGGGCGCGCGTGGGGGCACACCATGAGGTGGTGCTCGATTAACCCCCGCAGAATGCCTACCAGGTTTGTTGCTTGCCATGCAAATACATCCTTGTTCGCATGGAGGAAGCTGACCAACGCTTCCTCCTGGTCTCGGGGGAGGCCAGCGCCTAGAGTGAAGGCAGCTCCTGACCCTCCATCTTCATCGACCGGTACTTGCTTCATCTTGACCCGTTCATGAGAGAACAACGACTTCTTCTTCGCCGGGGCAGCCCCCGGGCTCTCCGGAACGCTCCCCGCTTTTGGCTGCGCGACCGCCGCGGCCTTGAAGCTGAGCCTAAGGGCCATGAGCGCATCCTCAATGTCTCCCGCCACTGTAAGGACGCCACTGCTTCCTAGCAGCTTCATGATGTTGTAGCCAGGATGAGTCGCCGCCATGAACTTGGCGAGGGCCAGGTACCCGAGGATGGCATTGTACGGGAGCCCGATGCGCGCGACGCCGAAGTCGATGAGCTCGGTGCGGTAGTTGTCGCGCGTTCCAAAGGTCACAGGGAGGCGAATCTGCCCTGCCGGGCATGTGGAGCCGCCGACCACTCCAAAAAATGGTTTGGTGTGGAGGATTCGGTCATGAGGCATGTGGAGCAGGCCAAACGCCTCCACGGAGAGGACACTGAGGCCGGCTGAGGGAGTCGTGGACTAAGGGGTCCTTGGGGAGTCAACCTATGTGACATGGGCCGGACTGACAGGTCGTGAAGATAAAAGATAGAAGGACCTCCCCCGTGTCCGGATGGGACTCTCCTTTGCGTGGATGTCAAGCTTGGCGTTCGGATCATGTACCTTCCTTTCTCCGTAACCGACTTTGTACAACCCTAGATCCCTCTAGTGTCTATATAAACTGGAGGGTTTAGTCCATAGGGGGAATCACAATCATACAGGCTAGACATCTAGGGTTTAGCCACTACGATCTCGAGGTAGATCAACTCTTCTAACCCCTATATTCATCAAAGTCAATCAAGAAGGAAGTAGGGTATTACCTCCATTAAGAGAGCCTGAACCTGGGTACACATCATGTCCCCTGCCTCCTTGTTACCTTCGATTCTTAGACGCACAGTTCGGGGGGCCCTACCCGAGATCTGCCGGTTTTGACACCGAAAGGTGCTTTCATTGAGAGTTCCACTTTGTCATCACCAGAAGGCTTGATGGCTCCATCAACCATCCATAAAAATTCCGCCCTGAGGGAGACTTTTCTCCCGGCCAAATCTTCGTATTCGGTGGCTTCGCACTGCGTGCAAATTTGATTGGCCATCTTGAGCAGATCAACAGATATGCACCTGGTCATTGGATTAGGTTTGGAAACCTAAACTATGTCGCTGATATCCAAGGAGACATGATATTCCAAGGGTTTGTGGCCTCAACCGCAGCTCTGGCCTTGGATCCAGAACTCCTCGTCGAGTCCAAAAAAGGGAGTTTAGAGCCTGCCAGACTCTCCACAGCCATAGAGCTCAACACCGGAGATACGGAGGGGATCGTTCCAACAGCCGGCCGAGAGCCACTCCAGGCTCCCTCCATCCTCATCGAGCCAGACTCACCTCCGTGCCTTAGCTTCGAACTCTCGAGGTCCGTGTCATATGATCTTGGCCAGGGAACTCCTGTCCTGCCCCGCTCCACGGATTCGCGCTTCCCTGACCAGACCCCACTCTTAAATGAGGCTCTGGACTTAATGCGATCTCTCGCCATTATAGAAGGATCGCTGCCGAACTATGCCCAACCCGCACCAGGGGCTGAGAGCGGGAATTTTAGTCCCACCCACCACCCACTCCATAGCCACTATCAAAGACTTAACCGACATGCTTGATTATGCTTCCGAAGACATCGATGGCATGGACGACGATGCCGAAGAAGAACAAAGCTAGAACCCGCTTCTTACCAGATGCTGGGCGACTACTTCCACATATGACATATATATGGTGGACACACCCAAAGAGGATGACGACAAAGGTGGGAAGGACCCAGTCGAGGATAATTCTCTTGTGGCACCACCAAAGCGTCGTTGTCAGTGGCGCTGCTCTAAACCGCGTCAAGAAAAAGACAGCAATACCGGCCAGAGACAACAATACTCCGGATAACACCGAAGACCAACAAGCCCCTATCAAATCATAATCCGAACATGATGAGTGGAGGGGCAAGTCAACCCCGGTGATCTCATCGGGAACGAGGGCTCGGAGGATGGTAGTTACGTACCGATCTCCGAAGAAGATGAGAGCCTCGGCGATGAAGAATTCATCGTGCCAGAGGAACCCTTTGAACAAGAGGGCTTTAAGCGCCGGCTAATAGCCACGACAAGAAGCCTAAAAAAGAAACAACATCAGCTTCAAGCTGATCAGGATCTGCTCAATGACAGATGGACTGATGTTCTGGCAGCCGAGGAATATGGCCTCGAACACCCAGCCAAGAGCTACCCGAAGCGTAAGCTGCTACCCCAATTTGACAACGAGGCCCCAGAGCCTATACCGCCCACGCGTAATGTGGCCGACGGAGCTGACCGACCACCACATGGTCGGGACAGAGCGGCAACTCAAGCCGAACACCTGCCCACACCACCATGTCATAAAGGTAGAGAGACATCGGCTGCAGGATACACTTACAACCTACGACAGGACCTGGATAATAGAGCCGGTCAGACCAGATCCATATATGGATCAAGGGGGCGGGCTCCAGCACAAGAAGATGGCCATCAAACCTGGCGAGACAAGCACAACTCAACCAGGGCTGAAAACCGCATACGGACTCCATCCGAATTGCGTCGGGACGTGGCCCGATATAGAGGCGCCACACACCCCCTATGCTTGACTAATGAGATAATGGAGCACCAGTTCCCAGAAGGGTTTAAACCCATGAACATCAAATCATACGATAGCACAATAGACCCCACAGTATGTATTGAAGATTTTATTCTCCACATTCACATGGCTCGCGGTGATGATGTACATGCCATCAAATACCTCCCTCTCAAACTTAAGGGACCAGCCCGGCACTGGTTAAACAGTCTCCCAGAAAACTCTCTTGGAATCTAGGAAGACCTAGAGGATGCCTTTAGAGACAACTTCCAGGGCACTTATATCCGGCTTCCAAACGCTGATGACCTTAGCCACATAGTCCAGCAGCCCGGAGAGTCAGCCAGAAAATTCTAGACACGGTTCCTAATCAAAAAGAACCAAATTGTTGATTGTCCGGATGCTGAGGCTCTAGCATCCTTCAAACATAGCATCCACGATGAATGGCTTACCCGACACCTCGGTCAACAAAAGACAAAGTCCATGCCAGCCCTCACATCGCTCATGACCCGCTTTTGCGCAGGTGAAGATAGCTGGCTTGCCCATAGCAGCAACAGGACCAGCGATCCTGGCACCTCTGAAGCAAGGAACAGAAACGGCAAGCCCTGATGCAACAAAAACAAATGTTGGAGCAACACTGATAATGCCGAAGACATGACGGTCAACGCCGGATTCAATGCCTCCAAACCCGGTCAGCGGAAGAGGCCATTTAAAAGAAACAAAGACGGTTCATCTAGTCTGGACCAAATACTCGATCGACCTTGCCAGATTCACGGCACCCCTGACAAGCCTGCCAACCATACTAACAGAAGTTGTTGGGTCTTTAAGTAGGCCGGTAAGTTAAACACCAAACACACGGGGAAAGGGTCGCCCGGCGAGGATGACGACGAGGAGCCCCGCCCACCGAACACAGGGGGACAAAAGAAATTCCTCCCCCCCCCCCCCAAGTCAAAATGGTGAACATGATATACGCTACTCCCATCCCCAAAAGGGAATGCAACTGTGCGTTAAGGGACGTCTATGCGATAGAGCCATTCGCCCCAAATTCAACCCATGGTCAGCATGCCTGATCACCTTTGATTGCAGGGACCATCCGACCAGCATCTGTCATGGAGGTTCAGCTGCATTGGTCCTCGATCCAATCATCGATGGATTCCACCTCGTGAGAGTCCTCATGGATCACGGCAGCAGTCTTAACCTGCTCTATTAGGATTCAATCTGGAAAATGGGTATTGACTCATCAAGAATCAAGCCCACCAAAACTACCTTTAAAGGAGTAATACCTGGTGTCGAAGCCCGCTGCACGGGCTCAATCACATTGGAAGTTGTCTTCGGTTCGCCGGATAACTTCCAAAGTGAAGACTTGATCTTCAATATCGTCCCTTTTCGCAGTGGGTATCATGCACTGCTCGGACGAACTGCATTTGCCCATTTCAATGTGGTCCCTCACTACACTTATCTAAAGCTCAAAATGCTAGGACCACGCGGTGTTATAACAGTCCACAGAAACATGGATCGTTTCCTCCGTACTGAGGAACACATCGCGGCCCTCGTAGCAAAAGTGCAAGTCGGCCTTATCAAGCCGAACTCCACATCGGCAGTCAAGCTACCGGACCCTGTCAAACGAGTCTGGACTACCCCGCTGAATGATAGTCCAACTCGTCAGGAGCTCGATTAGCAACCCGATCTCTTTCTTCGCCGGTACCAAGCAGCAGCGTATGTACCGCGTGCTCATAACTATGCACTAAAAATACCATCGGCGACGACGGAGGCATATCAAGGATAAAGTCCACAATATGGCTGAACCGTACCTGGGCCCCCATCTATCTTTTTTACCTTGGTTTTTTCTTTTCAGGTTCTTTACAACCCACATCACCCTTTTTATGGTGTCAAGGGCCCTTTTTGGCCCCTTATGAAAACTCATTCATTAATCCTCTCAAAGGTTCACACAACAAGGCGAAAAGAAGCGCAGATGTACGGCGGAGTACCTAAAGGATCTTTCAAGATCACCTCCTCCCCTTTTTCTGGTACATGTATGATGTCTACTACACAACCTTCTTCTTGTAGACGTTGTTGGTCCTGCAAGTGCATAGGTTTGTAGGACAGTAGCAAATTTCCCTCAAGTGGATGACCTAAGGTTTATCAATCTGTAGGAGGCGTAGGATGAAGATGTGTCTCTCTCAAACAACCCTGCAACCAAATAACAAAGAGTCTCTTGTGTCCCCAACACACCCAATACAATGGTAAATTGTATAGGTGCACTAGTTCGGTGAAGAGATGGTGATACAAATGCAATATGGATGGTAGATAAAAGTTTTTGTAATCTGAAATAAAAAAACAGCAAGGTAGCGAGCAGTAAAAGTGAGCGTAAACGGTATTGCAATGGTAGGAAACAAGGCCTAGGGTTCATACTTTCACTAGTGCAAGTTCTCTCAACAATAATAACATAGATAGATCATATAACAAGCCCTCAACATGCAACAAAGAGTCACTCCAAAGCCACTAATAGCGGAGAACAAACATAGAGATTATGGTAGGGTACGAAACCACCTCAAAGTTATTCTTTCGGATCGATCTATAAAAGATTTCATACTCGAATAACACCTTAAGACACAAATCAACCAAAACCCTAATGTCACCTGGATACTCCATTGTCACCTCAAGTATCCGTGGGCATGATTATACGATATGCGCCACACAATCTCAGATTCATCCAACCAACATAAAAGTACTTCAAAGAGTGCCCCAAAGTTTCTACCAAAGAGTCAAGAACGTGTGCCAAGCCCTATGCATAGGTTCCCAGTGTCACGAAACCCGCAAGTTGATCACCAAGACGTACATCAAGTGTTCTCATAAAAGACTCAATCCGATAAGATAACTTCAATGGGGAAACTCAATTCATCACAAGAGAGTAGAGGGGGAGAAACATCATAAGATCCAACTACAATAGCAAAGCTCGGGATACATCAAGACCGTGCCATAGAGGGAACACGAGAGAGAAGACGAGAGAGAGGGAGATCAAACACATAGCTACTAGTAGATACCCTCAGCCCCGAGGGTGAACTACTCCCTCCTCATCATGGATAGCGCCGGGATGATGAAGATGGCCACCGGTGATGGGATCCCCCTCCGACAGGGTGCCGGAACGGGCTCCCGAGAGGTTTTTGGTGGCTACAGAGGCTTGCGGCGGTGGAACTCCGATCTATCTTCTATTTTGGAAGTTTTAGGGTACGTAGGTATATATGGCTGGAAGGGGTACGTCGGTGGACCTCCGGGGTGCTCACGAGGCAGGGGGCGCGCCCTAGGGGGTGGGCGTGCCCCCCACCCTCGTGGGCAGCCCGGGACTCCCCTGACGTGCACTCCAAGTCTATCAGGTTGCTCTCCTTCCAAAAATAACTTCTCCAGTTGATTTCGTTCCGTTTTGACTCCGTCTGATTTTCCATTTCCTCGAAAGACCGAAATAGGCATAAACCAGCAAATCTGGGCTGGGCCTTCGGTTAATAGGTTAGTCCCAAAAATAACAAAAAGTGGATAATAAAGCCCAATATTGGCTAAAACAGTAGATAAAGTAGCATGGAGCAGTCAAAAATTATAGATATGTTGGAGACGTATCAATGTACACAGCTTTCCCTTTCACTCGGCATGTAAAATAGCCTTGATGCTTATAGCATTATCTGTACAAATACGTTTTGACGTATCAATCAAACTATAATGGAAACAGTTCTTTGCCCAAATTATTTGGTACTGGCTTATTTGTATTTTTTTTATTTTTGTGTCATCTGATTGTCATGTACACCTCGGCACGACCTAAATCGCCAGGGGCCCTATTTAGCCGTGTACATTTCTTAAATTTACCCTAAGTCTGAACACTTTCACAAGTGCAATTCAGCGTCCCGAATTTAGCATTATATGCATCGGCTCCGAATCATGTCTTGGGTTAATAGTTGGGTTGCCCGGCTCATGTGGTTACTACCTTACGTTCCGATTGTTCGGCTAAGGAAGTAAAGGGAGAACTACTGCGATTGTGTTTCCGGTTAGCCGAATAAACACCTCAGCTATTCGGTGACTCAGTATAAATCTCTTACGATTTTTCCATGTCACACGGAGGACTGGTTTTTACCTGGACAGGCGTCTACAACACTCAAGTTTGGATCATCAAACAATACTAGGGGCTGCGCCTACAATCTTATTGTCAAACTCCTATGGCTAAGTGAGAATGATAAAGACACATAAGTCTGATTGCCTGGTTCGCCGCACTAGCACCTCCTTCAAGGACCAAGTTGTTGGGATAAGTGTGTTTTTGTGCTATTTTAAACACCCCCGTAGTATCTACGCGAGGGGTTGTCGGATGCGATTCCTCATGTAATAGTTATAACATAGGGTGACACAGAACTAGCTCCAGTTCATCAATGTAATGTAGGCATGTATTCCGTATATAGTCCTACGTGCTTATGCAAAAGAACTTGCATGACATCTTTTGTCCTACCCTCCTGTGGCAGCGGGGTCCTAGCGGAAACTAAGGGATATTAAGGCCTCCTTTTAATAGAGAACTGGAACAAAGCATTAACACATAGTGAATGCATGAACTCCTCAAACTACGATCATCACCGAGAAGTATCCCGATTATTGTCACTTCGGGGTTGTCGGATCATAACACATAATAGGTGACTATAGACTTGCAAGATAGGATCAAGAACCCACATATATTCATGAAAACATAATAGGTTCAGATCTGAAATCATGGAACTCGGGCCCTAGTGACAAGCATTAAGCATAGCAAAGTCATAGGAACATCAATCTTAGAACATAGTGGATACTAAGGATCAAACCCTAACAAAACTAACTTGATTACATGGTAAATCTCATCCAACCCATCACCGTCCAGCAAGCCTACGATGGAATTACTCACGCACGGCGGTGAGCATCATCAAATTGGTGATGGAGGATGGTTGATGATGACGACGGCGATGAATCCCCCTCTCTGGAGCCCCGAACGGACTCCAGATCAACCCTCCCGAGAGAAATTAGGGATTGGCGGCGGCTCTATATCGTAAAACGCGATGAAACTTTCTCTCTGATTTTTTTCTCCGCGAAACGGAATATATAGAGTTGGAGTTGAGGTCGGTGGAGCCTCAGGGGGCCCACGATATAGGGGGTGCGCCCAGGGGGTGGGTGCGCCCCCCACCCTCGTGGATAGGGTGTGGCCCCCCTGGTCTTGATTCTTTCGCCAGTATTTTTTATATTTTCCAAAACTTGCCTCCGTGGATTTTCAGGTCATTCCGAGAACTTTTGTTTTCTACACATAAAACAACATCATGATAGTTCTGCTGAAAACAGTGTCAGTCTGGGTTAGTTTCATTCAAATCATGCAAGTTAGAGTCCAAAACAAGGGCAAAAGTGTTTGGAAAAGTAGATACGTTGGAGACGTATCAACTCCCCCAAGCCTAAACCTTTGCTTGTCCTCAAGCAATTCAGTTGATGAACTGAAAGTGATAAAGAAAAACTTTTACAAACTCTGTTTGCTCTTGTTGTTGTAAACATGTAAAGCCAGCATTCAAGTTTCAGTAAGTATTATGAACTAACCATACTCACAATAACACTTAGGTCTCACAGTTACTCATATCAATGGCATAATCAGCTAGCGAGCCATAATAATACAACTCGGATGACAACACTTTCTCAAAACAATCATAATATGATATAACAAAATGGTATCTTGCTAACCCTTTCTGAGACTGCAAAACATAAATGCATAGCACCTTTAAAGATCAAGGACTGACTAAACATTGTAATTCATGGTAAAAGAGATCCAGTCAAGTCATACCCAATATAAACCAATAGTAATGAATGCAAATGACAGTGTGCTCTCCAGCGGGTGCTTTTTAATAAGAAGGTGATGACTCAACATAGAAGTAAATAGATAGGCCCTTCGCAGAGGGAAGCAGGGATTTGTAGAGGTGCCAGAGCTCGATTTTAAAATAGAGATGAATAACATTTTGAGCAGCATACTTTCACTGTCAACACAACAACTATGAGATGGCTATATCTTCCACACTACATGCATTATAGGCAGTTCCCAAACAGAATGGTAAAAGTTTATACTCCCCCACCACCAACAAGCATCAATCCATGGCTTGCTCGAAACAACGAGTGCCTCCAACTAACAACAGCCCTGGGGGAGTTTTGTTTAATTATATTGATTTGCTTTGATCTTTTTGGATCATGGGACTGGGCATCCCGGTTACCGGCCCTTTCTTGTGAATGAGGAGCGAAGTCCACTCCTCTTGAGAATAACCCACCTAGCATGGAAGATATAGGCAGCCATAGTTGAAACATGAGCTGCTCGAGCATACAAAACAGAATTTCATTTGAAGGTTTGGAGTTTGGCACATACAAATTTACTTGGAACGGCAGGTAAATGCCGCATATAGGAAGGTATGGTGGACTCATTGGAATAACTTTGGGGTTTAAGGAGTTTGGATGCACAAGCAGTATTCCCGCTTAGTAAAGGTGAAGGCTAGCAGAAGACTGGGAAGCGACCAACTGAGAGAGCGACAACAGTCATAAACATGCATTAAAATTAATTCACAGCGAGTACAAGCATGAGTATGATATAATCCACCATGAACATAAATATCATGAAGGCTATGTTGATTTGTTTCAACTACATGCGTGAACATGTGCCAAGTCGAGTCACTCAATTCATTCAAAGGAGGAGACCATCCCATCATACCACATCATTATAATTCTAATAGCATGTTGGCACGCAAGGTAAACCATTATAACTCATAGCTAATCAAGCATGGCACAAGCAACTATAATTTCTAAATGTCATTGCAAATATGTTTACTTCATAATAAGCTGAATCAGGAACGATGAACTCATCATATTTACAAAAACAAGAGAGGTCGAGTTCATACCAGCTTCTCTCATCTCAATCAGTCCATCATATATCGTCATTATTGCCTTTCACTTGCACGACCAAACGATGTGTATAATAATAATAGTGCACGTGCATTGGACTAAGCTGGAATCTGCAAGCATTCAACTCAAGAGGGAACACAAAGTAATATGAGCTCTAAGTTAAATAAACAATCATGCATATGAGAGCCACTAAACATTTTCAATATGGTTTTCTACTCTCGACCCCCAAAGGAAAGAAAAGAAAATAAAACTATTTACACGGGAAATCTCCCAACAAGTAAAAGAAGAACGAGAAATCTTTTTGGTTTTTCATTTTAATTTCTACTACAAGCATGGAAATTAAACTAACTAATTTTTTTAGTTTTTCTTAAGGTTTATCAAACTCACAAGAAGAAAGCTAGAAAAAGAAAATTAAACTAGCATGGATAATACAATGAAAGAGTATGAGCACCGACGACTAGAATAGTGTGTGAACATGAATGTAAAGTTGGTGAGAAATACGTACTCCCCCAAGCTTAGGCTTTTGGCCTAAGTTGGTCTAATGCCAAGCGCAGCCTGGCTGATATCCGTAGTTGTAACTGGGGTCATACTGAGATGCAGTAGCAAATGCCTCCTGAGTTGCGGCATGCTGGCGAGCCGCCTCCGCTCTCCCCTCGTGTTCAGCTGCTTCCTCCCTGGTAACAACATATCTTCCTTTTGCCTGGTAATCAAAAAGGAAAGGAGCAGAAAGAGTAACATGTACAGCGCTACGTCTATTAAAGATTAGTTGATACTGGAGGAATTGTTCATTCCTCTTAGGAAAATGATGTTGGACCATAGCGTCATAATCTAAATAAGCAGGAGGCAACATCATATCCCCCTCTCGCAGGGCTATACCAAGATAATTTGCCACATGGGTCGCATAAATTCCTCCAAATAAATCTCCAGCTCTACCATTATTATGCAACCTACGTGCAACTATTGCCCCCAAGTTATAATCTTTATAACCTAACACGGCACTCTTGAGGACACAAAGATCAGGGACACACATATGACATGCTTCATCTTTACCGTTAATGCATCTACCAACAAGAGCAAAATAATGTATAGCAGGAAAATGAATGCTCCCTATGGTAGCTTGTGCTATGTCCCTAGATTCTCCCACAATAATACTAGCAAGAAAATCTCTAAATTCAGATTTGTGGGGATCATTAATATTACCCCACTGCGGAAGTTTGCAAGCAGTTGTAAAATCCTCTAAGTCCATGGTATAAGATGTATCATAGATATCAAATAAGACACTAGGAGAATTACATGTACATTTATATTTAAACCTTCGCACAAATGAATCAGTTAATTGATAGTACTAAGGACACTTATCTTGTAAGAAGTCCTCCAGATCGGCATTACGCACATACGCGTCAAATTCCTCCTTAAAGCCTGCTTCGACCATAAAATCGTCGGATGGCCACTCACAAGCTCATACCTCTGCGTCCCTCGGTAGTTCATCGTCTTGCTCACGTATAGCAATCCTGGGTCCTTTCTTTACTGAGGAACCACCTTGGTACATTCTCCTACACATATTTCCGAAAATTTCTGAAATTTTAGTAACTCCAAAATAAAAGTGAATAAAACTAAATAAGATTGATAGCAACTACTCCTACAAGTGCCTAAAGCCTATATCATGCATTAGAATTACGTGGGACCTCATAAATTTAACATGCAAGCTCAAGAACATGGTCACCTATGCAGTAAAAATTTGTAATGAATAAAGAACTAGAACAAAAACTAATTGGAGCAATGGAGGAGTCACATATCAAGCAAAAATCTCCCAAAGCAGTTTTGTGTATGGAGCTTTGAGCAAGGAGATCAAAAATCTCAGCAAAATGAGCTAGAACTCGTGCTTGAGCTGGATGGGGATTTTTTTGGGAAGAAGATGGAGTGTGTGGGTGCTGGCATAAGTGGAGGGGGCCCACTAGGGGGCCACGAGACAGGGGGCACGCCCAGGGGGTGTGGGCGCGCCCTCCACTCTCGTGGCCTGGTGCTTGCCCCTCCTGTAGTGTTTTTAGTGCCTAAAATCCTCAAGTATTCCACAAAAAATCATACTAAATTTGCAGGGCATTTGGAGAACTTTTATTTTCAGGATATTTTTTTATTGCACGGATAATTCAGAAAATAGACAGATAATACTATTTTTTCTTTATTTTTTCTAAATAACAGAAAGTAAAAAGAGGGTACAGAAGGTTGTGCCTTCTAGTTTCATCCATCTCATGATCATCAAAATGAATCCACTAACAAGGTTGATCAAGTCTTGTTAACAAACTCATTCCGAATAACATGGAACCGGAGAAATTTCGAATAACACTAAGTTACCTCAACGGGGATATGAACATCCCCAACAATAAGAATATCATACTTTTTCTTGACAGTAGGGAGAGGAAATTCAAAACCTCCAATAATGATAGTTGGAACTTTTCCAATAGAATTGATGCTATGAACTTGAGATTGGTTCCTTGGAAAGTGTACCGTATGCTCATTACCATTAACATGAAAAGTGGCATTGCCTTTGCTGCAATCAATAACAGCCCCTGCAGTATTCAAAAAGGGTCTACCAAGGATAATCGACATACTATCGTCCTCGGGAATATCAAGAATAACAAAGTCCGTTAAGATAGTGACATTTGCAACCACAATAGGCACATCCTCACAAATACCGACAGGTATAGCAGTTGATTTATCAGCCATTTGCAAAGATATTTCAGTAGGTGTCAACTTATTCAATTCAAGTCTACGATATAAAGAGAGAGGCATAACACTAACACCGGCTCCAAGATCACATGAAGCAATTTTAACATAGTTTCTTTCAATGGAGCATGGTATAGTTGGTACCCCGGGGTCTCCAAGTTACTTTGGTATTCCACCTTCAAAAGTGTAATTAGCAAGCATGGTGGAAATTTCAGCTTCTGGTATCTTTCTTTTGTTTGTAATGATATTCTTCATATATTTAGCATAAGGGTTTACTTTAAGCATATCAGTTAAGCACATACGTAAGAAGATAGGTCTAATCATTTCAGAAAAGCGCTCAAAATCCTCATCATCCTTTGTCTTGGATGGTTTAGGAGGAAAGGGCATGGGTTTCTGAACCCATGGTTCTCTTTCCGTACCGTGCTTCCTAGCAACAAAATCTCTCTTATCATAATGTTGATTCTTTGATTGTGAGTTATCAAGATTAACAGTAGGTTCAACCTCTACTTCATTGGTATTGCTAGGTTGAGCATCAAGATGAACATTATCATTAACGTTATCACTAGGTTCATGTTCATCACCTGATTGTGTTTCAGCATCAGAAATAGAAATATCATTGGGATTCTTAGGTGAGTCTATAGCAGGTTCACTAGAAGCATGCAAAGTCCTATCATTTTTCTTTTTCTTCTTTCCAAAAGAACTAGGTGCCTCTAAATTATTTCTCTGAGAATCCTGCTCGATTCTCTTAGGGTGGCCTTCAGGATACAAAGGTTCCTGAGTCATTCTACCAGTTCTAATAGCCACTCTAACAGCAAAATCATGTTTATTATTTAATTCATCGAGCAAATAACTTTGAGCTTTAACTACTTGTTCAGCTTGAGTGGTAACCATAGAAGCATATTTGCTAATGAGTTTAAGTTCACCTTTAACTCTAGCCATATAATCACTCAAGCGTCCTATCTTGAAAGAATTATTCTTTAATTCTCTACCAACATAAGCATTAAAACTTTCTTGTCTAGCCATAAAGTCATCAAATTCATCTAAGCATGGGCTATGAAATTTAGTAGACGGGATTTCAACTTTATCATATCTATAGAGAGAATTTACCTTTACTACCTGTGTCGGGTTGTCAGGACAATGTGTTTCTTCAACAGGCGATATATTAAGACCATGTATTTCTTCAATAGGAGGTAAATTCTTAACATTTTTAGCTTTAATGCCTTTTTCTTTCATTGATTTCTTTGCCTCTTGCATATCTTCAGGACTGAGAAATAGAACACCTCTCTTCTTAGGAGTAGGTTTAGGAATAGGCTCAGGAGTTGGCTCAATTGGTTCAGGAATTGCCTTAGGAATTGGCTCAGGAAGAGTCCAATTATTTTCTTTAGTCAACATATTATTCAATAGTAATTCAGCTTGGTCGACTGTTCTTTCTCCCTGAAAACACAACCAGCACAACTATCCAAGTAGTCTTTGGAAGCATCGGTTAGTCCATTATAAAAGATATCAAATATTTCATTTTTCCTAAGAGGATGATCAGGCAAAGCATTAAGTAATCAGAGAAGCCTTCCCCAAGCTTGTGGGAGACTCTCTTCTTTGATTTGCACAAAATTATATATTTCCCGCAAGGCAGCTTCTTTCTTATGAGCAGGAAAATATTTAGCAGAGAAGTAATAAATCATATCCTAGGGACTACGCACACAACCAGGATCAAGGGAATTAAACCAAGTCTTAGCATCACCCTTTAATGAGAACGGAAATATCTTAAGGATATAATAATAGCGAGACTTCTCATCATTAGTAAATGGGGTGGCTATATCATTTAACTTGGTAAGATGTGCCACAACAGTTTCAGATTCAAGGCCATAAAAAGGATCAGATTCAACCAAAGTAATAATCTCAGGATCAATAGAGAATTCATAATCCTTATTAGTAACACGGATAGGTGAAGTAGAAAAAGCAGGGTCAGGTTTCATTCTAGCATTAAGAGATTGCTGCTTCCATTTAGCTAATAACTTTTTAAGATCATATCTATCTTTACAAGCAAAGATAGCTCTAGCAGCTTCCTCTTCCATAACATAACCCTCAGGAACTACATGTAATTCATAATCAGGGGGAGAACTTTCATCATCACTATCATCAATAATAGCATCTTCAATAATTTCATTCTCTCTAGCCCTAGCAAGGTGTTCATCAAGAAATTCACCTAATGGCAAAGTGGTATCACGCACAGAAGTAGTTTCATTATAAGTATCATGCATAGCAGAAGTGGCATCATCAATAACATGCAACATATCAGAATTCATAGCAGTAGCAGGTTTAAGTGTCGCAAGCTTACTCAAAACAGAAGGAGAATCTAGTGCAGAGCTAGATGGCAGTTCCTTACCTCCCCTCGTAGTTGAGGGAAAAATCTTGGTTCTTTTGTCTTTAAAGTTCCTCATAGTGATCAACAGATTTAAATCCCAAGTGACTCAAAGAATAGACCTATTCTCCCCGGCAAAGGCGCCAGAAATTAGTCTTGATAACCCAAGTGTAGGGGATCACAACAGCTTTCGAGGGTAAAGTATTCAACCCAAATTTATTGATTCGACACAAGGGGAGCCAAAGAATATTCTTGAGTATTAGCAGTTGAGTTGTCAATTCAACCACACCTGGATAACTTAGTATCTGCAACAAAATATTTAGTAGCAAAGTAGTATGATAATAAAGGTAACAGTGGCAAAAGTAAAGATAATAGTTTTGTAATGATTGTAACAGTAGCAACGGAAAAGTAAATAAGCCAAACACAAGATGTGAAAAGCTCGTAGGCATTGGATCAGTGATGGATAATTATGTCAGATGCGATTCCTCATGTAATAGCTATAACATAGGGTGACACAGAACTAGCTCCAGTTCATCAATGTAATGTAGGCATGTATTCCGTATATAGTCATAGATGCTTATGGAAAAGAACTTGCATGACATCTTTTGTCCTACCCTCCCGTGGCAGCGGGGTCCTAGTGGAAACTAAGGGATATTAAGGCTTCCTTTTAATAGAGAACCGGAACAAAGCATTAACACATAGTGAATACATGAACTCCTCAAACTACGGTCATCACTGAGAAGTATCCCAATTATTGTCACTTTGGGGTTGTCGGATCATAAGACATAATAGGTGACTATAGACTTGCAAGATAGGATCAAGAACACACATATATTCATCAAAACATAATAGGTTCAGATCTGAAATCATGGCAGTCGGGCCCTAGTGACAAGCATTAAGCATAGCAAAGTCATAGCAACATCAATCTCAGAACATAGTGGATACTAGGGATCAAACCCTGACAAAACTAACTTGATTACATGGTAAATCTCATCCAACCCATCACCATCCAGCAAGCCTACAATGGAATTACTCACGCACGGCGGTGAGCATCATCAAATTGGTGATGGAGGATGGTTGATGATGACGACAGCGACGAATCCCCCTCTCCGGAGCCCCGAACGGACTCCAGATCAACCCTCTTGAGAGAGATTAGGGCTTGGCGGCGGCTCCTATCGTAAATCGCGATGAAACTTTCTCTCTGATTTTTTTTCTCCGCGAAACAGAATATATAGAGTTGGAGTTGAGGTCGGTGGAGCCTCAGGGGGCCCACGAGACAGGGTGCGTGCCCAGGGGGGGTGGGCACGCCCCCCACCCTCATGGACAGGGTGTGGGCCCTCTGGTCTTGATTCTTTCGCGAGTATTTTTTATATTTTCCCAAACTTGCCTCCGTGGATTTTCAGGTCATTCCGAGAACTTTTGTTTTCTACAAATAAAACAACATCATGACAGTTCTGCTGAAAATAGCATCAGTCCGGGTTAGTTTCGATCAAATCATGCAAGTTAGATTCCAAAACAAGGGCAAAAGTGTTTGGAAAAGTAGATACATTGGAGACGTATCAGGGGCTAAAGCCGACGACTGGACAACTCTCATATTCAATAAACGGCCGCAAGGGAGGATAAATAATTTCAGATAAAACAAGACTAAAATTACACAAACACCTTGTTTTCATTATACAAAGTTTGGTCAGCATGGATACATTCATTCAAAAATGATGTCCTTTGAACATAGGCCCTCTATAATGCGGGATCCTTCAAGGACGTCGTTGAAATATTTATCCGGCATATGATGCTCCTTCCCTGCAGGCGGTCCCTCAGTTGCAAGAATGGTGGCATTCATCTTTGCCCATTGCACCTTGACACAGGCGAAGGCCATCCGGGCAACTTCTATACAAACTTAATGCTTTATAGCATCCAGCTGTGGGTAGGCATCGACCAGCCGCTTCACAAGCCCAAAGTAGCTAGTAGGTATTCGGCTGGCCAAAGATGGACTATGACATCCTTCGTGGCTAGTTCGGCCATCCTATGCAGCTCGGTTCAGCTGTTTTAGCTGATCACTGAGGGGTAAGGGCTGCTCTGGCACAAGGTACTGCGACCAGAATAGTTTCTCTGTTGAGCTCCCTTCTTCGGCCCGGAAGAAATCGGCAGCATCTGCAACACTTCGGGGCAAATCCGCAAATGCTACTGGAGAACTCCAAATGCATGTTAGTAAGGTTTACTTTCTCCTTACGTATTTACTCTTCATATTAAAAGCCGTACCCGCCGCAATCTTCTTGGCTTCGCGGATCTCCTAACAGGCGCCTTGGGCTTCAACCCAGGCCTCCTTCGCACTTTGGAGCGCCGTAGAAAGTTCGGAGTCTCGATCCGACACCTGGCACTCCAAGGACTCACATTTGCTTATAGCATCAGTGAGCTCTTGTTGGACTTCATCCAACCTCGCCTCATGCTTTCGACGGGCGTCTCGCTCCTTGTCCGCCTCCTTCTTGGCTTCGTCAAGTGCGCTCTTGAGGGCATCAACCTTAGATGTGTCAACTATGAGCATAAACATAAAGCTCAGTCAGATAAATTGGAACTCATATCAGTTTAGATATGCTTCAGTATAACATACCTTGCTGTGCCTCCAGCCTCCGCTTCAGTTTGGAGATTTCGGCAGCATCTGAGGTTGGTGCTAGCTTCATAGCCTATTCATCCAAAGAGACATATATGTTAGCTCCTGTGGAATATTATTCGATCCTCTGTTTGGCCTTTCTTCCCGAAAGCCGAACAGAGTCTCAGGGGCTACTATCTATATACAGGTATTCTTTTTGCAAACAGCCAAAAATTATTACTTCACATACCTCAAAGCTTGTCAGAAGGCTGGTGTAGGCTTGGTTCAATTCGCTTTTAGTGGACCGAACCTTTTCAACCACCGTACCCATAAGGGTACGGTGTTCCTCCACAATGGAAGCACTTTGAAGCGCTTCCACCAGAGTGTCCGGCGCCTCCGGATTGATAGAGAACGGCGGTGGAGACGAAGCACCCCCTTCCTTCGAAGAAGGCTGCTGGTCCAATTCCGGAGCCGTATGGGTCTCCGAAATAATATTTGGTTGGGGGCCGAGATGCACGTTGCCCCTATCGTCGGTCTCCATGGGAGTTGATTTCCCCCTTTCTCCGGCAATAGAGGTATTACCCTCCGCCACCACCTTCACGACCTCCTGTACCTCCCCGTGACCTGGAGAGCCTCTTTGGGACAACACTTCGGTGTTATCCATAGCAGAAGGTGGAGAGATCTGCGGGTCCCTAGCGAGTTCGTCCCTAGCGAGTTCCCAGATGACGATGATAGTTGGGGGAGATCGCGAGCCGGGCTATAATGCGCAATTTAGTATGTTAAAATAATAAGGCATGAAACAGATATATGTATGGTGTCTCCGGATATTTATGATTCAGCTGAGGGCTTCGGCCTGGGGCGCCGCTTTGGGATGGCATCGGCATCCGCTTCAGAATCATTCGAAAATGAGGGTTTTCCCTTCTTGGCCGCCTCCGCCTCCAGATCCGCAGAAGCCCCCCTTTTCTTCTTCCCATCCCTTGGGGGAAGAGTTACTTTCTTCCTCCTCTACATCTTCGTCGTGAGAGAAGGAGGTCTCAGTGTCTTCGGACATGGCATCTGAAGTACCCTTACGATGGAGGCCACCTTTGGTCTCCTTGCCCTTCTTCTTGGCCTTCTTCTCCGGCGTCTGATACGGCGCCGGAACCAGCATCTTGGTCAGCAAGGGGGTAGCCTGGTCCTCGGGCAGTGGAGCCAGACATTTGATCTGCTCCGCTTTCTTTCTCCAGCCCTGTGAGAGTCAGAAAGTTCAATATACTCCCTATATTTGCAAATAAAAGTTATCATAAAACTTACGGGAGTGGCTGGACGCGCGCAGTCAAGCCCGCGGTCTTTGGTTACTCCGGCCACGACTTTTGAGTCTTGAAGAGCAGCTTCCATATGTCCTTGTGAGTCATGCCGAAGAATCAATGTAGGGTCCGAGGACCGGCCGGGTCGAATTCCCACATATGTTGAATCCGGCGCTAATAAGGGAGAATCCGGGAAAAAAGCATCACCTAGATCACGCTGGCGAGGCTGGTGTTCTTGTTTATCATGCCATTGACGCAGCTCTCCAGCATCGTCACCTCATTAGGCGATTCCCAATCTAGGCCCTTATTGAGCCAGGATGTAAGCCGCATCGGGGCCCCAAATTTGAACTCAGGGGCGGTGGCCCATGTGGCATCGTGGGGTTCCGTGATATAGAACCACCCCTGTTTCCATCCTTTGATGCTCTCCACAAAGGTCCCCTTTGGCCAGGTGACATTGGGGAGTTTGCTCACCATGGCGCCACCGCACTCCGTGTGTTGGCCCTCGACCACCTTTGGCTTCACATTGAAAACTTTGAGCCATAGGCCGGAGTGGGGAGGGACATGGAGGAATCCTCGCACACGATGATAAATGTTGAAAGGTGGAGGAAGGAATTTGGGGCTAGATCATGAAAATCTAGCCCATAGTAGAACATGAGACCACGGACAAAAGGATGAAGGGGAAACCCTAGTCCGTGACAGAAATGGGGGATGAACACTACCCTTTCATTAGGCTCCGAAGTGGGAATGATTTGCTTTTTGGCAGGAAGCCGGTGGACTATGTCCATGGCTAAGTACCCAGCTTCCCGGAGCTCCGTAATGTTCTCCTCTGTAACAGAGGAAGCCATCCACTTGCCCAGTGCTCCTGATCCGTACATGGCTAGGAGTGCTTGGTGGTGATGGAAAGGATCGAGACTTGGGCGGTGGAGCTCGAATGGCATATAGGCAGAGGAGGAGGAAGGCGTGGGCTAAAAAGATGGATTCTTATATTCTTACAAAGGCTATGGATGTCAAGTGCCCCCTCAAATCTCGCATATTCCCAAGGGGACGTGTGAACGGCACTGTTGGATTACCCAAACCCCTGTTTATGAAAATCCCGTGATAAGGGGACACGATCTCTGCTTTTACAAGACGTGTCAATGGCCATGCCTTGAAATACGGGACGGGGTTGTGAAACAGTTCAGAATGCTAACAAGGCCAGGACATAACGCCTCACCGGAAAAATCGCCTATGGACGAGACTTATCTCATTTTGGATGTTTTTGCCCTTACAGCTTGAGGCCGTGATTATTTAATAAAGCTGGATACGGCTGTTTTGCATGGAGGACTGTGTTGGAGTATTCGGAGAAGGAACCTGCCTTGCAATGTCAAAGACAACCTGCGCACCAAATACATCATCATTGAAGCCTGGTTCAGGGGCTACTTAGGGAGTCCTAGACTATGGGGTCCTCGGGGAGCCGGTCTACGTGACATGGGCCAGACTGACAGGCCGTGAAGATACAAGATAGAAGGACCTCCCCCGTGTCTAGATGGGACTCTCCTTTGCGTGGATGGAAAGCTTGGCGTTTGGATCATGTACCTTCCTTTCTATGTAACCGACTCTATACAACCCTAGATCCCTCTGGTGTCTATATAAACCAGAGGGTTTAGTCCATAGGGGGAATCACAATCATACAGGCTAGACATCTAGGGTTTAGCCACTATGATCTCGAGGTAGATCAACTCTTGTAACCCCTATACGCATCAAAGTCAATCAAGCAAGAAGTAGGGTATTACCTCCATTAAGAGGCCCTGAACCTGGGTAAACATCATGTCCCCTGCCTCCTTGTTACCTTCGATCCTTACATGCACAATTCGGGACCCCCTACCTGAGATCTGCCTGTTTTGACAGCGACACCGGCGCCGCCGTTGATCAGGGTCCTGGTGACCACTATGTTGAAGATAGTGGGGGTGTAGAGCATGGGCAGTGCGCCGGCACCAGCCATGGTCTTGGGGTGATTTCTGGAGTCGGAGGTGAGGTCGGCCTTGGGCGCCGCCCAGCCCGGAGGGGCCCCTCGCGAAGAAGCCCCATCTGACAGAAGAACTGCTTGGCGTGCCAGCTTGAGGATGGCCGCAACGGTGTGGTGCGCCGGGACCGCGAAGCATGCAATGAACAACTTGTGCAGCTCCTCCTAGGAAGCCACTGAAGACTCCAATAGGTCGAGAAGCCAGGTGTGAGGCATGCCTGTGAGTGCCATGGGGAACCAATTTGCCATGGCCTTGTCATCTCCGCCCGCCGCCCAGATAGCCTTCATGTACGCTTGGAGGAACTTCGCAGGGTCCGCCGCACCGTCATAGCACGGTGGCAGCTCCGGCCTGAACTTCGGAGGCCATCGCACCTGCCGCAAGGCGGGGGAGAAACCCTAGAGGCCCATGACACCTCCGAGCGCGCCTGGTGGACCATTGGAAGGAGCAGCGCCCACCATGGGGAGCGAGCAGCAAGGGTGGAGCGTGGTTGATGAAGAGGCCGGCCTTCGACATGCCCCTACCTGGCGCGCCAAATGTCGGATTCCGGACTCCGCAGATCCAAGAAAGGTTCAAACTCAGCGGCGTGTGAGAAGAACTCAAACTCTCAAGCCGATCGACCCGCCGCTCTCACGACC
Organism: Triticum aestivum; assembly: GCF_018294505.1. Classification (NCBI taxonomy): domain Eukaryota; kingdom Viridiplantae; phylum Streptophyta; class Magnoliopsida; order Poales; family Poaceae; genus Triticum; species Triticum aestivum. The sequence continues at coordinate 152,374,113 of NC_057810.1, forward strand.
CAGCTCGATGAATAGGAAGGAAATGGACACGGCAATTTACCCAGGTTTGGGCCACCTTGCGGTGTAAAACCCAACTCCTGCTTTGTGGTGGATTAGCCTCGCGAGGGGCTGAGGATGAACTAGTACAAGGGGAAGAACAACCCCAGGAGGCTTGTTCTTGTGATGAGGATTCGATGAGTTGATCACCCGATGCCTCTTATGTTGGTGGCTAGGCTATATTTATAGTGGCCTTGGTCCTCTTCCCCCAAAATTAGGCGGGAAGGGATCCCACAATGGCCAAATTTGAAAGGGTACAAGTAGTACACTCGATCCTGGCGAAAGGTGGTCTTTGCCTGCAAAGCTTCTGATCATGACATCGTGGTGGGCTCGACTATGACATCCATCCCGCTGTTCTGGTGGTCCTGGTCTCGTTGCAATTTCGTTTGTTTGTAGTTTTCTTTTATAAACCAAAGTAGTGATAAAACAAGAAACTAATAGATTCAATTGCAAGATCTAAATATATACCTTCATGCACTCACCTCCCTGGCAACGGTGCTAGAAAAGAGCTTGATGTCTACTACACAACTTATTCTTCTAGACTCGTGTTGGGCCTCCAAGCGCAGAGTTTTGTAGGACAGTAGAAATTTTCCCTCAAGTGGATGACCTAAGGTTTATCAATCCGTGGGAGGCATATGATGAAGATGGTCTCTCTAAAGCAACCCTACACCCAAATAATAAAAAGTCTCTTGTATCCAAAACACACCAAATACAACGGTAAATTGTATAGGTGCACTAGTTCGGCGAGGAGGTGGTGATAAAAGTGTAGTAATGATAGTAGATATTGATTTTTGTAATAGAAACAATAAAAAAACAAGGTAGCAAGTGATAAAATGGAGCAAAAACGGTATTTCAATGCTTGAAAATGGGATCTAGCGTCCGTAATTTTGCTAGTGCAATCTCTCAATAATGCTAATATAATTGGTTCATATAGCCATCCCTCAACATGCGATGAAGAATCACTCCAGGGTTCCTATCTAGAGAAGAACATAAGATGAAATTGTTGGTAGGATACGAAACCACCTCGAAGATATTCTTTCCGATTGATCTATCCAAGAGTTCGTACTAAAATAACACCAAATTATCCTTCCCATCGATCTATTAAGAGTTTGTACTAAAATAACACCAAGTTATCCTTTCCGGTCGATCTATCAAGAGTGCGTACTAAAATAACACCATATGATACACATCAACCAACTCTAATGTCACCTAGATACTCCAATGTCACCACGAGTATCTGTGAGTTGATTATATGATATGCATCAAATAGTTTTAGATTCATAATACTCAAATCAAATCGTATTCATTATATGAAGTTGTTTCTCCGTTTTGACCCAGACGATTGGCTGCCGATGAACAGGACATCTTTGCTGCCATCCGTTGCCTCTCCATGTACACGAGCGCTGGCCATACGCATGTGCGAGTACGCACTCGAGACAACGCCCGTATGTACGTACGTGGCCTTATTTTTTGGCATGTGGTTGTACATACGTGTACACGGTTTGGACGGGACTAGCTGAACTCCTACATCGAGGGCTCTACTATAACACATGCCACTACTTACTCGGCCATGGTTCATCATTGCAGAGAGACCGATCGACCAGTATGTATGTACACGTTCGCGACCAGATAGACAGCACTACGCATGCTTTGACCGGGTGGGTCCCAGCTATCAGGGAGGATAAGGACGGACTTGCTTGCATGCGAAGATATAGTTGTTGGGTCCCATCTGTCAGGGGAGGAATCATTTTTATTTTGCGTGTAATAAGGAGGCACTTCCTTGTGTTCGAAGATGTAGCTGGTGGGTCTAGCTGTCAGCCTCACTGCCTAAAGTCCTCTTCCAATGGTTGTCGTTCGTTGACCATGTTGACCATGCTGTGCTGAGAGCATCATGGCGGTGGTTGGCGGTGATACCTAGGAAGGGAACGACGCGGAGAAAGGGAAGAAGAGGCAGGTGGATGCCCACGCAAAGGGGAGTACGAGGGTTCATTGGTTCGGCTGTGGTGTAGGGTTGTCGTTGCCGGAGAATAACAGGGGGTGTGCATGAGTAGAGGGAAGGCCTGGGAAGTGGTACTATGGTCGAGCGGTGAGGCCTACGCGATAGCACACCCGGCCACGGGAGGCTTGAGCAGGCGATACGGTGGGTGCTGGTTTGGGCGGCTGGAGCAAGAAGACCAGAGGTTGAAGACGGAGCACGGTCGTTGGATTAACATCCAACAGTCATTGCATCTAGAATCGTTTATTGACTAAGTTGACAAAGCCCTATGTTGCGACAACTTACTAGGCCCACCAGTCAGCCTCCAAATTTGATGGGTCCTAGCTAGCAGGGGGAATCATTCTTTTGCGCGTAATCAGGTGGCACTTCCTTGTGTGCGAAGATGTTTTCTGGTTTTAATTTCTTCTTTTTTGAGTTAGAATAAAAAGAAAACAATTTAGCATCTTTGGTACAATCTATATTTTTGTGAAATGGATTGTAATAAAGTTGGTGGGTCCCAGCTGTAAGGGAGAGGAAACTTTTTTCCCGCATAATAAAGAAGAACTTCCTTGCATGCGAAGATGTAGCTGGTGGGTCAAACATGTCAGGGGGAGAAATCATTTGTTTTCGCATAATAAGGAGGCACTTGCTTGCATTCAGCCATGGGCCATGTGGGTCCCTAGTGTCATCCACTCCGCGTACATGCCTCTTCTGATGGTTGTCGTTTGTTGACAAAGTTAACCACGTCGCATCGAGAGAACAAACATGGTGGACAATGTCAAGGCCTAGGAAGGGAATGATCCAGAGCCGACGAAGACACAACAGTGGATGCCTATGCAGAGTGGAGTACAAGGGTTCACTGGTTTGTCTGCGGTGTGAGGCTGTCGTCGCCGGAGAATAGCAGGAGGTGTTGGTGAGTAGAGGAATGGCATGGACGGCAATGGGAGTAGGATGGGCCGGTGAGGCCTGCGTGGCAGCACGGCCAGCCATAGGAGGCGGTAGCAGGCGATACCACCGGCGGTGGTTCGGGCGGCTGAAGCAAGAATATCCGAGAATGCAGAAGCACGACAGTTGTTGCATGGACATCCAACGGCGACTGCTGCTGGAATCGTGTGTTGACTATAAGTTAACAAATCCTTGCGTACGCGTCAAACTTAGTAGGCCCACAAGTGAGCATCACATTTGTGGTAGAGAACATATGGCCCATTTGTGATTTGTAATAATGTACAACCCATTTTTTAATTCTAATGGAATTTACTGTAGCCCATTTACTATTTGTTAAAATTACAGCCCATTTTCTAGCCAGGACAACACTTAATAATTTCAACCAACCGCTCAAAAAAATTCAACAAAATTTCACACATTTTGATGAGATCCGAAATAATTTTTATCCCAAAATGTTGAGTCAGATTAAATCTAATTTCAAAATAAATTTGTATTAGGTAAAAATCCAATGAAATTTTACACGCACAACCAGTAATAAAATTAAAATTTTCAAAATCCAAAAATATTAATTTTAAAACTAATTACCTGTTCGGTGCGTTTTTATATATTTACAACCCAATTTTTATAATTACAACCCATTTGTTATTTCATAAAGCCTGTTTTCTTGGCAAGCCTAATGCATCCCTCCTAGGAAAAATTTGTAGCCCAGCGGGCAGAGAATAACAAGTTGACCTGGGTTGGGTATTCCTCAAAAAAAGAATAGTTAGGCTAGCCATTTTCACCTAGAAAAATAAATATCTAGGTTGGATGTTCTGTCGATATAAAATAATGGCCTAGGCTAGATGGGCAACAGCCCACCCAGTTGATACCCTGCTCCTCTGGACAACAACAAAAACATCACTCAAGAAAAACTCTCCGCACACCTCAGAAAACAAATACTGCTCGAGCTGCTGGGTCGCAGCTGTCGCCCGCTCCTTGTGCAATTCTCTCGTTTATTGACTATATAGGTTGGCAATGGTGTGGGACCATGATATCAGGAAACTAGGAGGAAGCAATATTTTTTATAGTTGTATATATAAGGAGGCACTTGCGTACGTATGGCTATGGCCCTAGTGGGTTCGTACTGTCATCCTCTCCACGTAATGTCATCTCTTGATTCCTCATGTTCATTGAATATGTTGACAATGCGAGACGGCGGCGCCATGACGAGCGCAACAACTTGAAGGACTGCGGAGAGGGCCTCGCAGGCCATACAGATGGTCTAATATTGTTCGCCAGCAATTCGTCCCTCTGTGAGATGGTGCTCATTGAGGATACGGAGGTTGTAGCACTAGTCCTCCTACGCTTGCCGGAATGCCGATTCTGATAGCGCTGGTAGCTCTTCCGCCATTAGGGCATCGAAGTGAGGTTGCACCTGCTCTATGGCGAACACGGGATTAACTGGCTTGGGCTATGGTGCCGGCTCCTGGTCGGAAGCCTCATCCATTGTCTGGTTGTCGTCATTGAGCTCGGCGAGCCAGCATGTCCTGCTGCTGGACCGGACTGCTGTCAAGCACGAGTCCGACTGCCCTGGCCCACTCAGACCCCCTCCCTCGCCTGCGCGCTTTTTGCCTAAAACGGTCAACGCCGCCCGCGCCATTTCCTGGTGTAGGCGACTGCTCCGCGTTCAAACGACACAACTGACATCCGTTCATCTGTCTGCCACCCACATTAACGATACACGGTTGTTGAGGTGGTTACTCCGGCGCCACCCATCTGTCCCTCTGCCGCCCACCATTTCTATATAAACTATCGCGTCGGCCATAGCCGCAGTCATTCGCCTTTGTTACCTTTCTCCTCTCCACACCGCTCCCACCATGGCTTCCTCGTGCTCCAGCGCTCTCCGGGACAGGTGGACGACAGACCAGAAGGAGATGGCAGCCATTTCTACCGACTGGCTGGCTGGTAGGTAGCCGGAGGACGACGACATCCCAATGGAGAACATGGTCATCGACGAGCCGGCGCCAACCCCCTCCTCCGTGACATTCTTGCTGGTGCATTGCACCATGACCATCGGCGAGGCCCGTGCTCAATACATGGACATGGTGAGGCAGAAGCATGAGGAGCAGTTCTAGGAGGCGCAGGCCGACACCGCCAACAATCACCATGTCCTCCAGGAGCACCTGCAAGCGGGGGAGTAGATCACCATGGAGAGGGTGAAACAGGAGGCGCTGCTTGAGTCGTACCGCTTCGCCTGCGAGAGCAGCCTCGCGTGTTGGCAGTACATCATGCGTGTGGTGGAGATTGTGGCCGCCTACAAAGAGGGCGATGAAGTGGGCGAGGCACTGTTTGGTGAGACTGACAACGAGGCGCAGGGCAATGTTGGCTCCTCTGAGGCCCCGCCCCGCCGGCACCGAGGCGGAGGACTTCGCCGGCTACGGTGAGGCCCTGCTCCACCGAGGCGCCTCCCTTCCAACAATGAGGTAAAGGACATCACCGGCTCCGCCGAGGCCCCGCCCGGCTGGCAACGAGGTGGAGGGTTTACCCCGCTCCGTCGAGGCGCCGCCCCACCCGTAATGAGGCAGAGGACATTGTCGGCTCAGTCGAGGCCCCACCCCACCAGCAATGAGGCCACACCAAATAGAAAACGAGGTAGAAGATGGTAGGTCACCGCCGCTCAGGTCCAACTAAGGCACCCGCTCCTACCCTCTGATTGAAGCCAAGCTTGACGGATTGAACATCGACGGCCGATTACCTTCTTGGCGGTGACGTGGAGTCGGATAACTTTATTTCCTATGGCTCCGGAGGCGGAGCTGGAGAGCGGCAAGGTGAAGTTGGAGAAGAAGCTTCAGTTCTTGGGGCTCAGCTGGACATGGGGAATCGGCGCCGGAGATCATAGATTAGTTTAATTAATTATACCTCCAGCGCACCCCTTTTTAGTTGAAGAATGTCTGAAATATAATGAAATTTGGCATGTTTATATGAAATCCGACCGTGTATGAACAAATTTAGTCTGATTAGTTTGAAGTCTTGTATCAATGGCATTAGATGAACATACAAAACAATATGTACTAGCATTATTCTCAGGACGCATGGTGTTCACCTCGTTTGTTGTAGTTTCACACATTCAAAAAGTTTGAGCAACTTTTTAGCGTGTATGTATATTGCAATCAAACTCACAGGCCTGGCATTTCATAGACAACATTCCCAACAATTCATGATTATGCATCTCAATGAATCACACGTGAGGGCCAATATTTACTTCACAACTAAAGACACAAATAAAGAAAAATCGATCTATGTTGTTGATGGCAAAGGGCGTCCCATTCCAAAATATCAAACATATGTCTTCTTCTAACATCAATGAGCAAAATTTGACAAGGTTGTCCCGTTCCAAAATATCAAATGCGTGTCTTTTTGTGAACATCAATGAGCAAACTTTGAGAAGGTTTTCCCATTCCAAAATATCAAATGCCTACAATTGTGGAATCGGCGGGGTTTGCCATTAGTTTGCACATTGACATGTCACCTTGTGCTAAATAAACCAACTGTTCTTTTGTGCAGTTCCACTAAAATCAACCAACTTTGTGTGTAGCTTGTAGGATTTTGCCTTTATATGTTGCAACGCCTTGAACACATCGGCACCTCCTTTCTTGTAGCTAATTTTGTGGCTGAAGGTGGAAATGAATGATTTCAGAACATTTGATGTATTGTGCATGACGAAGTATTATGGAGGGCAAGAACCATCAGAACATTTTGTGCAGTTCCCATTGAAATCAAGTTGAGCATCCCTGTTTGCAATATAAAATAAAGTGATTAGTATGAAGCAAACTATATTGCAAATTTATAGTTATGAATTTACAGCTTAAACAGGCACCTACATGATACATGGAGATCACACATTTAAAAAATGGAACACCAGAAAGAATCCTGAAACAACATTGTATTGTCCATCAGAGCAACAAATTAAGATGGAGATCTGTGAGTCCTTCTGAGCTGAAGTTAGTTTCTTCTTGTGGGAAGTAATGTAACCATCCTTCAAATGCTCCCTTCTGATAAGAAAAGACTGGCTTATTCATCCTGGCATAATCGGAACTAGGCACTTCACGTACTCCATATTCTTCTCAGAGGAGGAGGATCCTGTTGTGCAAAGACAAGAGAACAGCTAAATGCTAGCATCCTAGTTTGCTCAAAAAAAGAAAAGGAAATATTTAAAACAACCATTACATTAACAATGGGAGTAGCTAATGAAATGTATAGTCACAAAGAGATCCATCCTCATTATGCTCATAGGAAATGATATGATACCAAAGACAATAGTCCAACTTGAACTGTATTATTACAGTTGGGAATTGTGGACTATATGGTCTACCCGCTAATTCCTCTGCCTTATCTGTGGTGCCGCTCACAATGCATATTGAGGATAGAGGGTAGGGACCTATTTATATACTCCACTTCCATGTGTTTTATGATTCCACCTATTTCCGGGAACATCCGTACGACTCCTGGGCAATGTTACCAACCACAATAAAACATGCCAGTTTTCCGAGTCTAAATATACTAGTCCCTAGCACACATGTGTGAGTCATGTGTGCCATGATTAGATTGTATATCTAAGATCAACTTCCAATCTTAATCATGTGGGTCAACAGCCTGTAGAGGAAATCCTGCAAAACAAACCTAGCTCTTCCACCCTGTGGTGTCCCGGGAAAATACATATGTACATATAAATTCCAGTAGAGTCAATCCCTATTAAATCCTCTACTGTATTCCATCACAAGTCGTCCTCGGCACCTCGAGAATAACTTCCTCGAGTGAAATTACACATCAATTATTCCCTGTCACAAACATAAATAATATGAGTAATTCCAGATTGAGTTAAATAAATAATAACCATGTTGAATAAATGTTGAAAGCCACATAACTTTTCAACATCTCCCACTTGGCTGAAACATATTAATCAATGAATGACGTTCCATGTGTAAACATGTATTGAAAAGAATTCCTGACTATAGTGAGTGAACATGCACCATATTAGTATTATTATACAAGTGAATGAAATATACGTACCTGAGTTTAATCATTCCATACCTCGTGTATACAAGGGTAACTTCCTCAATGTGTTTACTTTAAACCAAAAAACTCTAGAATAGTTGACAAGTTGTGACGCACATTCCATGATCTTATATGATGTGGGAGATTCCCTTAGCCTCACATATTTTCATCCATTGCTTGAATGCACTAATAAATTTCGGTAGCTAAGGTTATTAGTATAACAAAAGTATATACAAATTCCAATACCATTTAGTATCCTTTTTTCCTAAGGAGTTCAAACATAAGTCCTCACTGAGTATGATTCCCCTTATCAAGGTATTTTAACAGGTTTGAAACTTTCCATAGAAAAATGTATCACAACACTTCCTATGTATTTCCACTCCCAAAAAAGGAAGTTTCAAACATGCATTTCATTTGAAAGTTATAAGATAACGAATCTTTCACTTCCATCAATGTAACATATCATTGCAAAAAAATCACTAACATATATAATAGTAATGCAAAATAGTTTACACTTACATTTGTAGATGGCTGCGTTGCTTCCTCTAGGAAACCACGTAACCTGCTATTCCATTGATGTGAATCTTGTTATAAGACCATACACTAATATACTGAATTAGCAAACCATGTCTTTATTTCCTCTTTCTCTAAATTCTAGAGAAAGAGTTTCCACCAGAATACTCTTCCTCTCTTGTGTTGCGCAACTTTTGCCGACACCATATACCTTCCTCAAAATAGCCACCATACCTACCTATTATGGCATTTCCTTAGCCATTCCGAGATATATTGCCATGCAACTTTCCACCGTTCCGTTTATTATGGCATGCTCCATCATTGTCACATTGCTTTCCATGATCATGTAATTGACATCGTATTTGTGGCAAAGCCACCGTTCATAATTTCATACATGTCACTCTTGATTCATTGCACATCCCGGTACTCCACTCGAGGCATTCACATAGAGTCATATTTTGTTCTAATTCTTGAGTTGTAAGTAAATAAAAGTGTGATGATCTTCATTATTAGAGCATTTCCCATGTGAGGAAAGGATGATGGAGACTATGATTCCCCCACAAGTCGGGATGAGACTCCAGACGAAAAAAAGAGGCCTTAAAAAAGAAGGAGAAGGCCCAAATAAAAAAATGAGAGAAAAAGAGAGAAGGGACAATGTTACTATCCTTTTTCCACACTTGTGCTTCAAAGTAGCACCATGATCTTCATGATAGAGAGTCTCCTATGTTGTCACTTTCATATACTAGTGGGAATTTTCATTATAGAACTTGGCTTGTATATTCCAATGATGGGCTTCCCCAAAGTGCCCTAGGTCTTCGTGAGCAAGCAAGTTGGATGCACACCCACTTAGCTTCTTTTTTAGCTTTCATATACTTATAGCTCTAGTGCATATGTTGCATGGCAATCCCTACACACTCACATTGATATCTATTCATGGGCATCTCAATAGCCCGTTGATATGCCTAGTTGATGTGAGACTATCTTCCTCCTTTTTGTCTTCTCCACAACCACCACTCTATTCCACCAATAGTGTTATGTCCATGGCTCACGCTCATGTATTGCGTGAAGATTGAAAAAGTTTGAGGACATCAAAAGTATGAAACAATTGCTTGGCTTGTCATCGGGGTTGTGCATGATTAAATATTTTGTGTGATGAAGATAAAGCATAGCCAGACTATATGATTTTGTACGGATAGCTTTCTTTGGCCATGTTATTTTGAGAAGACATGATTGCTTTGTTAGTATGCTTGAAGTATTATTGTTTTTTGTCTTGAATCTTTTGGATTTGAACATTCATGCCACAATAAAGAAAATTACATTGATAAATATGTTAGGTAGCATTCCACATCAAAAATTATGTTTTTATCATTTACCTACTCAAGGACGAGCATGAATTAAGCTTGGGGATGCTTGATACGTCTCCAATGTATCTATAATTTTTTATTGTTCCATGTTATTATATTATCTGTTTGGATGTCTAATGGGCTTTAATATGCTCTTTTATATTATTTTTGGACTAACCTATTAACCGAGGGCCTAGTGCCAGTTTCTGTTTTTTGCCTATTTTAGAGTTTTGCAGAAAAGGAATACCAAACGGAATGAAACCTTCGCGATGATCTTTCTTGGACCGAAAGCAAACCAGAAGACTTGGAGATGAAGCCGAAGACGCAACGAGGAGGCCATGAAGCAGGAGGGCGCGCCCAGGGTGTTGGAAATATGCCCTAGAGGCAATAATAAATTAGTTATTATTATTATATTTCCTTGTTCATGATAATCGTTTATTATCCATGCTATAATTGTATTGATAGGAAACTCAGATACATGTGTGGGTACATAGACAACACCATGTCCCTAGTAAGCCTCTAGTTGACTAGCTCGTTGATCAATAGATGGTTACGGTTTCCTGACCATGGACATTGGATGTCGTTGATAACGGGATCACATCATTAGGAGAATGATGTGATGGACAAGACCCAATCCTAAGCCTAGCACAAAGATCGTGTAGTTCGTATGCTAAAGCTTTTCTAATGTCAAGTATCATTTCCTTAGACCATGAGATTGTGCAAATCCCAGATACGGTAGGAATGCTTTGGGTGTACCAAACGTCACAACGTAACTGGGTGGCTATAAAGGTGCACTACGGGTATCTCCGAAAGTGTCTGTTGGGTTGGCACGAATCAAGACTGGGATTTGTCACTCCGGTTGACAGAGAGGTATCTCTGGGCCCACTCAGTAGGACATCATCATAATGTGCACAATGTGACCAAGGGGTTGATCACGGGATGATGTGTTACGGAACGAGTAAAGAGACTTGCCGGTAACGAGATTGAACAAGGTATCGGCATACCGACGATTGAATCTCGGGCAAGTACAATACCGCTAGACAAAGGGAATTGTATACGGGATTGATTGAATCCTAGACATCGTGGTTCATCCGATGAGATCATCGTGGAACATGTGGGAGCCAACATGGGTATCCAGATCCCGCTGTTGGTTATTGACCAGAGAACGTCTCGGTCTTGTCTGCATGGTTCCCGAACCCGTAGGGTCTACACACTTAAGGTTCGATGACGCTAGGGTTATAAAGGAAGTTTGTATGTGGTTACCCAATGTTGTTTGGAGTCCTGAATGAGATCCCGGATGTCACGAGGAGTTCCGAAATGGTCCGGAGGTAAAGAATTATATATGGGAAGTCCTGTTTTGGTCACCGGAAAAGTTTCGGGTGTTATCGGTAATGTACCAGGACCACCGGGAGGGTCCCGGGGGTCCACCAAGTGGGGCCACCGGCCCTAGAGGGCTGCATGGGCCAAGTGTGGGAGGGTACCAGTCCCAGGTGGGCTAGTGCAGCCCCCACAAGGGCCCAAGGCGCCTAGGGTTTGGGGAGGGGGCGCCCCCACCTTGCTTGGGGGGCAAGTTTCCCCCTCTCCCCCCTTGGCCGCCACCCTAGATGGGTTTTGGGGCTGCCGCACCCCTTGGGGTGGGAACCCTAGAGGGGGCGCAGCCCCCTCCCTCTCCACTATATATACTTGAGGTTTTGGGGCTGCCATACATAAGAGTTTCCACCTCTCCCTGGCGCAGCCCTACCTCTCTTTCTCCTCATCTCCCGAGGTGCTTGGCGAAGCCTTGCAGGATTACCACACTCCTCCACCACCACCACGGCGTTGTGCTGCTACTGGATGGAGTCTTCCCCAACCTCTCCCTCTCTCCTTGCTGGATCAAGGCATGGGAGACGTCACCGGGCTGCACGTGTGTTGAATGCGGAGGTGCCGTCCGTTCGGCACTAGGATCTCCGGTGATTTGGATCACGATGAGTACGACTCCTTCAACCCCGTTCTCTCGAATGCTTCTGCTTAGCGATCTACAAGGGTATGTAGATGCACTCCCCTCTCTCTCGTTGCTAGTCTCTCCATAGATAGATCTTGGTGATTCGTAGGAAAATTTTGAATTTCTGCTACGTTCCCCAATAGTGGCATCATGAGCGAGGTCTATTGCGTAGATTCTTTGCACGAGTAGAACACAAAGTAGTTGTGGGCGTTGATTTTGTTCAATATGCTTACCGTTACTAGTCCAATCTTGTTTCGACGGTATTGCGGGATGAAGCGTCCCGGACCGACCTTACACGTACACTTACATGAGACAGGTTCCACCGATTGACATGCACTTGTTGCATAAGGTGGCTAGCGGGTGCCAGTCTCTCCCACTTTAGTCGAAACGGATTCGATGAAAAGGGTCCTTATGAAGGGTAAATAGAAATTGGCATATCACATTGTGGCTTTTGCATAGGTAAGAAACGTTCTTGCTAGAAACCCATAGCAGCCACGTAAAACATGCAAACAACAATTAGAGGACGTCTAACTTGTTTTTGCAGGCTATGCTATGTGATGTGATATGGTCAAAAGAATGTGATGAATGATATGTGATGTATGAGATTGATCATGTTCTTGTAATAGGAATCACGACTTACATGTCGATGAGTATGACAACCGGCAGGAGCCATAGGAGTTTTCTTAATTTATTGTATGACCTGCGTGTCATTGAACAAACGCCATGTAATTACTTTACTTTATTGCTAACCGGTAGCCATAGTAGTACAAGTAATAAGTTGGCGAGACAACTTCATGGAGACACGATGATGGAGATCATGGTGTCATGTTGGTGACGATGATGATCATGGAGCCCCGAAGATGGAGATCAAAAGGAGCAAAATGATATTGGCCATATCATGTCACTATTTGATTGCATGTGATGTTTATCATGTTTATGCATCTTATTTGCTTAGAACGACGGTAGTAAACAAGATGATCCCTCATTAAAATTTCAAGAAAGTGTTCCCCCTAACTATGCACCGTTGCAATAGTTCATCGTTTCGAAGCACCACGTACTGATCGGGTGTGATAGATTCTAATGTTCACATACAACGGGTGTAAGCCAGATTTACACACGCGAAACACTTAGGTTAACTTGACGAGCCTAGCATGTACAGACATGGCCTCAGAACACAAGAGACCGAAAGGTCGAGCATGAGTCGTATGGTGGATACGATCAACATGAAGAAGTTCACCGATGATGACTAGTCCGTCTCACGTGATGATCGAACATGGCCTAGTTGATTCAGATCATGTAATCACTTAGATGACGGGAGGGATGTCTATCTGAGTGGGAGTTCATTAGATGAACTTAATTATCCTGAACATAGTCAAAAGCCCTTTGCAAATTATGGCATAGCTCGCGCTTTAGTTCTACTGTTTTAGATATGTTCCGAGAGAAAATATAGTTGAAAGTCGACAGTAGCAATTATGCGGACAGTAGAAGGCTTATGTCCTTAATGCACCGCTCAGTGTGCTGGACCTCAAATGTGGTCTGTGGATGTTGAAAACATCTGACATACACGTTTTGATGACTACATGATAGTTCAGTAATGTTAAATGGTTTAGAATTAAGGCACCGAAGACATTTTTGAAATGTCGCAGAACATATGAGATGTTCCAAGAGCTGAAATTGGGATTTTAGGCTCGTGCCCACGTCAAGAGGTATGAGACCTCCGACGAGTTTTCTAGCCTACAAACTAAGGGAGAAGGTCTCGATCGTTGAGCTTGTACTCAGATTGTGTGGGTACAACAATCACTTGAATCGAATGGGAGTTAATCTTCCAGATGAGATAGTGATGTTTCTCCAAAGACACTGCCACCAAGCTACTAGAGCTTCGTGATGAACTGTAACATAACAGGGATAGATATGATGATCCTTGAGCTTTTCACAATGTTCGACACCACGAATGTAGAAATCAAGAAGGAGCATCAATTGTTGATGGTTAGTGAAACCACTAGTTTCAAGAAGGGCAAGGGCAAGAAGGGGTACTTCATGAAATGGCAGATCAATTGCTGCTCCAGTGAAGAAACCCAAGGTTGAACCCAAACCCGAGACTAAGTGCTTCTGTAATGAGAGGAACGGACACTGAAGCAGAACCACCCTAGATACTTGGTAGATAAGAAGGCAGGCAAGGTCGATAGAAGTATATTGGATATACTTTATGTTAATGTGTACTTTACTAGTACTCCTAGTAGCACCAGGGTATTAGATACCGGTTTGGTTGCTAAGTGTTAGTAACTCGAAATAACAGCTATGGAATAAACGGAGACTAGCTAAAGGAGAGCTGACGATATGTGTTGGAAGTGTTTCCAAGGTTGATGTGAACAAGCATCGCACGCTCCCTCTACCATCGAGATTGGTGTTAAACCTGAATAATTGTTACTTGGTGTTTGCGTTCAGCATAGACATGATTGGATTATGTCTATCGCAATACGGTTATTCATTTAAGGAGAATAATGGTTACTCTATTTATTTGAATAAATACCTTCGGTGGTCTTGCACCTAAAAGAATGGTTTATTGAATGTCGATCGTAGTGATACACATTTTCATGGCAAAAGATATAAGATAGTAATGATAGTACCACTTACTTGTGGCACTGCCATGTAAGTCATATTGGTATAAAACGCATGAAGAAGCTCCATGCTGATGGATCTTTGGACTCAGTCGTTTTTGAAAAGTTTGAGACATGCGAACCATGTCTATTGGTGTATACGCATGAAGAAACTCCATGCAGATGGATCGTTTGGACTCACTTGTTTTTGAATCACTTGAGATATGCAAATCATACCACATGGGCGAGATGACTGAAAAGCCTCGTTTTCAGTAAGATGGAACAAGATAGCAACTTGTTGGAAGTAATACATTTTGATGTGTGCAGTCCAATGAGTGCTGAGGCATGCAGTGAATATCGTTATGTTCTTACTTCACAGATGATTTGAGTAGATGTTGAGTGTATTTACTTGATGAAACACAAGTCTGAATTAATGAAAGGATCAAGTAATTTCAGAGAGAAGTTGAAGATCTTCGTGACAAGAGGATAAAATGTATGTGATATGATCATAGAGATGAATATCTGAGTTGCGAGTTTGGTACACAATTAAGACATTGTGGAAATTGTTTCACAACTAACACCGCCTGGAACACCAGTGTGATGGTGTGTCCGAACATCATGACTGCACCCTATTGGATATGGTGCATGCCATGATGTCTCTTATCGAATGACCACTATCGTTCATGGGTTAGGCATTAGAGACAACCGCACTCACTTTAATAGGGCACACGTAATTCCATTGAGATGACACCGTATGAACTATGGTTTAGAGAAACCTAAGTTGTCGTTTCTTGAAAGTTTGGGGCTGCGACGCTTATATGAAAAAGTTTCTTCCTGATGAGCTCGAACCCAAAGCGGATAAATACATCTTCATATGACACTCAAAACAGTTGGGTATACCTCCTATTTTAGATCCGGAAGCAAAAGTGATTGTTTCTAGAAACGGGTCCTTTTAGGTTTCTCTCGAAAGAATTGAGTGGGAGGATGGTGGAGACTTGATGAGGTTATTGAACCATCACTTCAACCTGTGTGTAGCAGGGCACAGGAAGTTGTTCATGTGGCACCTACGCCAATTGAAGTGGAAGTTGATGATAGCGATCATGATGCTTCGGATCAAGTCACTGCCAAACCTCGTAGGTCGACAAGGACACGTACTACTTCAGAGTGGTACGCAATCCTGTCTTAGAGGTCATGTTGCTAGAAGACAATGAACCTACGAGCTATGGAGAAGTGATGGTGGGCCTGGATTCCGACGAATGGCTCGAGGCCATAAAATCCAAGAGAGGATCCATGACTTTGGAATAAATACTTGATGGTCGTAAGGTCGTTGGGTACAGATGGATTTTAAAAAGGAAGACAGACAATGATGGTAAGTATCACCATTAAGAAAGCTCGACTTGTCGTTAAGATGTTTTCCGACAAGTTCAAGGAGTTGACTACAATGAGACTTACTCACTTGTAGCGATGCTAAGAGTCTATTGGAATTATATTAGCAATTACTGCATGATTTATGAAATCTTGCAGATAGGATGTCAAAACATTGTTTCCTTGACAATATCCTTGAGGAAAGGTTGTATGTGATACAACCAGAAGGTTTTGACAATCCTGAAAGACGCTAACAAGTATGCAAAGCTCCAGCAATCCTTCTAAGGACTGGATTAAGCATCTCGGAGTTGGAATGTACGCTTTGATGAGATGATCAAAGATTTTGGGTTATACAAAGTTTATGAGAAACTTGTATTTCCAAAGAAGTGAGTGGGAGCACTATAGAATTTCTGATGAGTATATGTTGTTGACATATTGTTGATCAGAAATGATGTAGAATTTCTGTAAAGCATATAGGGTTATTTGAAAAGTGTTTTTCAATAGAAAACCTGGATTAAGCTGCTTGAGTATTGAGCATCAAGATCTATGAGGATAGATAAAAACGCTAAATGGTACTTTCAAATGAGCACATACCTTGACATGATCTTGAAGGTGTTCAAGATGGATCAGTCAAAGAAGGAGTTCTTGCCTGAGTTGTAAGGTATGAAGTTAAGAGTTAAAGCTCGACCACGGCACAAGAGAGAGAAAGGACGAAGGTCGTCCCCTATGCTTCAGACGTAGGCTCTATAGTATGCTATGTTGTGTACCGCACCGGAAGTGTGCCTTACCATGAGTCAGTCAAGGGGTACAAGAATGATCCAGGAACGGATCATTGGACAGCGGTCAAAAATTGTCCTTGGAGTAAATAAGGACATGTTTCTCGATTATGGAGGTAAAGGGTTACATCGATGCAAGCTTTAACACCTATCCGAATAACACTGAGTAGCAAACCGGATACGTATAGTGGAGCAACCATTTGGAATAGCTCCAAGTGGAGCATGGAAGCAGCATTTACAATATGACATAGAGAATTGCGAAATACATACGGATCTGAATGTTGCAGACCCGTTGACTAAAACCTCTCTCACAAGCAAAACATGATCAAACCCCAGAACTCATTGAGTCTTAATCACATGGTGATGTGAACTAGTTTAGTGACACTAGTAAACTCTTTGGATGTTGGTCACATGGCGATGTGACCTATCAGTGTTAATCACATGGCGATGTGAACTAGATAATTGACTCTAGTGCAAGTGGGAGACTGTTGGAAATATGCCCTAGAGGCAATAATAAATTAGTTATTATTATTATATTTCCTTGTTCATGATAATCGTTTATTATCCATGCTATAATTGTATTGATAGGAAACTCAGATACATGTGTGGGTACATAGACAACACCATGTCCCTAGTAAGCCTCTAGTTGACTAGCTCGTTGATCAATCGATGGTTACGGTTTCCTGACCATGGACATTGGATGTCGTTGATAATGGGATCACATCATTAGGAGAATGATGTGATGGACAAGACCCAATCCTAAGCCTAGCACAAAGATCGCGTAGCTCATATGCTAAAGCTTTTCTAATGTCAAGAATCATTTCCTTAGACCATGAGATTGTGCAACTCCCGGATACCATAGGAATGCTTTGGGTGTACCAAACGTCACAACGTAACTGGGTGGCTATAAAGGTGCACTACGGGTATCTCCGAAAGTGTCTGTTGGGTTGGCACGAATCGAGACTGGGATTTGTCACTCCAGTTGACGGAGAGGTATCTCTTGGCCCACTCGGTAGGACATCATCATAATGTGCACAATGTGACCAAGGGGTTGATCACGGGATGATGTGTTACGGAACGAGTAAAGAGACTTGCCGGTAACGAGATTGAACAAGGTATCGACATACCGACGATCAAATCTCGGGCAAGTACAATACCGCTAGACAAAGGGAATTGTATCCAGGATTGATTGAATCCTCGATATCGTGGTTCATCCGATGAGATCATGGTGGAACATGTGGGAGCCAACATGGGTATCCAGATCCCGCTGTTGGTTATTGACCGGGGAATGTCTCAGTCATGTCTGCATGGTTCCCGAACCCGTAGGGTCACACTTAAGGTTCGATGACGCTAGGGTTATAAAGGAAGTTTGTATGTGGTTACCGAATGTTGTTTCGAGTCTCGGATGAGATCCCGGACGTCACGAGGAGTTCCGGAATGGTCCGGAGGTAAAGATTTATATATGGGAAGTCTTGTTTTGGTCACCGGAAAAGTTTTGGGTGTTATCGGTAATGTACTGGGACCACCGGGAGGGTCCCTGGGGTCCACCAAGTGGGGCCACCGGCCCCAGAGGGCTGCATGGGCCAAGTGTGGGAGGGGACCAGTCCCAGGTGGGCTGGTGCACCCCCCACAAGGGCCCAAGGAGCCTAGGGTTTGGGGAGGGGGCGCCCCCACCTTGCTTGGGGGGTAAGTTTCCCCCTCTCCCCCCCTTGGCCGCCACCCAAGATGGGCTTTGGGGCTGCCGCACCCCTTGGGGTGGGAACCCTAGAGGGGGCGCAGCCCCCTCCCTCTCCCCTATATATACTTGAGGTTTTGGGGCTGCCATACATAAGAGTTTCCACCTCTCCCTGGCGCAGCCCTACCTCTCTTTCTCCTCATCTCCCACGGTGCTTGGCGAAGCCCTGCAGGATTACCACACTCCTCCACCACCACCACGCCGTTGTTCTGCTGCTGGATGGAGTCTTCTCCAACCTCTCCCTCTCTCCTTGCTGGATCAAGGCATGGGAGACGTCACCGGGCTGCACGTGTGTTGAACGTGGAGGTGTCATCCGTTCGGCACTAGGATCTCCGGTGATTTGGATCACGACGAGTACGACTCTTTCAACCCCGTTCTCTTGAACGCTTCCGCTTAGCAATCTACAAGGGTATGTAGATGCACTCCCCTCTCTCTCATTGCTATTCTCTCCATAGATAGATCTTGGTGATTCGTAGGAAATTTTTTGAATTTATGCTATGTTCCCCAACATAGGGGGTGTAGTTGTGCCCCCCACCCTCGTGGGCCCCTTGTAGCTCCTATGACCTAGTTCCTTCGCATATATCTACTCTTATACCCGGGGAGCCACGAAACCACTTTTCCACCGCCTCAACCGTTTGTACCCGTGAGATCCCATCTTGGGGCCTTTTCCGACGATCTACCTGAGGGGGATTCGATCACCGAGGGCTTCGACATCAACACCATTACCTCTCCGACGAAGCATGAGTAGTTTACCACAGACCTTAGGGTCCATAATTATTAGCTAGATGGCTTCTTCTCTCTCTTTGATTCTCAATACCAAGTTCTCCTCGATGTTCTTGGAGATCTATTCAATGTAATATTATTTTGCGGTGTGTTTGCTGAGATCCGATAAATTGTGGATTTATGAACAAGATTATCTATGAATATTATTTGGTTCTTCTCTAAATTCTTATATGCATGATTTGATATCTTTGCAAGTCTCTTCGAATTATCGGTTTAGTTTGACCTACTAGATTGATCTTTCTTGCAATGGGAGAAGTGCTTAGCTTTGGTTTCAATCTTGCGGTGTCCTTTTCCAGTGACAGTAGGGGCAGCAAGGCACGTATTGTATTCTTACCATCGAGGATAACAAGATGGGGTTTTCATCATATTGCTTGAGTTAATTCCTCGACATCATGTCATCTTGCTTAATGCGTTACTCCATTCTTTATGAACTTAGTACTCTAGATGCATGTTGGATAGTGGTCGATGTGTGGAGTAATAGTAGTAGATGCAGGAAGCAGTCGGTCTACTTGACACGGACGTGATGCCTATGTTCATGATCATTGCCCTAGATGTCATCATAATTATGCATTTTTCTATCAATTGCTTGGCAGTAATTTGTTCAACCATCATATTACGGTGCTTGCATAAAATCTATTGGTATGGATCCACTTCTAAAATGATGTTATTATAAATTCTATTAATGTGACTTCTAAAATGATTTTCGAAAAGGCAAAGGCAATGATTTTCGAAAACCTTTGCCTTTTCTTCACCCTTCTTTCATTTGATTGTATGTTTGCTTGTGTCTCCATGTGACTTCTATGTGCTTGCATCTATGCTTGCTAAAAATCTATTGGTATGGATCCACTTAAAGTGTTTTGCTTGGATCATCTTCGATCTATATGTGCTCGTGTTGAAACCCCAACTAGTTCAGTTGAGGGAAAGCCTTTAGATGAGCATGCTCATTTTGTGCGTCACCATTTGTCTGAAAAAGGGAGACTCTTATGGGATAAAATAAACATATTGCTGTGTTATGCTTGGAATCTTTGGGAAATTTGTGATTTTACTTGTTGCTCTAAGAACCCTAAAAAACACCTTCCCTACCTATGTGAGTTTAATGATAATAAAATCTTATCTTCTTATGCAAAGGGTGTTTATAGTTACTATGATATCGAACAAATTGAAGAATTGTTGCTTTTAAGGGTGCTTATGAAGTTGCTTCTTTGATTGAAAAGTATGATATTACTCTCTACGAATCTGAAAATTTTGACATACTTAAATATTGCTACGAAAACTATGCTCATAATGTCTATGTCAAAGAATTTATTGAAAGAATGACCATTGCTTTGGAAGAAAATAATGATATGCATGAATCCATAGATAATTATGATTCTGATGATTTTATTGAAATATCCCTTGATGAACATGATGCTTGCTATTCTTGTGGCCATGATGCCAATATTTATGGAGATGAATTTGCTATAGTCCCTTATGTTAAACATAAGATTGTTGCTATTACACTCATACTTGATAGTTCCTTCGATGAAAAGCATATTGCAATGATGTTATTATAAATTCTATTAATGTCAATTGTGCTAGTAATATGAAAAACCCTAACCTTGGGGATGCTAGTTTTGCTATGTCTACTATTTGTTGCAATGATCATGATTTGGGTGATTCTTCTTATGATATTGAAAATGTATTTAATCCCCATGATGAATATGAGATTGATAATATTTTTTGTAATAATATTGAAAGTGGGTTTGGAAGAGTGTCAACTTTAGATCCCACATATTTGGAGAATGTTCAATCTTATGCAATTCTTGATAAAAGTGGGTTTGTAGAGGTCATAACTTTAGTTAGTATTAATCCCACTATTTTGGACGAGTGTCAACTTCGCATGCATGTGGATCATGTTGAGAATATGTTATGTGATAGATATTTTTTGAATTTGCTTATGATCCCACATGTAATTATTATGAGATAGGAAAATATGGTTGTACAAATTTTCATGTTAATAAATTACCTCGCGTTATGTTGAGATTGCTATTGTTTCTTTCCGCTTCCTTGCATATGCTAGTTTTTGCTTGCTATGATAATTTGTTTGCTTATAAAATGCCTATGAATAGGAAGTATGTTAGACTTAGATGTGTTTTTCACATGCTACATGATGCGCTCCTTGTGTTTGAATTGCTATCTTTCATGTGAGCATCATTAAAATTATCATCGCCTGGTTAAAAGGCGTTAAACGATAGCGCTTGTTGGGAGGCAACCCAATTTTATTTTTGTTCTTTACTTTTTGCTCCTGTTTAGTAATAAATAATTCATATAGCCTCTGGCTAGATGTGGTTTTAAGTTTTAGTTAGTGTTTGTGCCAAGTAGAACCTTTGGGAAGACTTGGTTGAAGTCATTGCAATCTTGCTGTAAAAAACCAAAACTTTTGCGCTCACAAGAATAGCTGTCATTTTTTTACAGAAGTGTGATTTTAGGCTGATTCTTTTTGCAGAAGATTAATAGACAAATTCCTCACGTCCACCAATTTATTTTAGAATTTTTTGAGTTACATAAGTATTTAAAAGTTACAGATTACTTCAGACTGTTCTGTTTTTGACAGATTTTGTTTTTCGCGTGTTGTTTGCTTATTTTGATGAATCTATGAGTAGTATCGGGGGGTATGAACCATAGAGAAGTTGGAACACAGTAGGTTCTACACCAATATAAATAAATAAAGAGTTCATAACAGTACCTTAAATTGGTGATTTGTTTTCTTTAACTAACGGAGCTCATGAGATTTTCTGTTGAAGTTTTGTGCTGTGAAGTTTTCAAGTGTTGGGTAAGGATTTGATAGACTTTTAAAAAAGGAGTGGAAATAGCCTAAGCTTGGGGATGCCCAAGGCACCCCAAGGTAATATTCAAGGATAACCAAAAGCCTAAGCTTGGGGATGCCCCGGAAGGCATCCCCTCTTTCGTCTTCGTCTATCAGTAACTTTACTTGAGGCTATATTTTTATTCACCACATGATATGTGTTTTTCTTGGAGCGTCTTGTATGATTTGAGTCTTTGCTTTTTAGTTTACCACAATCATCCTTGCTGTACACACCTTTTGGGAGAGACACGCATGAATAATGAATTATTAGAATACTCTATGTGCTTCACTTATATCTTTTGAGCTAGACAATATTGCTCTAGTGCTTCACTTATATATTTTTAGAGCACGGCGGTGGTTTTATTTTATAGAAATTGATGAACTCTCATGCCCCACTTATATTATTTTGAGAGTCTTTTAGAACAGCATGGTAATTTAATTTGGTTATAAAATTAGTCCTAATATGATGGGCATCCAAGATGGATATAATAAAAACTTTCATATAAAGTGTATTGAATACTATGAGAAGTTTGATTTTGTATGATTGTTTTGAGATATGAAGATCGTGATATTAGAGTCATGCCAGTAGATTAGTTGTGAATTTGAGAGATGCTTGTGTTAAAGTTTGTGATTCCTGTAGCATGCACGTATGGTGAACCGTTATGTGATGAAGTTGGAGCATGATTTATTTATTGATTGTCTTCCTTATGAGTGGCGGTCGGGGACGGGCGATGGTCTTTTCCTACCAATCTATCCCCCTAGGAGAATGCGTGTAGTACTTCATTTCAATAACTAATAGACTTCTGCAAAAAGTATGTGAGTTCTTTATGACTAATGTTGAGTCCATGGATTATACGCACTCTCACCCTTCCACCATTGCTAGCCTCTCTTGTGTCGCGCAACTTTCGCCGACACCATACACCCACCATATACCTTCCTCAAAACAGCCACCATTCCTACCTATTATGGAATTTCCATAGCCATTCTGAGATATATTGCCATGCAACTTTCCACTGTTCCGTTTATTATGACACGCTCCATCATTGTCATATTGCTTTGCATGATCATGTAGTTGACATCGTATTTGTGGCAAAGCCACCGTTCATAATTTCATACATGTCACTCTTGATTCATTGCACATCTCGGTACTCCGCCGGAGGCATTCACATAGAGTCATATTTTGTTCTAAGTATTGAGTTGTAATTCTTGAGTTGTAAGTAAATAAAAGTGTGATGATCTTGATTATTAGAGCATTGTCCCATGTGAGGAAAGGGTGATGGAGACTATGATCCCTCCACAAGTCGGGATGAGACTCTAGATGAAAAAAATAGGCCATAAAAAAGGAGAAGGCCCAAATAAAAAAATGAGAGAAAAAGAGAGAAGGGGTAATGTTACTATCCTTTTTCCACACTTGTGCTTCAAAGTAGCACCACAATCTTCATGATAGAGAGTCTCCTATGTTGTCACTTTCATATACTAGTGGGAATTTTCATTATAGAACTTGGCTTGTATATTCCAATGATGGGCTTCCTCAAAGTTCCATAGGTCTTCGTGAGCACACAAGTTGGATGCACACCCATTTAGTTTCTTTTTGAGCTTTCAAATACTTATAGCTCTAGTGCATCCGTTGCATGGCAATCCCTACTCACTCAAATTGATATCTATTGATGGGCATCTCCATAGCCCGTTGATACACCTAGTTGATGTGAGACTATCTTCCTCCTTTTTGTCTTCTCCACAACCACCACTCTATTCCACCTATAGTGCTATGTCCATGGTTCACACTCACGTATTGCATGAAGATTGAAAAATTTTGAGAACATCAAAAGTATGAAACAATTGCTTGGCTTGTCATTGGGGACGTGCATGATTAAATAGTTTGTGTGATGAAGATAGAGCATAGCCAGACTATATGATTTTGTAGGGATAGCTTTCTTTGGCCATGTTATTTTGACAAGACATGATTGCTTTGTTAGTATGCTTGAAGTATTATTGTTTTTATGTCAATATTAAACTTTTGTCTTGAATCTTTCGGATCTGAACATTCATGCCACAATAAAGAAAATTACATTGATAAATATGTTAGGTAGCATTCCACATCAAAAATTCTGTTTTTATCATTTACCTACTCGAGGACGAGCAGGAATTAAGCTTGGGGATGCTTGATACGTCACCAACGTATCTATAATTTTTTATTGTTCCATGCTATTATATTATCTGTTTTGCATGTTTAATGGGCTTTAATATGCTATTTTATATTTATTTGGGACAAACCTATTAACCGAGGGCCCAGTGCCAGTTTCTATTTTTTTGCCTATTTTAGAGTTTTGCATAAAAGGAATACCAAACGGAGTCCAAACGGAATGAAACCTTTGCAATGATCTTTCTTGGACTGTAAGCAAACCAGAAGACTTGGAGATGAAGTCGGAGACGCAACAAGGAGGCCACGAGGTAGGAGGGCGCGCCCATGGGGTAGGCGCGCCCCCACCCTCGTGGGCCCTTCCTAGCTTCCCTGACCTAATTCCTTCGCCTATATATACTCTTATACCCTAAAAACATCAGGGGAGCCACGAAACCACTTTTCCACCGCCGGAACCTTCTATACCCGTGAGATCCCATCTTGGGACCTTTTTCGACGATCTGCCGAAGGGGGATTCAATCACGGAGGGCTTCTACATCAACACCATTACCTCTCCGATAAAGCGTGAGTAGTTTACCACAGACCTTTGGGTCCATAGTTATTAACTGGATTGGTTCTTCTCTCTCTTTGATTCTCAATACCAAGTTCTCCTTGATGTTCTTGGAGATATATTAAATGTAATATTCTTTTGTGGTGTGTTTGCCGAGATCCGATGAATTGTGGATTTATGAACAAGATTATCTATGAATATTATTTGGTTCTTCTTTGAATTCTTATATGCATGATTTGATATCTTTGCAAGTCTCTTCGAATTATCGGTTTAGTTGGGCCTACCAAATTGATCTTTCTTGCAATGGGAGAAGTGGTTAGCTTTGGGTTCAATCTTGCGTGTCCTTTCCCAGTGACAGTAGGGGCAGAAAGGCACGTATTGTATTCCTGCCATCGAGGATAACAAGATGGGGTTTTCATCATATAGCTTGAGTTAATTCCTCTACATCAGGTCATCTTGCTTAATGCGTTACTCCATTCTTTATGAACTTAATACTCTTGATGCATGCTGGATAGCGTTTGATGTGTGGAGTGATAGTAGTAGATGCAAGAAGGAGTCGGTCTACTTGACACGGACATGATGCCTACGTTCATGATCATTGCCTTAGATGTCATCATAATTATGTGTTTTTCTATCAATTGCTTGGCGGTAATCTATTCACCCACCATAATATATGCTATCTCGAGAGAAGCCACTAGTGAAACCTATGCCCCCCAGGTCTCTTTTTCATATTATTAAATCTTGTTTACATCTTATTAGTTTCCGATCTACTATTTTGCAATCTTTACTTTCAATCTATACAACCAAAAATACCAAAAATATTTACTTTACCGTTTATCTATCTCTATCATATCTCACTTTTGCAAGTGACCCTGAAGGGATTGACAACCCCTTTATCGTGTTGGTTGCAAGTTCTTGATTGTTTGTGAAGGTATTCGGTGACTTGTGTGTTGTCTCCTACTGGATTGATACCTTGGTTCTCAAAACTGAGGGAAATACTTACGCTACTTTGATGCAGCACCGTCTCCTCTTCAAGGGAAAACCAACACAAGCTCGAGAGGTAGCAGTTACTAACTTCCAATGGACCATCAAGAAAGAATAGGCCATTGTACGAAGTTTCGTAATGCACTAATTTTATCCTTGAGTAATATTTCCACTCTTCCTTTTCCAAATAGTATTTCATAAGTAATGTGTTCCAAGATTGAACCATACAATATATCCTCACATTGAAGTCACAAGCGGGACCTATAACAATAATTCCTCCATCAGGGAGTTTCATGGAAAAAATTCCAATTCCAAAGTGTATAAAGTTTAGCAACAATGACAAAACACATAGTATAGATAATTTCCTTGGTAATGTTAGCATGCCAATAAAATTGCTATTGTATTCCAACAATATAATACATAGAAGCTTAAATCTACAATCCAGCTATTTGAAAAAAATAGCGACATACACATATTAATGCAAATAATAACAATGTGCATACCGTTAAGTGCGAGCAATTTTCTTAATTTTCCATGGAGTGCCTCCCATCTTCCTCCATAAATAAGTGATTGTCATAATATACATTTTTCGAATTCCTTCGCATGCAAGGTTAGTATAATAGCGTATCCATCAATAGTAATTTTCCTCCGGAATGGAGTTTGAGGGCATAATGTCCAATTCCAAGTTTATTAAATTAAGCATTTCCTTGAGATTGTTTGCATGAAAGTATATGGTATATAACTAGAATGCACAACACAACTATTTTCTAAAAAATAGTGGTAAATGAAAAAATCGGTGCATAAAAATTATAGACATACCTTCCTCTTTGCCAATTGCATTGATAAGAATATTATATCTTCCTCTTCGAGGTGCAACCAATAATATTATGTTAGATCCTTCCCTCGGCGAGTTTATATCTTCCTCCATAGAGCAAATAATATCCCATATAACATATACTGAATAACAAATCAGGGTGACGGGTGTATATAAAATTATTCCAAACAATTTGGCATAGAGTTTAGGACAACAACGATTTGCACTTCCCAAAAATAGCCCGAGACATGTTCCACCAAGAATATATTCCATATTGCACATAATTTTCCACAAAATCCATACTCTTAGACTATTTGCAGGCTCGATGAAGGGGGCCTAGCAATAAAAGAAAGATCCCTGTACTAACTTTATGCACAAAAATGAATTCTTTCTTGAGAAATTAATGCCTACAGCTTGATTAAATTTCCATCTATGCATGCAAAAGATGTTGCCGAGCGATGGCAACATCAACTCGATCGATGCGTAAAACAAAATTAGCCAGCAGACATCAATCTGACGAACACATGAATCATGGCAGCACTTGTGGAGAACACGTGGACGAACGCAGGTTCGTGCAGCACTGCGGAAGACTACCATCTTGGTAGCATCTTTATATCACCTAATCGAATCAAGAAATTGTACTGCCTCGTGAAGTACTTAGTTCCTTCGTGGACGGTAGTTAGATCCATGACTTCACGTAGAGTTTCTTCCACGTACTATGTGGCAAACAGAGTCAGTAATGAATTGCTTTGGATGTGATCCTCCATGCATGTGCATCACTTTTCCTATAGCAAGTTTGCTAGACGAGTGCACGCTACACACCAGGGAGAACGCGTGCGCTTTGGTCGATGTGATGAGTAGCAGCTGAAGCTGATTTTCCCATGCATTTATGTGAAGATCAATCACGGAGGCATGCAAGCCTTTACTAATATTCCTTGATCCGTGAGGCCACAAACATCCAGTAAATATAATTATCTTTTCAGATCAAGTGAATAGCTAGCCTCTATCAATTCCGTCTTCCGTGCAAGCCTGAGCAGACAAACATCACAACAATACAGGAGCACATGGCCATGGAACTAGCAGGGGTCGGTCGCCGTGGACGGATAGAGCGCCGTTGGCTGGCTTTGGGGACGTATGACGCAACAGAAGCACTGCCCACAACACAGATCAGTTCGGTGTACCCACGAAAATCAATCACGCGCGACGCTGAGTGATCTGGCGGATTAGCAGACCATGATCCGACAGAGTTTGTAGGAGCGGATTATGGTTAGCAGCGGTCACCGATAGCAAAATCTAGCTCTGATACCAATGTTAGGAATTGTGGACTATACGGTCTACCCTCTAATTCCTCTGCCTTACCGTGGTGCCACTCACAATGCGTATTGAGGATAGAGGGTAGGGACCTATTCATAGACTCCACTTTCAGGCATTTTATGATTCCACATGTTTCTGGAAACATCCATATGACTCTTGGGCAATTTTAGCAACCATGATAAAACATGCTAGTTTTCCGAGTCTAAATATACTAGTCCCTAGCACACATATGTGAGTCATGTGCCATGATTAGATTGTATATGTGAGATCAACTTCCAATATTAATCATGTGGGTCAATAGCCTACAGAGCCGACCCTGCAAAACAAACCCAGCTCTTCCACCCTATGATGTCCTGGGAAAATATGTACATACATATAAATTCCAGTAGAGTCGATCCATATTAATTCCTCTACTGTGTTCCATCACAAGTCATCCTCGGCACCTCGAGTATTACTTCCTCAAGTGAAAATCCACATCAATTATTCCACGTTGCAAACATAAATAATACGAGTAATTCCACATTGAGTTAAATAAATAAAAACCATGTTGAATAAATGTTGAAATCCACATAAATTTCCAACAATTACTTCATTTTATTAGTGGCTATAACGGTGGCAAACCGGTGCCTCAATTTATTAGCAGCCTTAGATTAACATGCGAAACAATAACACTTTCTCATGACAGTAGCTAAACAGTAGAACAACACTAAGATGACAAAGCACAATCATATGGATGATATCCGTCGGCCGGTACCAACCTTTGTCATGAGGCTTATTGTGTAGAGCATATAGATGAATCACTTCTCAGGAGCCATCCGTTATTATCTACCATGGTTGTCAGGCTTATTATATACTCCTCAATTAGTTTAATGTTTCCAACATGTTCTTGTGCAGTTCTACTAAAATATGTGTTATCTTCAAACAAGATCCTTGTTTGCACAAGTAGAGATAACTACATATTACATTAAGGGTGGCATCAAATCACAGTGGCAAAACAATTGCTCGTTCCAGTCGTAGCAATAAATTAAGATGCAAAACTATATCATTACTTGTGTCATCACAGTTCCAGTGCTTCATTACAGCACCAGGAGTTGATTTTTGTTCTTCTTCCGCTTGTTCTTCCCCTTCATCATTTGGTTCAATAATAGAGAAGCTTTGCCTTCAATGTAAGATTTGGCATGTCAATTAGGGAGCACAAATATAGCATTAAACAACAACATTAATTTTCTGATAACAATAGCAAAATAGAGGCCAACAATTGTGAAAATATCATTATCTCATCTCAATGGGATATTACGATGCGCATAGGGATTGGAAGTCTTGTCTCCTTTTGTGCAGTTCACTAAAATCAAGCAACATTGCCATATAAGTAGCAAAACATATGAAATCACACTACACAATCTTGTGGAAGAAGGCCAATATGGACCTCTCATGACGCAGAATTCAAACAACTCACATGAAGAAGATCTGAAACAAATTTGCAAACACGGATAGGAAGTCTGATCTCCTCTTGTGCAGTTCCACTAAGATCAAGCAATCAAGCAATGTTGTCTGTATGGCATTTTAGTTGAACTTCACAAAAACACTTAAAACAAAAGTGTTTTGTGCAGTGCAACAAAAGGTCGCAATAGCTACGAGGTGAATAAGATAACCCCGTTTACACAAAGGTGCAAAGTAAACAATTACTGGTCTATAACGGTGGATGACATAGAAACCCACAAAAAGAAGCATCTAACTTATCTAAATGGGAAAGAAAACAAGACATTAGCATTTCTCAAACAGTGGCGCTGATTCATATTAACAGAGAGATTACATTAACAATAAAATTCGTTAAACATGTAATTTGCTTTTAACTTTGGCATTGCTTCAATTTTCCAGTGGCATTATTAGATTAACAATAGCTAAAGAGTTGTATGGGATAGTGGGCGCATCAGCACCATGTGCATCCACCGATGTACAAAGGGGTGATGCACTGTTTGTTGCAACAAACAACCAAGGAGCATATTTGTGTTGGTCTCATTTTTGTTCTCTTTAGACACCTTTCCCTATGTGAGGGCAACAAATCTAGTCCTGCTGAAACTCTACAGCCTTGTACCCAACCCACAGAAAGATCGGTTCCTTACAGATGTGTGCATTGTGTTCGTCATTGTTTTCCCTTTTTGACCAGCATAGGTGTTGGATAGCTAGTTTGTACTACTTTCCCCCTTCCTTTCCTCTTTGAACCACGTCCTAGATTCATGCTATAAAACTTTCCCCCTACTTTCCTATTTGATCTAATACCTAGTTTTGAGTGCCCAAGCGAAAAAGCCCGCATGCGGCTAGAGCAATGCCTGTGGATTAAGTAAATTATACCTTAGGGTTGTCGGGGTGTGGCTCGGTGGGCGTCCGAAGGCCGATCTGCCCACACTATATACGACAGCAAGGAAGAAGGGGTCGGAGGCCCTCCCACGCCACTGCTGGGATGAAAGAGAATAGCGGTGCCGGTAGTGGATTCCCTCCCTCCCCGATGGCGACAGTGTTAAGCCTCCTTCCCTTCCCTGATGGACAAGATCCTACCGGCTCTTTGACCAGTAGTGAGGGGAGAGAGAGAGGCCAACGCAATCTTGTTTAGATCTGGAGAGGGTGAGTCTTGTTTAGATCTGGAGAGGGTGAGAGTGCGGAGAGAGAAACTACAAGCGTAGAGGCTCGAGCGTGTATATATATAGTGGAGAGAGAGTGTGAAGAGAGCAAACCCTAGAAAACAAGGGCTGAGCTGCAGCGTATGTATACACACACACACACACACACACACACACACACACACACATATATATATATATATATATATATATATATATAGTTGGAGTGGTTTTCCTTTTCTCTCCATAAAAATCGTTTTAAATTGTGCATGAAATGGGACTCTTCATTTAATGTACTAGCAAATAAAAATACCAGGGCAATGCCAATACGCGAAGAAAATTTAACGCTCGAAGGAGTCAATTTGCAATTAATGCTACATGCCTCCTGGTCGCACTTACTATCGTTCACGTGTGGTACACGACCCTTCGAAGTGAACAACAACAGAACCACACACGGTCAAAATATCGGAAAGGTGTGTTGCACCATCCTCCAATTTTAGATATTTTATAGAAATTCAATTTTAATTATTTTGTATGTACACTTTGCTCTCTTCCAATAATTTTGGACACTTGTATTCGGCCTAAGTTAGTGTGCCACTGTATCTCGTACTATTTCCTCCATCTAGGTTTTTACGCCACGTCATATTTTTTTGTCAAAGTTTGACCAAACTTTTTAATTACTCCCTCCTTTCCGGTTTATAGGGATTAAATTTGAAATCTCATCAACCAAGGCAGATGATGAGTGGAGAAATGTACTCCATCTCGTAGTTTACAAAATTACTCAAACTTTAATCTGCATTAATTACAATATATTCATGGATGACCACTAAATTAGTAGGAATGGTTACATGCACTGGTTGGTTTCTTTCTCTCCTTGCATGCATCAATTTAATGCACCTTCGAGTGTGAACATGTGGTGGAAAGAAGTGAAAATAAGACTTATAATATGGTAAAACGAAGAAAATGGGATAAGCCCAATAAACCAGAAAGGAGGAAGTAGTAAACTACTATAGCGCAAGGCAGCAACTCTGTCTCCGACGAACGTGCGTGTACCTCTTCTCTTCTTTTACATACTCCATTTATCTCATTTCTTGTGGTTTCCCACTCCCACGATATTCCTATTCTATGAACCTGTGTGTGCGTGTGCATGTGTGTTTCTTTTAACTGTGTGTGTGTGTGTGTGTGTGTGTGTGTGTGTGTGTGTGTGTTTGTGTTAGAGAGCGCGAAACATCAACCTACAGAGAGATGGTGTGTACAACTCCCTCCGTCCCATAATGTAAGATGTTTTTGCAAGCTAAACTAGCTTGTAAAAATGTCTTACATTGTGCGACGGAGTAGTAGTACTAGGGTTTAGCCGCGAGAGTCGGTGTATCCTCTCGTTTCGGGGTGTATGGTCCGGACAGCTCCCATGCTTGCTCTTGACCGCTCTGGCCCACCCAAACCCCCTCCATTCCCCGCGCGCTCTTCCTGCCCGAAATGGTAAGCGCCGCTGCAGATAGTCGGCACCGCATTCATGCCCAGGCAGAGCGGACGTGACATCTCACTGGCACATGCATTGAAGAGAGAAGCGTATTCAACAAAGAGTAATGGTTGCTTCATCCGTCGAACTTACTGCCGGGTCTATGTGATTTTATGACTCCTTGGTCATTATTACTAAGGTGGTACAACCGTGCTGAGTCTCAGTTGTACTGTACACTTTACTTTGGTGCATGATACATGCACCGGATGCTAGATGTCCCGCGTTTCGGCGAAAGGAGGTAGAGCGTCTCCACTCTTTTTCATTCTTCTATTTTGTGATAAAACTACAATTTTCTCCACTCTTACAGCGGAGGAGTGCGAAAGCAGCGAATACACGTCAGCTTAGTGATTACATGCCCACCTCACAGTATCACCATATTTTTTGGACACCGTGCGACACCTAACTTTAGTACATAGTACTGTAATTTCTAAGCGAGATAAAATTGTACAATGTTATGAAGCTTTCAGCATCTATTTCATGTATCTTGCGTCCAAGGTTTCCCCATTGCAACATTCCATCAAATACAAAGGAGACTAACATGCATGCTATTGCATGTCAATGATTCACATATCATAGCCAATATGTACTCCCTCTGTTACAAACTAAGTGTCTCAACTTTAGTACAAAGTTGTACTAAAGTTGAGACACTTATTTTGGAACAGAGACAACTAAAGAAAAAAAGATCCATGCAGTCCCGAGACCTTGAACCCTAAACCATAATCAGGCTTTAATTTGCTGGCGAGGTTGAACCTTCCGAAGGAATGAAGTTTGCAACTCATTTACCATCGAATCATTTTGTGCAGTTTCACTAAAATCGAGCCGAGCATCCTTGTGGCAAAGAAATTGAAGAATTGTGATTAGAATAAGATTAGTGGCGCTACTTGATGAGACATAAACTCATCACGAATATAGTAGAAGCCAGTAGAGGTATGTGGGGGGCAAAGAAGGAGAGAAATATCCACATGGAGCGATGTCGGCAGCTGGGGTAGTGGTACAAGCCGGCTGTAAATGAAATTGTACCTAAGGGATGTCACGATGTAGCTACGAGGGCGGTGGGATGTGGCATCTTCCCACATCGTGGCAGTAAGCAAGGGACGAAAGCAACCACGCCGGCTTTGTGAGAGAGAACAGCGGGTACCCCTGATCGGGATGCGCTAACAGTGGATTTTCCTCCTCGCCGACGGCGACCGCATCTACACAAAACAGCCTCCCCTTCCCCTGGCGGATGTGATCCGCCCGAATGTGTGACTAGAGATGTGGCCACAGTCTGGTAGAGAGTGTGAAGAGAGCAACCCCAACAAGCAACCGTGTATGCTCCTGGCTATGTATATAGTGGAGCGGTTTCTTTTTCTCTCCATATGAACCTATTTATATTGCGTACGTCCACTTAAGAAAAAAACTTTATTTACAAATAATGCGGCACCGTTCATGTGTGTTTCTCGACCCTCCATTAAGTGAGTAACTATTATACGCATCAATTGTCACGTGGGTTGCATCTTCGTACAGAAATGAGCTTCACTGTGTCACGTGTGTGGTTGGGGAAGACAAAAGGAGTATTATGTGCATGAGTGCGTACACCTATTCTCTTCGAGCATGGTTGTTAAAAGTATAGCCAACTAATCTACCACACGGTTATTAAATGGGCAAAAAGTATAGGCAATAATAATGACTAATGGGCCATCAAATCATGAGGCCCACCTTTCCCTAAGTTTGACTGAGGAAGCAGCCATCATTTCACTCCTTGTTGAATATCCATCTGCTGCTACCTCCGCAAATAAATAAAAATCCGATACTACCTCCGCAACATGGTTAATAATATACCCATGTCAATCACGACGTAGAAATATCATTCACTGATACAATAGGCTCACTCTAAGGCTGGTGATTTTTTTTACTTTGTATCTTTCTCTTTTTCTCTTATTTACTCATTTTACATAGGAGCACGTGTGGAGGATGGCTATTTTGTTCGATGGGACTTCTTCATGGGTTTAAGACTAAGAAGCTCCGAATGCTATTCCCGCTGCCCACCACTCTCAATCGTGCCATCTATGATAAGTACTTGTATGATACTCCCATTGCAACAATGAGGTCCATTAGGTCTAGCACGTCCTATAAGAAGAAACTGTAATGCAAAACTTACATTCTTGTTGCCTTCTTCCTCGTACAATACTACTACTCGTTCTCCTATAAACCTTGCACTTGGCATATAAAAAATATCAACCTTGCCCTTGGCTCTTCACCCCTTCGAGAAGTCAAACAATTATGGTACTACAGTATATTGTTCTGGCTATCTGACATTGAATGAATTGTTGCACATCCATCACGTGGGCGAGGGGCGAGGGTCGAGGGAGAATGCGTACTACTATGTCTGTTTCAATAGACTACATACGGAGCAAAATGAGTGTACACTCTAAAATACGTCTATATACATCTGTGTTTGGAGTATGTAGTTCATATTGAAATCTGTTATAATACATATATTTCAAACAATATGATAATCTCGGTAACAAAGGTAGGGACGAGGAGTATACGTCTAACGTAGGGAGTAGTAAAATCTTCTCCTTGTCCTGCGAGCCACCGCGCGCATGGGCGAGGGAGCGGGCATAGGTGTAGCAAGCACGCTTCTCCTCGTCATGCGACTCTGCCAGCCACCACGCCCGTGGGTGATACGTCTCCAACGTATCTATAATTTTTTTATTGTTCTATTCTATTATATTATCTGCTTTGGATGTTTCATATGCATTAATATTATATTTTATATTATTTTTGGGACTAACCTATTAACCTAGAGCCCAGTGCCAGTTTCTGTTTTTTCCTTGTTTTTGAGCTTCACAGAAAAGGAATACCAAACGGAGTCCAAACAGAATGAAACCTTCGCTATGATTTTTCTTGGACCAGAAGACAACCAGGAGACTTGTAGATGAAGTCGGAGGAGCCACGAGGCGGCCACGAGGACGGAGGGCGCGCCCCCCACCCTTGTGAGCCCCCGTGACCCTCCTGACCGCCTATATATTCCATATATCCCCAAACCACCAGAAGCATCCACGAAAACACTTTTCTGCTGCCGCAACCTTCTATACCAGTGAGATCCCATCTAGGGACCTTTTCCGGCACCCTAACCGAGGGGGATTTGATCACGAAGGGCTTCAACATCAACTCTATTGCCCTTCTGATGAAGCGTGAGTAGTTTACCTCAGACCTACGGGTCCATAGCTAGTATCTAGATGGCTTGTTCTCTCTCTTTGCTTCTCAATACCATGTTGTCCTCGATGTTCTTGGAGATCTATCCGATGTAATCTTCTTCGATGTGTTTATCGAGACCTGATGAATTGTGGATTTATGATCAGCTTATCTATGAATATTATTTGAATCTTCTCTGAATTCTTATATGCATGATTTAATATCTTTGCAAGTCTCTTTGAATTGTCGGTTTGGTTTGGCCAACTAGATTGGTTTTTCTTGCAATCGGAGAAGTGCTTAGCTTTGGGTTCAATATTGCGGTGTCCTTTCCCAGTGACAGTAGGGGTAGCAAGGCACATACTGTATTGTTGCCATCGAGGATAAAAAGATGGGGTTTTCATCATATTGCTTGAGTTAATTCCTCTACATCATGTCATCTTACTTAATGCGTTACTCTGTTCTTTATGAACTTAATACTCTAGATGCATGCTGGATAGTGGTCGATGTGTGGAGTAACAGTAGTAGATGCAGGCAGGAGTCGGTCTACTTGACACGGACATGATGCCTATAGTTCATAATCATTGCCTTAGATATCGCCATAACTTTGCGCTTTCCTATCAATTACTCGACAGTAATTTGTTCACCCACCATATTATTTGCTATCTTGAGAGAAGCCTCTAGTGAAACATATGGCCCCCGGGTCTATTTTCCATCATATAAGTTTTCGATTTACTTTCTTGCAATCTTTTACTTTCCGATCTATAAACCAGAAATACCAAAAATATTTACTTTATTGTTTATCTATCTCTATTAGATCTCACTTTTGCAAGTAACCGTGAAGGTATTGGCAACCCCTTTGTCGCGTTGGGTGCAAGTTTGTTTGATTGTTTGTGCATGTCTTAGTGATTTGTGCATTGTCTCCTACTGGATTGATACCTTGGTTCTCTAACTGAGGGAAATACTTATCTCTACTTTGCTACATCACCATTCCGTCTTCAAGGGAAAAACCAACGCAAGCTCAAGAAGTAGCAGTGGGCGGGGGATAGAGCGTACTAAGCAAGCTTCCCCTTGTTCTACGAGTTGATGGGACACATCAAAAGTAGTACATAAGTGCCTACTTTCTAGTATATATGGCTCAATTTGAAATCTCCCTAACCAAAATAGATGTTGAGTGGTGGAATAAATTTGTTACTACCAGACTTGGCGATGTTAAGGTTGGCGTCGGGGTCTTTGTGGGCAAAGAGATGGCCCTCTTCAAACTTGGCGCACTTGTTGGAGAGGTCGAATAGCTCAACCATGGAATTGAGCTCATCTTTGATGGCGAGCTTCTCGCGCATCCTGATGTCCATGACGTCTCTGGGGAACGCAGCGATGACCACATCGTTGGAGGCGCGCAAGATCTTTTTACGCACTTGGCTTAAGGGCTGGATGTACTTGCGGAGGGTCTCTTCAGGGTGCTGGCAGACGACGGGTAGGGTGCTAAGCGTGAGGGGCAGTCGGATGTGCCCTTGAAATTGGAGACAAACTGCCAGCACAGTTCAAACCATGAGGAGATGGAGGCCTCGGGGAGGTTCATCAGCCACATGCGTGTAGCGTCCTTGAGGGCCATGGGGAACCGGTTCGCCATGACCCTGTCGTCACCCTCCACAGCTCTGATGCTTACGGTGTAGAGCTGCAAGAACTCCATGGGGTTGGTGTTGCCATCGTAGCAGGGTGAAAACTATGGCTTGAACTTTGTGGGTGACACCACGTGGCGCAGCTCACGAGTGAGGGCGAGGCAGCCCCCACTGTTGGATACGATGCCAACGGAGAGGGCGGCACGGTTCTGGCGGCCGGTCGCGGTGACGTCCTTGACGCTGCGGTTCTTCCTGTCGTGCTGCTTCTCGAGGAGCACACACGTCGGTATTTCCCCAAAGAGGAAGGGATGATGCAACACAGCTATAGTAGGTATTTTCCTCAGTGATGAGACCAAGGTTATCGAACCAATAGGAGAACCAAGCAACACTATGTAAATGGTACCTGCACACAAATAACAAATACTTGCAACCCTACGTGTTAAAGGGGTTGTCAATCCCTTTCGGGTAACGGTGCCAGAAATTGTCACGTGGACGGGATAAAAATTAAGATAGATTAGATAAATAGATCTAGGATAAACATGAAATAAAATAAGTAATAAAAAAGTGCAGCAAGGTATTTTTTGGGGGTTTTGGAATAATAGATCTGAAAACAAAAGTGGCAAATAATTGATCGAAAAGGAAATATGAAAAAGAATAGACCTGGGGGCCGTAGATTTCACTAGTGGCTTCTCTCGAGAAAAATAGCATACGGTGGGTAAACAAATTACTGTTGGGCAATTGATAGAACTTCAAATAATCATGACGATATCCAGGTAATGATCATTATATAGGCATCACATCCAAGATTAGTAGACCGACTCCTGCTTGCATCTACTACTATTACTCCACACATCGACCGCTATCCAGCATGCATCTAGTGTATTAAGTTCATGGAAAAACAGAGTAATGCAATAAGAACGATGACATGATGTAGATAAGATCTATTCATGTAGGAATAGACCCCATCTTGTTATCCTTAATAGCAATGGTACATATGTGTCATGTCCCCTTCTGTCACTAGGATTGTGCACCATAAGATCGAACCCATCACAAAGCACCTCTTCCCATGGCAAGAAAAATCGATTTAGTCAGCCTAATTAACCAAAGATTCAAAGAAGAAATACGAGGCTATAAGTACTCATGCATATAAGAGATCAAAGAAAATCAAATAACTTTCATGGATAAAAAATAGATCTGATCATAAACTGAAAGTTCATCAGATCCCAACAAACACACCGCAAAAAGAGTTACATCAAATAGATCTCCAAGAGACCATTGTATTGAGAATCACAAGAGAGAGAGTAAGCCATCTAGCTAGTAACTACGGACCTGAAGGTCTACAATGAACTACTCATGCATCATCGGAGCGGCACCAATGAGGATGATGAACCCCTCCGTGATGGTGTCTAGATTGGATCTGGTGTTTCTGGAACTTGCGGCGGCTGGAATTGTGTTTCATCGACTCTCCTAGAGTTTTTGGAATATTGAGGTATTTATAGAGCAAAGAGGCGGTGCGGGAGGCCATCGAGGTGGGCACAACCCACCAGGGTGTGCCTGGGCCCCCAGGCACGCCCAAGTGGGTTGTGCCCCCTCGGGGCACCCATCTGGTACTTCTTTGGCCCAAGTTGTTCCTTCTGGTCCAGAAAAAATCTCCAAAAAGTTTCGTTGCGTTTGGACCCGTTTGGTATTGATTTTCTGCGAAGTAAAAAACAAGGAAAAACAAGAACTGACACTGGGTACTATGTTAATAGGTTAGTCCCAAAAAATGATATAAACTTTCTATAAAATGATTGTAAAACATCCAAGAATGATAATATATCAGCATGGAACAAGCAAAAATTATAGATACGTTGGAGACGTATCAGCATCCCCAAGCTTAATTCCTACTCGTCCTCAATTAGGTAAATGATAAAAATAGAATTTTTTATGTGGAATGCTGCCTAACATGTTCATCACATTTCTTTTCTTGTAGCATGGACATTTGGACTTTTATATGATTCAAAGCAATAGTCTAGTTTTGACATGAAGATTTCAATACTCAAGCATATTACCAAGCAACCATGTCCTTGAAAATATCAACACTAAAGCAGTTATCCCTAGCCCATTATACCCAATCATTGATCCATTCATGAAACACACTCGCATATTAGCTATACCCAATGCTCAAGTACGATCATAGTGCCCCTTAGTTGGTGCTTTATAAGAGAAGATGGAGACTCGGAAATAAAGAAATCATAAAGTACATAGAAAGGCCCTTTGTAGAGGGAAGTAGGGATTTGTAGAGGTGCCAGAGCTCAAAGCGAAAAAGATAGAGATAAAACATTTTGGGAGGCATGCCTTTCCTGTCAATGAAAATGATCGAGTAGTTCCCAATACTTTCCATGCTAGATATATCATAGGCGGTTCCCAAACAGAAAATAAAGTTTATTCCTTTTTCCACCATACTTTCATATTCCACGGCTAGCCGTATCCACGGGTACCATCCATACCAACACTTTCCAAGGAATTTATTATTTGACAACATAAAATAAATTCATTTTTCATTTCGGGACTGGGCATCCCTAATACCTTTGTCGTACTCTCATGCAATGACAAGTGAATAAACACTCATATTGAGAATAACACATCTAGCATGGAAAAATATCAGCCACCCCCTACCGTTTCATGAGCAGTACGAGCACACAAAAAGAAAATTTATTTTGAAAATTAGAGATGACACATACAAATTTGCTTAGAATGGCACGAAAATACCGCATATAGGTAGGTATAGTGGACTTATATGGCAAAACTGGTTTTAAGGATTTTGGATGCACAAGTAGTATTCCTACTTAGTACAAGTGAAGGCTAGCAAAAAGATTGAGAAACATCCAACCAAGAAACAAAAAATCTCATAAGCGAGCATTAAGCATAACTAACACCAAATAATGCACCACAAGTAGGATATAATTTCATTGCATAACTA
The DNA here is from genome assembly GCF_018294505.1 of Triticum aestivum. NCBI lineage: Eukaryota > Viridiplantae > Streptophyta > Magnoliopsida > Poales > Poaceae > Triticum > Triticum aestivum. The sequence goes on from NC_057810.1 coordinate 152,413,738, forward strand.
TTGACTTTTGTCCTTGCATAGGAAATCACAAATCTTAACACCAATATTCTTACTAAAGCACAATCACTCATCAACATGACTCACATATTATATTATCATATCGCAAAACTATTACAAAGAATCAAGTTTATTTTGTCCAACGATCTTCATGAAAGTTTTTATTAGATCCCTCTTAAATATCTATCACTTTGGGACTAGTTTCATATGTTGCTTTTGATAGCTCAAACAAATCTAAGTGAAGAATATGAGCATAAAATTTTCTTCTCTCAAAATGATATAAGTGAAGCATGAGAGAATTTCTTCAAAATTACTAACTCTCAAATAAATCTAAGTGAAGCATGAGAGCATTTCTTCGAAAATACTAAAGCACACCATGCTCAAAAAGATATAAGTGAAGCACATAGAGCAACTCCATAGCTTAAAGAATTTAAGTGAAGCACATAGAGCAATTCTAACAAATCATAGCATAATTTGGGCTCTCCCAAATAGGTGTGTTCAGCAAGGATATATAAAACAAATTAAAAAGCAAAAAAAGCAAAGACTCATATCACACAAGACGCTCCAAGCAAAACTCATGATATCTGACGAATAAAAATATAGCTCCAAATAAAATACCGGTGGTCGTTAGAAGAAAGAGGGGATGCCACTCGGGGGCATTCCCAAGCTTAATTGCTCATTTCTCTTTGGATAATGGCTTGGGGTGCCATGGGGCATCCCCAAGCTTAGGCTCTTCTTACTCCTTATTCCTTCATCCATCGTGATCTCACCCAAAACTTGAAAACTTCAATCACACAAAACTCAACAAAACCTTCGTGAGATCCATTAGTATAACAAAGCAAATTACCACTCTAAGTATTGTTGCAAACTCACTCATATAATTTTTATTGCATTATATCTACTGTATTCCAAGTTTTCTATGGCTCATTGATGTCTACTACACAACCTTATTCTTGTAGACGTTGTTGGGCCTGCAAGTGCACAGGTTTGTAGGACAGTAGCAAATTTCCCTCAAGTGGATGACCCAAGGTTTATCAATCCGTGGGAGGCGTAGGATGAAGATGGTCTCTCTGAAACAACCCTGCAACCAAATAACAAAGAGTCTCTTGTGTCCCTAACACACCCAATGCAATGGTAAATTGTATAGGTGCACTAGTTCTGCAAAGAGATGGTGATACAAGTGCAATATGGATAGTAGATAAAGGTTTTTGTAACCTGAAATTATAAAAACAGCAAGGTAGCAAGCGATAAAAGTGAGCGTAAACGGTATTGCAATGATAGGAAACAAGGCCTAGGGTTCATACTTTCACTAGTGCAAGTTCTCTCAACAATAATAACATAGATAGATCATATAACAATCCCTCAACATGCAACAAAGAGTCACTCCAAAGCAACTAATAGCGGAGAACAAACGAAGAGATTATGGTAGGGTACGAAACCACCTCAAAGTTATCCTTTCTATTCTATTTATTCAAGAGTTCGTAGTAAAATAACACAAAGCTATTCTTTCCCCTCAATCCATCATAGAGTTCATACTAGAATAACACCTTAAGACACAAATCAACCAAAACCCTAATGTCACCTAGATACTCCATTGTCACCTCAAGTATCCGTGGGCATGATTATACGATATGCATCACACAATCTCAGATTCATCCAACCAACACAAAGTACTTCATAGAGTGCCCCAAAGTTTCTACCGGAGAGTCAAGAAAACGTGTGCCAACCCCTATGCATAGGTTCATGGGCGGAACCCGCAAGTTGGTCACCAAAACATACATCAAGAGGCACGTGATATCCCATTGTCACCATAGATAAGCACGGCAATACATACATCAAGTGTTCTCAAATAAAGACTCAATCCAATAAGATAACTTCAAGAGGGAAACTCAATTCATCACAAGAGAGTAGAGGGGGAGAAACATCATAAGATCCAACTATAATAGCAAAGCTCGCGATACATCAAGATCGTGCCATAGAGATAACACGAGAGAGAGAGAGAGAGAGAGAGAGAGAGATCAAACACATAGCTACTGGTACATACCCTCAGCCCCGAGGGTGAACTACTCCCTCCTCGTCATGGATAGCGCCGGGATGATGAATATTGCCACCGGTGATGGGATCCCCCTCCAGCAGGGTGCCGGAATGGGCTCCCGAGAGGTTTTTGGTGGCTAAGGAGGCTTGCGGCGGCGGAACTCCCGATCTATCTTGATATTCGATGTTTTTAGGGTACGTAGGCTTATATAGGCGAAAGAAGTCGGCCGGGAGGTGCTCGAGGGGCCCACAAGACAGGGGGTGGCCCAGTAGGGGGGCGCCCACCTATCTCCTGGCCTCCTTGAGGATCTTCTGACGTAAACTCCAAGTCTCCAGGATGATAATCTTCCCAAAAATAACGATGCCGAAGGTTTCATTCCGTTTGGACTCCGTTTGATATTCCTTTTCTTCGAAATACTGAAACAGGCAATAAAATAGCAATATGGGCTGGGCCTCCCGTTAGTAGGTTAGTCCCAAAAGTAATATAAAAGTGTATAATAAAGCCCATAATCATTCAAAACAGATAATAAAATAGCATGAATGCTTCATAAATTATAGATACGTTGGAGACGTATCAGCATCCCCAAGCTTAATTCCTACTCGTCCTTGAGTAGGTAAATGATAATGAAAGAATATGAAGTATGAATGCTAGAAGGTGCACAAGTTTGATCAATGATAATTTCAATCATCTTTTCTAGCATCATTATATGTCATAACAGTAGTTCATCTCATAAAACTTTTCACGATCAAGTAACAAGCTATTCGCATGTCAAAGCATAGACCATAAACTTTCTTGAAAACTATCAAACTTCATTCTTCGTCATCAAACAATTGCAATTCCTCTTACTTTCAGGAAGAGTCTATGTCAGAGCTTTGATTTAGCAAACTTCACATACTCAACTATCGTATAGTCTTCTACAATTGCTAACACTCACGCAATACTTGTGGTTATGAAGTTTTAATCAGACATGGAGAAAGATAGGGGCTTATAATGTTGCCTCCAAACGTATTCACCTTTGGGTGATGTCAACAAAAATAGTTCATGCTAAAGTACATCCAATTGGATATATATATCAGGATCACCCTAACACAAAGTCCTTGCCAAAGGATAAAATGAAAAAGGGAAAGGGGAAGATCACCTTGACTCTTGCAAAAAGTAAAAGACATAAAGTAAAAGATAGGCCCTTCGCAGAGGGAAGCAGAGGTTGTCATGCGCTTTTAGGGTTGGATACACAAAATCTTAATGTGAAAGAACGTCACTTTATATTGCCCCTTGTATATGGACCTTTATTATGCAGTCCGTCGCTTTTATTGCTTCCATAACAAGTTCGTACAAAGCTTATTTTCTCCGCACTAATAAGTCATGCATATTTAGAGAGCAATTTTTATTGCTTGCACCGATGACAACTTACTTGAAGGATCTTACTCAATCCATAGGTAGATATGGTGGACTCTCATGGCAAAACTGGGTTTAAGGATATTTGGAAGCACAAGTAGTATCTCTACTTGGTGCTAGGATTCTTTGGCTAGCATGAGGGGGAAAGGCAAGCTCAACATGACAATATACTTTAACTGAGATGTGAGAAAACATAACCCATTACGTTGTCTTCCTTGTCCAACATCAACTCTTTAGCATGTCATACTTAATGAGTGCTCACAACTATAAAAGATGTCTATGATAATATATTTATATGTGAAATCTCTCTTCCTTCAATATTCTTTCATGAATTGTTCAAATGACTAATACAATGCTTGCTAACCGTCAATAAATTTACAACCTCTACTTCTTAGATGTGAAGTCACTACTCCCAATGGGATAAGCAAATGAAACATATATAGTTTCAGATTTATGACAATCAACTCATTCAACCATTTACTCATAGGATATAAGTGAAGCACACGAGTAAATGAAAACTACTCCAACAAGATATAAGTGAAGATCAATGAGTAGCTAAATAATTATGCAACTATATGAAGACTCTCTCTCATTCAAGAATTTCAAATCTTGGTATCTTTTTCAAACAGCAAGCAAAACAAAACAAAAATGACATTGCAAGGATAGCACGACTCATGTGAAGAAGCAAAAACTTAGGCTCAACCGATACTAACCGATAGTTGTTGAACAAGAAAGGTGGGATGCCTACCGGGGCATCCCCAAGTTAGATCCTTGAGACTTCTTGAAATATTATCTTGGGGTGCCTTGGTCATCCCCAAGCTTGAACTTTTGTGTCTCCTTAATTCCTCTCATATCATGGTTTCTCTTTTATCAAAAGCTTCATTCAGAACAAACTCAACAAGAACTCGTGAGATAGGTTAGTATAAACCAATGCAAAACCTTATCATTTTCTACTGTAACAAATCACTAAGATTATTATTCAACATTTAATACTAAATGCCTCTGCATATTTAACACTCCTATCCTCAAATAGAATCATTAAACAAGCAAACATATGCAAACAATGCAACCATAACAGCAATCTGCCAAAACAGTACAGTCTGTAAAGAATGCAAGAGTATCAATACTTCCCTGACTCCAAAAATTATGAACTAAAATTCCCACTGTAATAAATTTATCAGATCTTAATATGCAAAAAGTTTCAACATTATACCATTCTCTGACTCTTCTAGGGAATTTTTGCAACAGCGGTAAACTTTCTGTTTTCAAACAACAACATGTATACAAGCAAAATAAGCATGGCAAAGGCTATCCTTGACATTTTTATTGAAAATAAAGATGCAAAACATTATTCTAACTAACAGCAAGCAAATACTAACAAAAGCTATAAAAATGATTACTACAGTAGCATAATCATCTGAACACATAAAAACAGTAAGGATAAATATTGGGTTGTCTCCCAACAAGTGCTTTTCTTTAATGCCTTTCTAGCTAGGCATGATGATGACAATGATGCTCACATAAAAGATAAGAATTGAAACATAACGGGAGCATCATGAAGCATATGAATAGCACATTTAAGCCTAACCCACTTCCTATGCATAGGGATTTTGTGAGCAAACAACTTATTGGGACAATAATCAACTAGCATAGGAAGGCAAAACAAGCATAGCTTCAAAATTTTCAACATATAGAGAGGAAACTTGTTATTGTTGCAATTCCTACAAGCATATGTTCCTCCCTCATAATAATTTTCAGTAGCATCATGAATGAATTCAACAATATAACCAGCACCTAAAGCATTCTTTTCATGATCTACAAGCATAGAAAATTTACTACTCTCCACATAAGCAAAATTCTTCTCATTCGGAATAGTGAGAGTATCATAAAAGACTTGAACACTAAAAATTATTTCCACATTAAAAGAGTAATGTTCAGAAAAAGGGTAATAATAATCATGACAAGTTTTATAAATATAATCATCACTACTTTTTATAGCATAAGTTTCATCACAATAATCATCATAAGTAGCAACTTCGTTCTCATCATAATTGATTGAAACCTCTCCCAAGGTAGTGGAATCATCACTAAATAAAGTTGACACTCTTCCAAATCCACTTTCATAAATATTATAAGATTCAACATCCTCCAAAATAGTGGGATCAATACTACCTAAAGTTGACACACTTCCAAACCCACTTTCATCAATATAATCATCATAGGTACAAGGCATGCTATCATCATAACAACTTTGCATATCAAAACTTGGGAGGCTAAAAATATCATCTTCATTAAACGTAGCATCCCCAAGCTTGGTACAAACATTAATTTCAGAAAATATATTCTCAAATATTTCATACTCATCAAACATAGCTTCCCCAAGCGTGGGCCTTTTCATATCATAAGCATAATCATTCTCATCATTAAAAATATGGATAGCACCAATAGTAAAGCAATTATCATCATCACAATGAGTAGTAGGAGCAACATCATTTGGGAGGGATACCTTTCTACCTTTGTTGCTCCTTCTTTTCTTTTTCTTCTTCACATTATGTGTGGGTTCAACCTTCCTCTTTGAGCTCCTTATTGATGAGATTGGTTGAATAGAAGGCTCCTCCTCGATACCTGATTCATCATAAGAAATAATAGGAGGATAATGGGAAGTCTCTTCCCTTTCATTAGTATTCTCTTCATCTACTATTTGTTTTCTTTTCTTTAGGTAATTGGTAATATAAGGATTTTCAATGCAATTCACCGTACAATACAAATAAATCTTCTCTAGATCAATATCAAGGAATTTCTTAAGGGCAAAATCTGGAAGATCCATAGTTAAACGTTTTAATTCTTCATAACCCAAAAGCAAACTAAGTTCATTATAATGTGCAAGGGAAAACAAATCATCACAATTCTTGGACATGATTCGATCATGAAATAATTTGCATAGGAGATGTAGATGACCACGTTCATTGCATAGTTCACAAGTACGGCAAAGGAAATATAAATTTTCAGCACTCCCATTTAACTTTTCTTGCAACACTTTAGTTTCTAAATGCTTATGCCTCTTGCAATATATATCTTCTCTATTCGGTGTGTTCATGCAAACATGCACTCCACAAAAGTTGACATGCTTATGAGAGATATTTTCATCACGACTAGAGCAATCATCATTAGTACTAAGGATATTCAAGGTGTTCATACTAACAACATTGCAATCATGCTCATCATTCAAAGATTTAGTACCAAGCATTTTAATGCATTCTTCTTATAGCACTTGAGCACAATTTTCCTTTCCATCATACTCACGAAAGATATTAAAAAGACGAAGCGTATGAGACAAACTCAATTCCATTTTTTTGTAGTTTTCTTTTATAAACTAAACTAGTGATAAAACAAGAAACAAAAAGATTCGATTGCAAGATCTAAAGATATACCTTCAAGCACTCACCTCCCCGGCAACGGCGCCAGAAAAGAGGTTGATGTCTACTACACAACCTTCTTCTTGTAGACGTTGTTGGGCCTGCAAGTGCACAAGTTTGTAGGAGAGTAGCAAATTTCCCTCAAGTGGATGACCTAAGGTTTATCAATCTGTGGGAGGCGTAGGATGAAGATGGTCTCTCTCAAACAACCCTGCAACCAAATAACAAAGAGTCTCTTGTGTCCCAACACACCCAATACAATGGTAAATTGTATAGGTGCGCTAGTTCGGCGAAGAGATGGTGATACAAGTGCAATATGGATAGTAGATAAAGGTTTTTGTAACCTGAAATTATAAAAACAGCAAGGTAGAAAGCGATAAAAGTGAGCGTAAACGGTATTGCAATGATAGGAAACAAGGCCTAGGGTTCATACTTTCACTAGTGCAAGTTCTCTCAACAATAATAACATAGCTAGATCATATAACAATCCCTCAACATGCAACAAAGAGTCACTCCAAAGCAACTAATATCGGAGAACAAACGAAGAGATTATGGTAGGGTACGAAACCACCTCAAAGTTATCCTTTCTGTTCTATCTATTCAGGAGTTCGTAGTAAAATAACATAAAGCTATTATGTCCGCTCAATCCATCATAGAGTTTATACTAGAATAACACCTTAAGACACAAATCAACTAAAACCCTAATGTCACCTAGATACTCCATTGTCACCTCAAGTATCTGTGGGCATGATTATACGATATGCACCACACAATCTCAAATTCATCCAACCAACACAAAGTACTTCAAAGAGTGCCCCAAAGTTTCTAGCGGAGAGTCAAGAAAACGTGTGCCAACCCCTATGCATAGGTTCATGGGCGGAACCCGCAAGTTGGTCACCAAAACATACATCAAGAGGCACGTGATATCCCATTGTCACCATAGATAAGCACGGCAAGACATACATCAAGTGTTCTCAAATAAAAACTCAATCCGATAAGATAACTTCAAGAGGGAAACTCAATTTATCACAAGAGAGTAGAGGGGGAGAAACATCATAAGATCCAACTATAATAGCAAAGCTCGCGATACATCAAGATCATGCCATAGAGAGAACACGAGAGAGAGAGAGAGAGAGATCAAACACATAGCTAATGGTACATACCCTTAACCCCGAGGGTGAACTACTCCATCCTCATCGTGGATAGCGCTGGGATGATGAAGATGGCCACCGGTGATGGGATCCCCCTCCGGCAGGGTGCCGGAACGGGCTCCTGAGAGGTTTTTGGTGGCTACAGAGGCTGGCGGCGGCGGAACTCCCGATCTATCTTAATATTCGATGTTTTTAGGGTACGTAGGCTTATATAGGCGAAAGAAGTCGGTCGGGAGGTGCTCGAGGGGCCCACGAGACAGGGGGGCACGCCCAGTAGGTGGGGGGTGCCCCCTATCTCCTGGCCTCCTCGAGGATCTTCTGACGTAAACTCCAAGTCTCCAGGATGATAATCTTCCCAAAAATAACGATGCCGAAGGTTTCATTCCGTTTGGACTCCGTTTGATATTCCTTTTCTTCGAAATACTGAAACAGGCAATAAAACAACAATATGGGCTGGGCCTCCGGTTAGTAGGTTAGTCCCAAAAGTAATATAAAAGTGTATAATAAAGCCCATAATCATTCAAAACAGATAATAAAATAGCATGAATGCTTCATAAATTATAGATACGTTGGAGACGTCACTCATACCCCCGATACAACCCAGATTCATCAAAGTAAGCACACAATGCAACGGAAACAGAATATGTCAAAAACATAACAGTTTATAGCAATCTGAAAACTTCATACACTTCTGTAACTCCAAAAATTCTGAAAAATTAGGACAATGTAGGTAATTTGTATATCAATCTTGTGTAAAAATTTAGAGCAAAAACACGTTTCTATGATTTATGAAAATTATTTTACTGAATGCAAAAGTTTATGTTTTCCAACAAGATTAAATCAACTATGACCCAACATAATCCCGACAGTGTTACTTGGCACAAACACTAATTAAAACATTAAAAAACACAATCATAACAGAGACATAATTGTGCAAACAGTCAAGAATAGAAAGAAAAAAGGCAAAAATAAATTTTATTCATTGGGTTGCCTCCCAACAAGCGTTATTGTTTTACGCCCCTAGCTAGGCATAAAGCATAGTTTCAAGTATTGTCATCTTTATTTCTAGATCCATAGGATGCCCTCATGATTGATTCATATGGTGGCTTGATTCTTGTTCTAGGGAAGTGTTCCATACCCTTTATTAGTGGAAATTGAAATTTAATATTGCCTTTTTTCATATCAATCATGGCACCAATAGTACGAAAAAATAGTCTACCAAGTATAATTGGAGAAGACGGATTGCAATCAATATCAAGAACAATAAAATCTGTGGGCACATAATTCCTATTTGCAATAATAAGAACATCATTAATTCTTCCCAAAGGCTTTTTAATAGTGGAATCCGCCAAGTGAAAATTAAGAGAACATTCTTCCATATTGGTAAGACCAAGAACATCACATAAAGATTTCCCAATTGTGGAAACACTAGCACCCAAGTCACATAAAACAAAACACTCATAATTTTTTATCTTCACTTTGATGGTGGGTTCCCATTCATCATGTAATTTTCTAAGAATTGAGATCTCTAATTCCAATTTTTCTTCAAAAGCTTTCATCATAGCATCAACAATAAGTTTAGTAAAAGCTTTATTTTGTTCATAGGCATGGGATGAATTTATCATGGATTGCAACAAAGATATACAATAAAACAAAGAGCCACTATCATAATTAGAGTCTTTGTAATCCAAAAGAGTGGGCACATCGCTAGCTAAAGTTTTGAGCTCTCCAAACCCACTTTTATCAAAAATTTCAACAAGATTTTCACCCTCCAAATTATTGGGACGCCTTCTAGCTATAGTTGACTCTTCTTCAGTACCTTTATCATCAATTTTTAATTTTACTAAACAAGGAATCAATAGACGAAACACCAATCATTTTAAGATCCTCATCATTTTTATGAAAGCAATCACTAGAAAACACTCTTTCTAAATATTCTCTCCTAGTCTAAGAACAGCGGTTCTTTTCTTACTTTCATCCATAGAAACATATAAAGATTCAATTGATTCTTCAACATTAGGCACAAAAGCTTTCAACTTGAGATTTTCTACATCATGAGAAATTCTGTCAATGCTTCTAGACATATCATCAATCTAATTCAACTTTTCTTCTATCGTATTATTGAAAACTTTTTGAGCATTGATAAATTCTTTAATATTATTCTCAAGATCAGAGGTGTTCATATTATTATTGTAGGAAGGATTACCATAGGAACCACCATAGTTATTAGAGGAATTTCCAGGAAAAGGTCTAGGATTAAAATTACCTCTATAAGCATTGTTATTAAAAATGTTTCACGAGACAAAATTCACATCTACGACATCACTATTTTGCTCAATCAAAGTAGACAAAGGCACATCATTAAGATCAATAGGAGCACTTTTATTAGCAACCAATTTCATAAGAGCATCAACTTTTTCACTCAAAGAAATTATTTCTTCAACCAAATTAACCTTTTTACTACTAGGTGCTCTTTCGGTATGCCATTGTGAATAATTTGCCATAATATTATCAAGCAATTTAGTAGCTTCACCCAAAGTAATTTCCATAAAAGTACCACCCGTGGCAGAATCTAAAAGATTTCTAGAGACAAAATTCAATCCCGAATAAAAAATTGTATGATCATCCAAAGATTTAAACCATGAGTAGGACAATTTCTTAGCATCAATTTCATTCTTTCCCAAGATTGTGCAACATGTTCATGCTCATGTTGCTTAACATTCATGACCTGAATTCTAAGGGAAATAATTTTCGCAAGCGGAAAATACTTAGTAATAAAAGCATCCTTGCACTTATCCCAAGAATCGATACTATTGCGAGGCAAAGAAGAAAACCAAATTTTTGCACGATGTTGCAAAGAAAATGGAAATAATTTCAACTTCACAATATCATTATCCACATATTTTTTCATTTGCATATCGCATAATTCTATGAATGTGTTAAGATGGGACGTGACGTCCTCATTAGGAGTACTGGAAAACTGATCTTTCATAACAAGATTCAACAAAGCGGCATGGAACAAGCAAAACAATTAGATACGTTGGAGGGGTATCAGCGGCACGCCTCAGACGATCTGGTAGCTAGGGTCAATGTCGTGCGATGGGGAGGAGCCACGAGAGGGCTCTGGCACACGGGCGCGATGGTGGCACGCCACGCTATCGCTACGCGAAGGAGGTGGAGGAGGCGCGTCATGCCCCGTCCATGCACCACACAACGGCAGAGGGTACAAAGGGCACGAAGGGGCCGGGGGCGCCCCCCGCGATGTTGATGACCTTGGTGATGTAGGCAAGCCAGGCGTCGTAGCCATCGTCAGTGGGGTGGTAGCGCAGCAGCTCATGTGCCATGACGAGTGTCGCCTGCGGAGCTGATGGGTCACGGCGGGCGAGCAAAGTTGCTATGGTCGTGCGCATCGGCGGCAGCTGTTGATGGTGCGGCCTTCCCGATGGGTGGTCGGAGGAGGCCTCCGCCTCTGGCTCACCGATGGGCTTCGTCTGGACGCGGTTGGCCCTGCGGAGAGCGCGCGCATGTCGAGCGTTGGCCATGGTGGTGTTGAGGCTCGAGGCGCAAAAACCAAGTCCCTACCTGGAACGCCAAATGTCGGGGTATTGATTTCAAGCTACGGGAAATCCTCCAAAACCCTGGTTCAAACTCTGGGGACTTGGCTTGCGGCAATGAGGCTACATGCTAGGTTCCAGACACGATAGAGGCACGATGAGCTCCCCAGGTGCGGGCCACCGTGCGTGTAAAACCCTACTCCTACGTGGTGGAATTGCTTGTGGATAGTGCTCTTGGATCTACAAGATGAGCTGATCCTCTTGGTGGTCTACAATGGTGCAAGGAGTCGATCCTTTGCGACGGTGGCTGCACTACCCCTTTTATAGGGGCCTTGGGCCTCTTCCCGAAACTATGAGCAGGAAAGGGGTACCATAGGGCGGCAGTTTGAAAGGGGGCAGACGCCGATGCTTATCCTAACAAAAGGCAGTCTCCGCCCGCCAAAGGCATTATCCATGACGCATAGGGGCTCCACGATAACCTCCATCCTGCAGTGTCATCGTCCCAGAGAAGCTTTGGGACTTGCTTTGGGGGTAGGCAGGCCCAGCTGCTTCCTTCGTATCGAAGGGGAAACTGCCCCGGCCGCACAGGCTAGTGCCTGCCATGATGACATCATCCATGTGATGGGCAGGTGACCCGCGTCGTGTGGGATTCCCGAGAAGCTTCGTGGGATGGCTCCTCGCAAGGGGTGGCCTCACGAGGCCACCTACTGTTGTGGTACTTTGTCAAGTCCTTCGTCGGAGAGCCCCTCGCGGGGTAAGGCCCGCGCAAGGCTGTTGTCTTTGCGACGCCCGCTGGTGGGACGCCTCCTGAATTGGGCCAAGGGGCCCTTCCTGGGCCGCAGGCAGATGGCCCATGGTACCTTGGTTCCCACTAGGCCGATACCCACCTGAGGGAGTTCCGGACTAGGGGGTGTCCGGATAGCCAAACTATCATTATCGGCCGGACTCCAAGACTATGAAGATGCAAGATTGAAGACTTCGTCCCATGTCCGGATGGGACTTTCCTTGGCGTGGAAGGCAAGCTTGGCGATACAGATATGTAGATCTCCTACCTTTGTAACCAACTCTGTGTAACCCTAGCCCTCTCCGATGTCTATATAAACTGGATGGCCTTAGTCCATAGGACGAACAACAATCATACCATAGGCTAGCTTCTAGGGTTTAGCCTCCTTGATCTCGTGGTAGATCTACTCTTGTAACCCACATCATCAATATTAATCAAGCAGGACGTAGGGTTTTACCTCCATCAAGAGGGACCGAACCTGGGTAAAAACATCGTGTCCCTCGTCTCCTGTTACCATCCGCCTAGATGTACAGATCGGGACCCCCTACCCGAGAGCCGCCGGTTTTGACACCGACATTGGTGCTTTCATTGAGAGTTCCTCTGTGTCATCACCAATAGGCTTGATGGCTTCTTCAATCATCATCAATGACGCAGTCCAAGGTGAGACCTTCCTCCCCGGACATATCTTCGTATTCGGCGGCTTTGCACTGCGGGCCAATTCGCTTGGCCAACTGGAGCAGATCGAGAGCTACGCCCCTGGCCGTCAGGTCAGATTTGGAAGTTTGAACTTCATGGCTGACATCCGCGAGGACTTGATCCTCGATAGGATCGAGCCACAGCCGAGCGTGTCGCACTGTCGCGGCGAGCATGATTTAGCTCTGCAGCCGGACAGTACCTTCAAGGCCGCACTCAAAACCGCTCCGATCTTCAATTCAGAGCTAGCTCCGCAGATCGAGGATGGATGCTTAGACACTGCCTCGGGGGCTGCAACCTCTACGGCGATAGAGCCGAACACTGACTTTGTCCCTCATAAAGCTCGTGACTCCGAGGTGTCGGACTCCTTGCCGGACTCCGAACCTCCCGCGCCCGCCCCTATCGAATCTGATTGGGCGCCGATCATGGAGTTCACCGCAGCAGACGTCTTTCAACACTCACCTTTCAGCGACATCTTGAGTTCACTAAAATACCTGTCATTATCAGGAGAGACCTGGCCGGATTGCGGTCAGGACGGCTAGGATGCGGACGACGAAGAAATTCAAAGCCCACCCACCACCCACTTGGTAGCCATTGTCGATGATTTAACCGACATGCTCGACTACGACTCCGAGGACATCGACGGTATGGACGACGACGCCGGAGACGACCAAGAACCAGCGCCCACTGGGCACTGGACAGCCACCTCATTGTATGACATATACATGGTGGATATCCCAAAAGATGGGAATGGCGAAGGAACAAAGGAGGATGACTCCTCCAAAAAGCAGCCCAAGCGCCGGCGTCAGCGGCGCCGCTCTAAATCCCGCCACAGCAAGAATGAAGACTCCGGCACCAGAGACAATAATACACCGGATAGTGCCGAAGAAAACCCGCTCCAGCAAGATGCAGCGCAGGAGGACAGAAACGCCAGCCCTTACGAAGGAGCGGCAGGAGAAGAGGCAGAGGATTATACGCCTCCCTCCGGAGACAAAGCGAGCCTCGACGATGACGAATTTGTCGTGCCTGAGAACCCCGTCGAACAAGAGCGTTTTAAACGCAGGCTTATGGCCACGGCGAACAGCCTCAAGAAAAAGCAGCAACAGCTTAGAGCTGATCATGATCTGCTAGCCGACAGATGGACTGAAGTCCTCGCAGCCGAAGAGCATGAGCTCGAACGCCCCTCCAAAATCTACCCTAAACGCAAGCTACTCCCCCGATTAGAGGAGGAGGCTTATGAACCCGCATCACCAGGAGACAATACGGCCGACTGACCACCCCGTAGTCGCGAAAGAGTGGCCTCTAGGCCCTTCACCAGACCCGTACCCCGGCATCCCTTGAAAAGCACAAGGCCATAGGGGAACACTCCGGACTTGCGAGATATATTGGAGGATAAGGCGAGACAATCAAGACCGATCTATGGATCGCGTGGGCGTCCCACGATACGTGACGACAATCGTCGCGCCGAACACAGTAAGACCGGCCGGGCCGAACAGAATAGACCAAGCTCCCTTGAGCTCCGTCGTGATATAGCCCAGTACAGAGGTGCCGCACACCCACTATGCTTCACAGATGAAGTAATGGATCATCAAATCCCCGATGGGTTTAAACCTGTCAATATTGAATCCTACGGTGGCACAACAGACCCCACGGTTTGGATTAAAGACTATCTCCTTCACATCCACATGGCCCGCGGTGACGATCTTCACGCCATCAAATACCTCCCCCTCAAGCTTAAAGGACCAGCCCGGCATTGGCTCAACAGCTTGCCAGCAGAGTCAATTGGGATTTGGGAGGACCTGGAAGCCGCATTCCTCGATAACTTCTAGGGAACTTATGTGCGACCACCAGACGCTGATGACCTAAGCCACATAATTCAGCAGCCAGACGAATCGGCCAGGCAATTCTGGACACGGTTATTAACCAAGAAAAACCATATCATCGACTGTCCAGATGCGGAGGCCATCGCGGCCTTCAAGCATAACATCCGCGATAAGTGGCTTGCCCGGCACCTGGGACAGGAAAAGCCAAAATCCATGGCAGCCCTCACATCACTCATGACCCGCTTCTGCGCGGGTGAAGACAGCTGGCTAGCACGCAGCAATAACCTCAGCAAAAATTCTGGCAGTCCGGACTTCAAGGACCGAAATGGTAGGCCGCGTCGCAACAAAAACAAACGCCGCATTAATGGCGATCATATTGAGGATACGGCAGTCAATGCCGGATTCAGGGGCTCTAAACCCGGTCAGCGGAAAAAGCCATTCAAAAGAACTACTCCGGGTCCGTCCAATTTGGAGCGAATACTCGACCGCTTGTGCCAGATACACGGCACCCCCGAAAAGCCAGCTAACCACACCAACAGGGACTGTTGGGTATTCAAGCAGGCAGGCAAGTTAATTGCCGAAAACATTGACAAGGGGCTACATAGCGATGACGAGGACGAGACCCAACCGCCGAACAATAGAGGACAGAAGGGTTTCCCCCCACAGGTGCGGACGGTGAACATGATATACGCAACGCACATACCCAAAAGGGAGCAGAAGCGTGCACTCAGGGATGTCTACGCGATGGAGCTAGTTGCCCCAAAGTTCAATCCATGGTCCTCCTGCCCGATCACTTTTGACCGAAGGGACCACCCCACCAGCATCCGCCACGGCAGATTCGCCGCACTGGTCTTAGA
Organism: Triticum aestivum; assembly: GCF_018294505.1. Classification (NCBI taxonomy): domain Eukaryota; kingdom Viridiplantae; phylum Streptophyta; class Magnoliopsida; order Poales; family Poaceae; genus Triticum; species Triticum aestivum. Next base: position 152,429,443 of record NC_057810.1, read on the forward strand.
CCCAATCGTCGATGGATTTCACCTAACCAGAGTCCTGATGGACGGCGGCAGCAGCCTGAACCTGCTTTACCAGGATACAGTGCGCAAAATGGGCATAGACCCATCAAGGATTAAACCTACCAAAACGACCTTTAAAGGCGTCATACCAGGTGTAGAAGCCAATTGTACAGGCTCAATTACACTGGAAGTGGTCTTCGGATCCCCGGATAACTTCCAAAGCGAGGAGTTAATCTTCGACATAGTCCCGTTCCGCAGCGGCTATCATGCCTTGCTCGGACGTACTGCATTTGCAAAGTTCAACGCGGTGCCGCACTACGCATACCTCAAGCTCAAGATGCCAGGCCCTCGAGGAGTCATCACGGTCAACGGAAACACTGAACGTTCTCTCCGCACGGAGGAACATACAGCGGCTCTCATGGCAGAAGTGCAATGCAGCCTCTTAAGGCAATTCTCAAGTCTGGCCTTTAAGCGGCCGGACACAGCTAAGCGCGCCCGGAATAACTTACAACAAGACCACCTGGCACGTTCCGAGCACGCGTAGCAGTGCAGCCCCAACCCTAGCTCCTGCGAAATGTTAAAGCAGGTCCTTCGCGTACACCATTACGCTCTGAAGATACCATGGGCATGGGGAGAGGGGCACGACCACGATAAACCCAGACTGCGGCTAAACCACACCAGGGGCTCTCAAGTGTGTCGTTCTTTTTTCTTTTATTTTTACCTTTTATTTTTTACACACAGGACTCCGTTTGTCAGAGGCCCTGTCTGGCAGCAGATCTGTCGAACTCACGATGCAACAGCAAGGGAAGGATAAAGGCTACAACGAATATACAGGTGGTCTCGTTACGAGCATTTTTATACACCAGTCTACAGCCTACCCCTGGAGGGGGACATGTTTAACAGTCTCATACCTTGCTTATCGCACTATTTGTATCGTTCTGCATCCGTAGCAGCACTTATTGAATAAAACAATGCAGCGCCTTTTTGCTTATAATTGCATTTACTTTTCATACATATGTTCATTCACGGCATATTGCATCCGTACACTTTGGTACGGCTAATACACACCAGGGGCTTATGTTCCCCACGTCATGGTGTGATGAGTCCGAACACTTTCACAAGTGCGGCACCCCGAACTTATAGCACTATATGCATCCGCTCCGAATCATGTCTTGGGTCAATAGTTGGGTTTGCCCGGCTCCCATGTTTTGGTACCTTATGTTCCGTTATATTGGATAAGGTAGCACTGGGAGAACCACTGCATTGCACCCCAGTTGAGCTGGGTTAATGCCTCAGTGGAGAAAGCTAAAACTGACCGTCATGATGAGGTGAGAGTCGGTCGTTGTTCGAGAGGTTTTTTGCGAGTCCTTAAAGACTTATGCCGCTTAGAGCGAGGAGCCGGATACTGTCCGGCCAAGGCGTGGATAGCGCCCCAAATTCGGCCTTCCGAAGACTAGGGGCTTCGCCGAAATTTAAAATTATAGAATTCTATGGCTAAGTGAGAGTGTTCAAGCATTATAAGTCCGGTTGCCTTGTTCGCTGTGTCGAGCGCCTCCCTAGATGGACCCAAAAATGGGAACAAGAGCGCTCGAGTTTATCCCGAACACCCCAGCACTCGTGGCATGGGGGCTGAAGCCGACGACTTGCCATCTCTCAGATTTGATAAACAGCCGCATAGAAGGTAATATTTTAAATTAACAAGCGTTGCCTAGTGCGTATGAACCAAGTTTTCAGCGCACAGGATAACAAAATGCGAGTCTACTCAAATATTACATCTTTGGAGTACTCACCCGCAATAGTGTGGGCGCCCTTCAGCACACTCTTATAATACATCTCGGGCGTGCGATGCTCCTTGCCCTCTGGTGGCCGGTCCGTCACGAGCTTCTGGGCATCCATCTAGCCCCAATGCACCTTTGCGCGGGCAAGGGCCCGACGGGCACCTTCAATACAAGCGGAATGCTTAATGAATTCAACCCATGGGCACGCATCCACCAGCCGCCGCACTAGGCCGAAGTAGCTCCCAGGCATGGCCTCCTTCGGCCACAGCCGAACTATGAGGCCCTTCATGGCCTGTTCGGCCGCCTTGTGGAGCTCGACCAGCTGTTTCAGCTGGTCGCTAAGGGGCACCGGATGTCCGGCCTCACCATACTGAGACCAGAAGACCTTCTCTGTCGAGCTCCCCTCCTCGGCCCGGTAGAATGTGGCAGCATCGGACACGCTGCGAGGAAGATCTGCGAACGCTCCTGGAGAGCTCCGAATTCGGGTAAGCGACAGGTAATTAACACTCACATGCTTACTTTGCATGAAAAATGCCTTACCCGCTGCTATTTTCTTTACCGCCTCGATCTCCTGGAGGGCCTTGTAGGCTTCGGCCTTAGCGGCTTTGGCACTCTCAAGAGCCGTTGCAAGCTCAGACTCTCGAGTCTTCGAGTCACGCTCCAGGCTCTCATGTTTCTTCACGAGATCCTGGAGCTCTTGTTGTACCTCCGCCAGCCGCGCCTCCTGTTTCTCTCGCTCGGTGCGCTCCACGGCCGCATTGCGTTTGGCTGCGGCCACCGCCTCCTTCAGGGTCGCCACCTCGTTAGTGGCCCCTGTAATACCCAAGTTATCCTTGTCATTTTTCTTGCAACCAAATCCTTTTCTGTAAGGTAGAATTTTCATAAGGTATTACTCACCTTCTTTTTCCTCGAGCTCCTTCTTGGCACGGTCGAGCTCGTTCTCGGACCGCTCGAGGTTTTCCTTCAAAGTATTGACCTCCGCAGTCAGTGCGGCGGAGGTCAGCAGCACAGCCTGCAATCCCATATTGACATATTTTCATGACTCCTGCGTTTATCTTTATAACGATTCTCAGTCCGGCTTTTCTTTTCGAACACCGAATCAAGCATCAGGGGCTACTGTCTATGCGGTACCATTTTACATATATTGAAATTCTTACCTCAAAGCCTGTTAGAAGGCTGCTGCAGGCTTCGGTCAGCCCGCTCTTGGCGAGCTGAACCTTCTGAATCACCGCACTCATAATAGTGCGGTGTTCCTCTTTGATGGAGGCGCCGTTGAGCGCCTCCAGCAAATTATCCGGCACCTCCGGTTGGACGGAGGCAGCCGGCGTCGCGGTCTTGCCCTTCTTACGAAGGGGTCGCCTGCCGGACTCCGGGGCCACTGTGGCCTCCGGGGCCGGGTCCGGTGCAAAGTCCGGGAGGTTGTCCTGCGACACCTCCGGGGCCCTCTCCTCCTGGTGGGACCCTTCCTGGGATCCCACCTCGGCATCGTCCGCGTCACGGGGGGTGGAGGCAGTCGGAAGAGAATCCATATCCGACGCACCTAAGGACCCGCTCGTTGAAACGGGAAGATCATCCTTAGGTGGACTCCAGGGTTGTATGCGGCATTAGAAAGACATTATGTGACGAAAAATAAAAACCTTGAAGTTATTCGGGAGTCTGAATACTTACGATCTCGCCAGGGGCTTGGCCCTTGGAGGCCAGTCCTCGTCGTCGTCACTGGCATTGGCGGAGCAGTCCGGGGGAAGAGTTTTTCCCTTCTTGGACCCTTCGGCCTCCCTTATTGGGGAGGCCTTCCTTTTCTTCTCTCCCCCTGCTGGGGAAGAGGTTTTCTTCTTCTCCTCCTAACCTTGGTGAGAGGAGTCGGCCATGGATTCATCATCCGATAGCACCTGAAAGCGGGAACTCTTCCGAGTCCCCGTGACCTTCTTCTTGGCCTTCTTCTCCGGCACCACGTGGGGTGCCGGAGCCAGCAGCCCCGTTAGGCGGGCGTCAGCTGGGTCCTCTGGCAATGGGGCCGGACAGATAGCCTGTGCGGCCTTCTTCAGCCAGTCCTGTCAAAGGAAAGGGAGTTTAGATCCCGCATAGAGTCAAACTATGGAAAACACGCGTCCCTTAAAGGACAAAATAACTTACCTCATCAGCTGGACGCTCCAAGCTGAATCCGCAATCTTCGGTAGCGGATGCGGGAGCCTCGGCGCCTTTGAACAACACCTTCCAGACCTCTTCGTATGTAGTGTCGAAGAGTCCATTCAAAGTCTGGTGCTGCGCCAGATCGAACTCCCACATATTGAAGCCCCGTCATTGGCACGGGAGAATCTGGTGGATGAGCATGACCTGGACTATGTTGACAAGCTTGACCTTCTTGTCCACCAGCTTTTGGACGCAGGCTTGGAGTCCGGTCAGCTCCTCCGAATCACCCCAAATCCGGCCGCTCTCTTTCCAGGAGGTGAGCCGTGTGGGGATGCCAGATCTGAATTCGGGGGATGCTGCCCATTCGGTGTCACACGGCTCGGTGATGTAAAACCACCCCGATTGCCACCCCTTGATGATTTCCACAAAGGTGCCCTCCAGCCACGTAACGTGGGACATCCTGCCCACCATGGTGCCTCCGCACTCTGCTTGGCTACCCTTCACAACCTTTGGCTTGACACTGAAGGTCTTGAGCCACAAGCCGAAGTGAGGCTGGATGCAGAGGAAGGCCTCACACACGACGATAAACGCCAAGATGTTGAGAATGAAATTCGGGGCCAGATCGTGGAAATCCAGGCCGTAGTAGAACATGAGCCCCCGGAGAAAGGGATGGAGCGGGAAGCCCAGTCCGCGGAGGAAATGGGGAAGGAATACTACCCTCTCATGGGGCTTGGGGGTGGGGATGAGCTCTCCCTCAGTGGGGAGCCGGTGCGCGATGTCGCTGGACAAGTATCCGGTGTTGCGCAGCTTCTGGATCTGCCCCTCCGTGACGGAGGAGGCCATCCACTTGCCTCCCGCTCCAGACATAGTTGGAGAAGGTTGAGGTGAGAAGTGCGGACTTGGGTGCTGGAGCTCGAGTTCGCTGAGATGGATAAGCCAAGGAGGAAGAAGGCGCAGGTAAAAGGGTTGGATCTTTATCCCCTTATATGGGCGGACAGAAACACGCGTCCCCACCGGCCTGGTAAAACTCGCTTATCTCCCAAGCGTCACAATCAATGGCGCGGTTGGGTTACCCACGTCCGTATTGATGGGAATCCAGGAATAAGGGGAACACGACCTCGGCTTCGACAAGACGTGCCAAGGAAACTGCCTTGCTAAACGCGCTGAGGTGGAACAATAAAAACAATTCGAGTAAAGGCTTGGAAGTGGTGTGACGTCATGCCATAGAATACGTCAGCAGATTAATCTTGTGTAAATATTATTCTCTCTACGGTGGTATGTGGAAATTATTTTGCAGAGCCGGACACTATCCTGGTGTTCACGATCTTCTATAGATTATTCGGAGGAGGAACCCGCCTTGCAATGCCGAAGACAATATGCGCGCCGGACTCATCGTCATTGAAGCCTGGTTCAGGGGCTACTGAGGGAGTTCCGGACTAGGGGGTGTCCGGATAGCCGAACTATCATTATCGGCCGGACTCCAAGACTATGAAGATGCAAGATTGAAGACTTCGTCCCGTGTCCGGATGGGACTTTCCTTGGCGCGGAAGGCAAGCTTGGCGATACGGATATGTAGATCTCCTACCTTTGTAACCGACTCTGTGTAACCCTAGCCCTCTCTGGTGTCTATATAAACCGGATGGCCTTAGTCCATAGGATGAACAACAATCATACCATAGGCTAGCTTCTAGGGTTTAGCCTCCTTGATCTCGTGGTAGATCTACTCTTGTAACCCACATCATCAATATTAATCAAGCAGGATGTAGGGTTTTACCTCCATCAAGAGGGCCCGAACCTGGGTAAAAACATCGTGTCCCTCGTCTCCTATTACCATCCGCCTAGACGCACAGATCGGGACCCCCTACCCGAGATCCGCCGGTTTTGACACCGACACCACCTCTCTCCTAGGTGGTCAATACCTGCCACTGTCATTGCGCCACAAAGAATCACTCGGGGGCGCCGGGAACCCAGACCCACCACTACCTGGATGGAACCACCTGTCACTTCAGCCCAGTCCGAACATTAACATGACATAATAGAAAGCAGTAACAGTTTTCGTCTTCGCCGACATCTTGTAGCCCATCTTGCTCCATGACGTAGGCTACCGAAGTCCGGGGTCCACCGAAGTAACATATATATAGTATGCAGTATAAAGCATACTCATGATCATCGCCCGAAAGGATCACGGCCCGATAATATAGCATGGCAGACGGACAAGGATGCATGGCACTGATGAGACTCTAGCATACCTAGGCTAAGCATGGTAGGATTGTGGATATGGTATCAATAGTAGTAAGACAGGCTATGCAACATTATAGGATCTATCGGTAAAGCAGTAACAATATCACAACTCTAATGCAAGTGATACGCCTCCATCGTATATACCTTTCCAAACGCTTTTCCTCTTGTTTTGGACTCTAATTTGCATGATTTGAATGAAGCTAACCCGAACTGATGTTGTTTTTAGCAGAACTACCATGGTGTTGTTTTTGTGCAGAAATAGAAGTTCTCGAAATGGAATGAAACTTTTTGGAGATTGTTTATGGAATAAAAGAAAAATACTGGAGCCAAGAACCACCGGAAGGGGGGGCCTGGGTGAGCACAACCCACCAGGGCGTGCCCCTCCTCCTGGCATGCCTAGGTGGGTTGTCCCCACCTGGTGGCCCTGCTGACCCTATCTCCGATGCTATAAATTCACATTTTTGGAGAAAAAATAGGAGAGGAAGAATTATCGTGTTTTGCGAGACAGAGCCACCGCCGCCGCCCGTTCTTCATCAGGAGGCCAGATCTAGAGTCCATTTGGGGCTCCATAGAGGGGAATCTTTGTCATCACCAACCCTTCTCCATCGCCAATTCCATGATGCTCCTCACCGGGAGTGAGTAATTCCTTCATAGGCTCGCTGGTCGGTGAGGAGTTGGATGAGATTCATCCTGTAATCGAGTTAGTTTTGTTAGGTCTTGATTCCTAGTATCCATTATGTTCTGAGATTGATGTTGCTATGACTTTGCCATGCTTAATGCTTGTCACTTTGGGCCTGGGTGCCATGATTTAAGATTTGAACCGTTTATGTTATCACCATTATATCTATGTTCTAGATCTAATCTTGCAAGTTATAGTCGCCTAATACGTGTTATGATCCACAAACCCCGGAGTGACAGTATTCGGGATACTTTTCGGTGATGACCATAGTTTGAGGAGTTCACGTATTCACTATGTGTTAATGCTTTGTTCTGGATCTTTATTAAAAGGAGGCATTAATATCCCTTAGTTTCTTTATGGACCCCACTGCCACGGGAGGGTAGGGCAAAAGATGTCATCACGTTCTTTTCATAATCACGTATGAATATTTACGGAATACATGCCTACATTATATTTATGAACTGGAGCTAGTGACGTATCGCCCTAGGTTATGACTGTTATATGATGAATATCATCCAATGAATTCACCGATCCAATGCCTACGATTTTCTCTTATATTGTTCCTGCTAAGTTACTACTGCTACTGTTACTGTTGCACTTGCTACAAAATCATTGCTATCATTGTTACTGTTACTATTATTGTTCCTACTACTATCAAAACTATCATATTACTTTGCTACTGATCACTTTGCTGCAGATAATTAATCTCTAGGTGTGGTTGAATTGACAACTCATCTGCTAATAGTTGCAAATATTATTTTGCTCCCCTTGTGTCGAATCAATAAATATGGGTTGAATACTCTACTCTCAAAAACTGTTGTGATCCCCTATACTTGTGGGTTATCAAGACCTTTTTCTGGCGCCGTTGCAGGGGAGCATAGCTATATTTATTGAGTCATTTGGGATTATTATCAATTTATCAGTATGAAGAATCTTAAGGATACAAAGACTAAGATTTTTCCCTCTAAGACGAGGGGAGGTAAGGAACTGCCATCTAGCTTTACACTTGATTCACCTTCTATTTTGAGTAGACTTGCAACACCACCACATGCTATTAATCCGGATATGTCACAAGTTATTGATTATGCTACTTCTATGAATGCTACTCATGATGATGCTAGTACCTTGCTTGATGATGGTGTGCCACTGGGTGATTTTCTTGATGAACAGATTGCTAGAGCTAAAGATATAGAGAATGCTGAAATTGATGAAACTGATGAAGTGCCTGAAACTGAAAATCTTCAAACACCTTTTAGACCTAGCTCTCCTAGATATGAATTGCCTAAGGTACCCGAAGGTTATGTTATGGATGAGGAGACAGCTAGAGATTTTCTTGCTTGCAATGATAGAGATGATCTTAAGAAATTATTATGCTAACTAAAAGAGAAATCTTTGAATGCTAGAATGAAATGTGATCCTAAGTTTGCTTCTTCACCTATCTTTGTTGATGATAAGGATTATAAATTCCATGTCGACCTAGAGTTAATTACTTTGGTTGAATCTGATCCTTTCCATGGTTATGAAACTAAAACTGTTGTGGCACATCTAAAATGAATGATATAGCTACCCTATTTGCTCATGATGAGAAAATTCGCTACTACTATATTCTCAAGTTATTCTCGTTCTCATTAAAGGGTGATGCTAAGACTTGGTACAATACTCTTGCTCCTGGTTGTGTGCATAGTCCCTAGGATATGATTTATTACTTCTCTAAAACATATTTTCCTGCTCATAAGAAACAAGATGCCTTATAGGAAATAATTAACTTTGTGCAAATTGAAGGAGAGAGTCTCCCACAAGCTTGGGGGAGGCTTCTCCAATTGCTAAATGCTTTGCCTGATCATCCTCTTAAGAAAAATGAAATACTTGATATCTTCTATAATGGACTAACTAATGCTTTTAGGTGAGGGAGTCCTGGATTAGGGGGTCCTCGGACAGCCGGATTATATGCTTATACCGGACTGTTGGACTACGAAGATACAAGATTGAAGACTTCGTCCCGTGTCCGGGTGGGACTCTCCTTTGCGTGGAAGGCAAGCTTGGCAATTCGGATATGTAGATTCCCTTCTCTATAACCGACTCTGTGTAAACCTAGCCCCCTCCGGTGTCTATATAAACCGGAGGGTTTAGTCCATAGGACAAGAACAATCATAATCGTAGGCTAGCTTCTAGGGTTTAGCCTCTACGATCTCGTGGTAGATCAACTCTTGTAATACTCATATCATCAAGATCAATCAAGCAGGAAGTAGGGTATTACCTCCATAGAGAGGGCCCGAACCGGGGTAAACATCGTGTCCCCCGCCTCCTGTTACCATTAGCCTTAGACGCACAGTTTGGGACCCCCTACCGGAGATCCGCCGGTTTTGACACCGACATTGGTGCTTTCATTGAGAGGTCCACTGTGTCGTCACCATAAGGCTTGATGGCTCCTTCAATCATCTACAACGATGCGGTCCAGGGTGAGGTTTTCCTCCATGGACAGATCTTTGTATTTGGCGGCTTTGCACTGCGGGCCAACTCGCTTGGCCATTTGGAGCAGATCGATAGCTACGCCCCTGGCCATCAGGTCTGGTTTGGAAGCCTGAACTACACTGCTGACATCCGCAGAGATTTGATCTTCGACGGATTCGAGCCCATGACAGATACACCCTACAGTCACGACGAGCATGACCTAGATCTGCCATCAGATGGTGTTCAGGAGATCACACCTGCAGCTGCCTTGGATTTAAATCCAGTGCAGATCGTGCCATCCGAGGACAGGAGGATGGACCCTGCCACGGAAGCCGCACACTCAACGGCGATAGAGCCAAACACAGATTTCACTTCCAATGAGGCCTGTGTCATCGGACCCTCGGACTCGTTTCCAGCCATAGGCTTCGAACCGTGTGCATCCGTGCCCATTGGATCTAACTGGGCACCGGTCATGGAGTTCAGCTCCACAGATATCTTTTAGCACTCGCCCTTGGGCGACGTGCTAAACTCATTAAAATCTCTCTCCTTGGCAGGAGACTCTTGGCTGAACTATGTCCGGCTTGAGTGGGAAGCGGACGATGAAGGAATTCGTTACCCACCCACCACCCACTTAATAGCCACTATCGACGACTTAACCGACATGCTTGATTTTGACTCTGAAGACATCGACGGTATGGACGACGATGCCGGAGAAGAACAGGAACCACCGCCCACAGGGCGCTGGACGGCCACCTCATCATTGACATATATATGGTGGACACACCCAAAGAAAACAATGGTGAGGATCAAAAGGATGCAACGGAGGGTAATCCTCTCGAGAAGCAGTCGAAGCACCGACATCAGCGGCGCCGCTCTAAAACACGCCAGGGTAGAAACATTGATACCGGCACAAGAGATAATAGCACTCCGGATGATGCCGAAGACGAAAAAATCTCGCCCAACCAAGCTTCAAACAGGTCAGACGGGAGGCTGGGCAAGCTAGCCCCGATGGACAGGCCATGAACGAAGACTCGGAGGATGACAATTACATGCCCCTCTCCGAAGACGAGGTGAGCCTCGGCGACGAAGAGTTTACTGTGAATGAGGATCCCGTCGAGTAGGAGCGCTTCAAGCGCCGGCTTATAGCCACTGCAAAGAGCCTGAAGAAAAACACCAGCAGCTTCAAGCTGATCAAGATCTGCTCACTGATAGATGGACTGAGGTCTTGGCGGCCGAGGAATACGGACTCGAGCACCCATCCAAAAGTTACCTGAGGCGCAGGTTGTTACCTCAATTCGAGGATGAGGCACTAGAGTCTATACTACCAGGGCAGGATGAGGCTCACCGACCACCTTGTGGCCGAGACAAAGCGGCTTATCAGTCCGAACACTAGCCTGCACCCCGTTGCTGAACAAATAAAAACATGAAGCCCGGGGCTACACGCATGACCTGCAAGATGAATTGGAAAACAAAGCAGGACAGTCAAGATCGATCTACGGATCATGGGGGCGTGCCCCAACGTGTGATGATGACCGCCACGCTGGATATACTAAATACAAATCCGTCTGGGCCGAATACAGCAGACCAGATTCATCCGAACTGCATCGCGATGTAGCCCGGCAAAGAGGCGTTGCACACCCCCTATCACTACAAAAAAAAGACATATCTGTGACATTTTGGGCCGAACAAATTTTTTTTCTGTCATACATATGACACTTCTATGATGATAATTGTGACAAAACCTGGTATCATCATAGATGTGGTGGGCTCCTACTTCTATGACAAAAAATCATGACAGAAAATGGGCTTTTCGTCCTGGGCGGGCCGGAGACGCAGCTGCATGACATTCTTTGGGCCGTCCATGACGAAAAAAACCGTGGTAGAAGCGAGGGGGAGGAAAAATTCGGGAGTTGCCGGTTACGGTGGGAGGTCGGGGGCGGAGCGATGCGCGTTTGTCTCGTACGTACGCGCGTGTGTGCGGGGTGTTGGCTCTAACTGAAGCCGAGCAAGGCGTTGGGCTCTAACTAAACCCGAGCGATTGCACTGCAGGCTACGTGTTACTGAACCCGAGCGATCGATCGATGGCTGTTAACTGAACCCGATGGAGCGATTCCTTCACTACTACTGCTAACTGAAGACGATCGATTGGATGAACAGTGAGCGTTGCGGGGGGGGGGGGGGGGGGGGGGTTAGATGAACAGTGAGCGGTGGCGTTGCCTCTGGATGAACAGCAACCCGTGGTGTGGAGGGCTGAATGAACAATCGACGGTGGAGGGGTGGCCATGGAGGGGTGGTTGAACAGGACCCCGTGGTGTGGAGGGCTGGACGAACAGTAGACGGTGGAGGGGTGCCCGTGGAGGGGTGGTTGAATAGTAGTTGGTGGAGTAGCGCACGGTGGAGGCTGGATGAACAGGAGCCCCTGCCACCCCATCTCCGGTTTTTTCTATATTTTTTGTTTTTTAGTTTAGTTAGTTTTTAGGTTCAATTAATTAAGGTTTTTAGTTTAGGTTTAGGTTTAATTTGTTTAGGCTACTTAGTTTAATTAGTTTAGATTTAATTAGTTTAGGTTTTTTAGTTTAGTTAGTTTAGGTTTAATTAGTTTAGGTTAGGTTTAATTTGTTTAGGTTATTTAGTTTAATTAGTTTAGGTTGTTTAGTTTAGTTAGTTTAGGTTTAACTGGTTTAGGTTTTCCAGTTTAGTTAGTTTAGGTTTAATTGGTATAGGTTATTTAGTTTAATTAGTTTAGGTTTTTTAGTTTAGTTAGTTTAGGTTATTTAGTTTAATTAGTTTAGGTAGTTTTTTTCCTGTTTTTTAAGAATAAACAAGAAAGATGAAAAAAAGAAGTAAAAGAAGAAGAGGAAGAAGAAGAAGAAGAGGTGTTGGGGTGTTGTGTCGAGGGGTCAGGGTGCCGGGGAGTTACTAGTATTCACATTTCAGTTGCATCATCATAACTAAACATTGCAAATGATCTTTCGTGCAGCACGCCTCCAAAAAGGATCGACCGATCCTTCTTCGTCTTGCGGTGGCGCAACCCCGACCATTGTCCTTCACCTCCCGGATTATGGTATGTTTTCCCAAGTGTTTTACTTTACAATTGCTTTGTTAGCTAGAAAATTGCATAACAACCTAGGATAGCTCAATAATGATCTATAGCTAGCTTAGCTAGTTCATTATGACATAATTAGCTCACTTAGGTACAAAATGGCATAATAACCTAGGATAGCTCAATAATTATCTATAATTAGCTTATCTACTTCATTTATGACATAATTAGTGCACTTAGGTAAAAATGGCATAATAACCTTGGTTTAGCTCCAAACTATCATATAATTAGATTATTTTCCTTCAAAATGACAAAATAAACGTACCTAGCTCCAAAATGACCGATTTTAACTAGGATAGCTCTAAAATGACCTACACTTACCATTTTGTCCTACAAAATGAATAAATATGCTTAGTTAGCTAAAAATGGCATAACTACGTAGGTTAGCTCCAAAATGACCCATTTACCTAGCTTAGCTCTAAAATGACCTACACACTTAGCATGTTTACCTACCTTAGCTAAAAAATGGCATTTTTACCTACCTTAGTTAGAAGAAGAAGAAGAAGGAAGAAGAATAAGAATATTTCTTCTTCTTCTTCTTCTTCTTCTTCTTCTTCCTTATTCTTCTTCTTTTTCTTGTTCTTGTTCTTCTTCTACTTCTTCTTTTTCTTCTAGCTAGTCTTCTTCTTCTTCTAACTTTCATCTTTCCTAATTTGCAGATTTGCTTGAGATGAGGAAGCTAGAATTGATGGAAACTTGTTGCAGACTTTTACTTGTGCTTGTGCTTCCTTTTTTATTTTTGGAAACTTGTTGCGAACTTCTTGGATATCACTACAAAAAAAAGACACATCCATGACATTTTGGGCCGAACGAATTTTTTTCTGTCATACATATGACACTTCTATGATGATAATTGTGACAAAACCCTGTATCATCATAGATGTGGTGGGCTCCTACTTCTATGACAAAAAATCATGACAGAAAATGGGCTTTTCGTCCTGGCGGGCCGGAGACGCAGCTGCATGACATTCTTTGGGCCGTCCATGACGGAAAAAACCGTGGTAGAAGCGAGGGCGAGGAAAATTTCGGGGAGTTCCCGGTTACCGTGGGAGGTCGGGGGCCGAGCGATGCGCGTTTCTCTCGTACACGTACGCGTGTGTGTGCGAGGCGTTGGCTCTAACTGAACCCGAGCGAGGCATTGGGCTCTAACTGAACCCGAGCGATTGCACTGCAGGCTACGCGTTACTGAACACGAGCGAGCGATAGATGGCTGTTAACTGAACCTGATCAAGCGATTTCTTCGCTACTGCTGCTAACTGAAGCCGATCGATGCTGCCTCTGGGATGAACAGTGAGCATTGTAGGGGGGTGGATGAACAGTGAGCGGTGGCGTTGCCTTTGGAAGAACGGGACCCCGTGGTGTGGAGGGCTGGATGAACAGTAGACGGCGGAGGGGTGCCCGTGGAGGCGTGGTTGAACTATAGCTGGTGGAGTAGCGCGCGGTGGAGGCTGGATGAGCAGGAGCCCGTGGAGGATGGAGGAGGTCGACGGTAGCCCGTGGAGGCTGGAGGAGGTCGACGGTGGAGATGAACAGTATCCCGTGGAGTCCCGTTTTGCGGTACGACACACCCCTCCCCACCCTTTCGACCGTAGCGCTCCAACACAAGTCCGTTTCGTCCGTTTTGCGGTACACCACACCCCTCCTGATGAACAGGACCCCCGTTTCGACCGTAGTGCTCCAACACAAGTCCGTTTCGTCCGTTTTGCGGTGCGCCACACCCCTCTCGATCAACATGACCCCTGTTTCGACCGTAGGAGGTCCGTTTCCTCCGTTTTGTGGTACGCCAGTCCCCTCCCGATCAACAGGACCCTATTTCGAACGTGGCCGGTCGAACAGAAGGCCGTTTCCTCCGTTGTGCGGTATGCCAGGCCTCGTTTCCATCGCCTGTTCCGTCCAAGCGCTCTCGATGAACACGACCACGCATTCCGTTCTGACCCAGCCGGTTGGCTCCCCATGAACACGACGACGATGTTGTTTCTCTGTTCTGACCCAGCCATGTACGTATGCACGATAGGCGTTAGAGACCCTGCCCGTATGTACGTACATGGTCGTATTTTCTTTCTTGCACCCTCGCCGCTGTACGTACGTGTACATGCTACGTGCGCGCCTCTACTACGACACGTGCGCGCTTCTACATCCACCAGTATATATGTACTAAACGTTCGCGACCAGAATGACAACGCTACGTACGCTTCGACCAGGTGGGTCCCGACTGTCAGGCACTTCCTTGTGTGGGAAGATGTAGCTGGTGGGTCCTAGCAGTCAGGGGGGCGAATCATTCTTTTTGCCCGGACGCACTTCCTTGCGTGCGAAGGTGTAGCTGGTGGGTCCTAGCAGTCAGGGGGGAAACGTTTTTTTGCTAAATACGGTGGCCCGTCTGGTGGGTCCCCGCTGTCAGGTGGAGGAATAATTATTTTGCGCGTAATAAGGAGGCACTTCCTTGCTGCGGTTGTGGACCCAGCTATCAGCCTCTCCAAGTACAGTCCACGTCCGATGGAAGCCATTCCTTGACCACATTGACCACGCCGCATTGAGAGCACCAGGGCGATGGACGATGGCGAGGCCTAGGAAGGGGATGACGCGGAGCCAGGGAAGACGCGGCATTGGATGCCCACGTGTAGAGGAGTATGAGGGTTCACTCGTTCGGTTGCGGTGTGAGGCTACCGTTGCCGCAGAATAACAGGGGGTGTGGGTGCGTAGAGGGATGGCCTGGCCAGCGGTGGGAGTAGTAGGGGGCGGTGAGGCCTCCACAGCATCACAGCCGGCCACGGGCGGCAGGAGCAGGCGACACGACTGGCGCTGCTTTGGGCGGCTGGAGCAAGAAGACCAGAGGTTAAAGAAGCACTACGGCTGTTGGATGGACATCGTACAGTCACTGGAGCTAGAATCGTTCATATATTGACTAAAGTTGACAAAGGCCTCCGTCCTAGTCAACTTAGTAGGCCCACAAGTCAGCCTTCCACCAAGGTTGCTCCCAGCTAGCAGGGGGTATTCATTTTTTTGTGCGTAATAAGGAGGCACTTCCGGTGGGTCCGAGCTGACAGCGGGGGGGGGGACGTTTTTTCGCGAAATACGGTGGCCCGTCCTGTGGGTCCCAGCAGTCAGGGGGAAAGGTTTTTTTGCGAAATACTGGTGACCCGTCCGGTGGGTCCCTGCAGTCAGGTGTAGGAATAATTATTTTCCGTGTAATAAGGAGGCACTTCCTTGTGGCTGCCGTGGACCCAGCTGTCAGCCTCTCCACGTACAGTACTCTTCTGATGGAAGTCGGTCGTTGACCACATTGACCACGCCGCACCGAGAGCACCACGGTGGTGGACGACGGCGAGGCCTAGGAAGGGGACAACAGGAAGCCGGGGAAGACGCGGTAGTGGAAGCCCGCGCGGAGAGGAGTACGAGGGTTCACTAGTTCGGCTGTGGTGTGAGGCTGCCGTCGCCGCAGGGCCTGGCCAGCGGTGGGAATAGTAGGGGGCGGTGATGCCTCCGCGGTAGCATAGCCGGCCACGGGAGGCAGGAGCATGCGGCACGACCGGCACTGCTTTGGGCGGCTGGAGCAAGAACACCAGAGGTTGAAGAAGCACTACGGCCGTTAGATGGCCATCATACGGTCACAGGAGCTAGAATCATTCATATTGACTAAAGTTGACAAAGGCCCCCGTCCCAGTCAACTTAGTAGGCCCACAATCAGCCTCCCACCATGGTGGGTCCCAACTAGCAGGGGGAGTATTCATTTTTTTGTGCGTAATAAGGAGGCACTTCCGGTGGGTCCGAGCTGACAGCGCGGGGAACATTTTTTTCACGAAGTACACTGGCCAGTCCGGTGGGTCCCAGCAGTCAGGGGGGAAACGTTTTTTTCGCCAAATAAGGTGGCCGTTCGGTGGGTCCCTGCTGTCAGGTGGAGGAATAATTATTTTGCGCGTAATAAGGAGGCACTTCCTTGCGGCCGCCTGGACCCAGCTGTCAGCCTCTCCACGTACAGTACTCTTCCAATGGAAGTCGGTCGTTGACCACGTTGACCATGCCGCGCCGAGAGCACCAGGGCGGTGGTCTGGATAACGGCAAGGCCTAGGAAGGGGACGACGCGGAGCCGGGGAAGACGCGGCAGTGGTAGCCCGCACGGAGAGGAGTACGAGGGTTCACTAGTTCGGTTGTCGTTGCCGCAGAATAACAGGGGGTGTGGGTGAGTAGAGGGATGACCTGGCCAGCGGTGGGAGTAGTACGGGGCGGTGAGGCCTCCGCGGCATCACAGCCGGCCATGGGAGGCAGGAGCACGCGACACGACCGGCGCTGCTTTGGGCGGCTGGAGCAAGAAGACCAAAGGTTAAAGAAGCACTACGATCGTTGGATGGACATCGTACGATCACTGCAGCTAGAATCGTTTATATTGACTAAGTTGACAAAGCCCTTGGTACGCGTCAACTTAGTAGGCCCACAGCTTGGATTTGGCAGAGAACATATAGCCCATTTGCGATTTGTAAGAATGTACAGCCCATTTTTCAATTCTAATGGAATTTACTACAGCCCATTTACGGGTTTGTTAAAAGTACAACCCAACTTCTAGGTAGGACAACGATTAATAATTTCAAACAACCGCTCAAAACAGAATCCAAAAGAAAATTCCCACATTTTGATGGGATCCGAAATATTTTTATCTGAAGTTTCTAGTCAGGTTAAATATAATTTCAAAATAAAGTTGTATCATGTTAAAATCCAACGAAATATTGCGCGCGCAACAAGTAATGAAATTAAAATTTCTAAATTCCAAAAATAATATATTTTTCAAACTAATTACCTGTTTGGTGCATAGTAATTGCCGAGTTATTATAATTACATCCCATTTATTATTTCTTAAAGTCTATTTTCTTGTTAAGCCTAATGCATACCTCCTAGGAAACTTTGCAGCCCAGCGGGGCGGATAACAAGTTGACCCGGATATTGTGTACAACTGTCGGCCCAGTTGCATTGTTGATGTTGAAAAAAAAGGCCTGTGTAGTACAGTACAACCTAACATGGTTACTCAGCCCACATTCAGGGACGCCGGAAAGGCCCAAACAAGGCTTCTGTACAACTTTTTGAAGTCACTGAGCTCAATTAATAACTTAAGAAAAAAGTTAGATTATAGCGGAACCTAATTGAAAGCTGTCACGAGGAAATAAATAATTCAACAGGTCCCACTTGTGCATGTGAGCGTGTGTGTGCGTGCGTGTGTGTGTGTGTGTGTGTGTGTGTGTGTGTGAGAGAGAGAGAGAGAGAGAGAGAGAGAGAGAGAGAGACCCATCGGTCGATGCTCGTAAATACATCTTTCAGCCATATGCATTGCTGATGCTCAGTAAAAACTTATATAGTTGACACAATCATATAGAACATCATAGCACACTAAACTTGCATACAAAAATTTCACGCAGGCGTCACAATCAGGATGGAAGAAGTGGATCGCTACGGGAAGGGCTATGTTGAAACCAATGAAGTCGTACATAACGGTTCATCGTCTTTATAAATGACGGTGAAATATCTTGAATGTTGTGCAAAGAAAACAGACAGACAACACAATAAGTTCTGCTAGCACATTAATTTGACGTACAGCCCTTTCTAAAAAAAGTTCAGGTACAAAATTAGAACAGGTCACAATCAAATGTACTAGCATATCAGTGCTTCAGACCCATAGCTCAGATTTAACTAGTACTATCTAACAAGATTCAGTTGTTACCTCAAATTAGAGCACATCCAGGCAGCCAGCCCTGCCTCTTCACACAAAGAAGAAGTGGCCTCCGCCGCGCGATGGAGTAGGCCATGTGCCATCCATCGTTCCAAGCAACACGGGGAAAGTCTAACGTTGACTCCTGTAATGGACATCGTTGACGGACCCTGGCACCAGCGGGGGCGGCAGGACTTCGATTGATGGATTGACCACTTCTTCGACATGCACGAACACTAGATACAGGTACATCCCTAACGTGGTCGGCGGCGGCCTTGGTGGCGATGAATAGTACAACCCCAGTTCCTGCACCGGTATCTCAACACCAATCACCTTCGGTATGGTGGACGGCTTCTTCATCCATGCCATAACCGTCAGAGCCCAGCTGTCTGGAGGAACAAACATACTTACGAGCTCACCTCCAAGGTCGTTGATAAGCTCGTTCATGGACTCGCTGTTCCAAGCACGTCGAGGCATGCCGTGGAAGGTAAGCTTTGTTAAAAACTCAAGCTTAGAGGGCACCGAGCCCCATCCTAGGTGCCACCGATCAAAGCTCACCAGCACGCCATCGCAGAACAAACGCTGGGAAGATTCGAACACACGACTGCAGTCGAAAGTTGTTCGGAACCTGACGAACAAATCAGCCGGTGGCGGACAGACTTCGACGAGCAAGTCACTTATTTGGATGCCGTGCGCAATGCTAAGAGCTTTGACAAGGTCGTCCGGCGAGATGGGAGGTCGGTCGCTGTTGATGGTTACCATCAGCACTTTGCCGGCAAACTGGTCGTCAAGCACCGCCATGCCACTGTTGAGCGACAGCACGCAGCGACCGAAGGCAGGACGGACCTCAGGATCTCCGGCTCGGAGATCCGCGTTGACCGGCGACATGATAGTGCACTTGAGTACAGGGAGTATAGGAGGGGGATTTGGGGAACTGGAGTAGGAATCGAGATTCCAGAGGTGGGGGAGGGGCGGGAGACTGGGGATGAAAAGGTAGCATGAATTTCGAGCGCGCGCCAATATGCTCTCGGTGCGCAAGCGCACGAAAACACCGGTGGCGCCCACATGTCGGCCTAAGAGTCCTTATTCTTTCTTTTTTGGAGAGCCCGACCTTTTTTAGGATCTTTTGAGAGCCCGGCCCGAGAGTCATAATTGACCTGTTTGGCATTGCGTTACTACTCGGCCCATATTCAACGACACCTCACTGGCCCAAACAAGTGTACATCATCAAAAAGACAGTGAGCTCAAATTATATAACTTGAAAAAGGAGATATACTCCAAACACTGGAGAATGGTGATGCCCTCATTTAGCCCACCAGTAGTTCGAGACAATAAACAGTTCGAAACAACGATATATACAACATTCAAACACTGACTAGTGACTACTACTGACATAAACAGCAAGACATGATAGTTCATAAGAAGTCTTGCTACACCACCAAAACATACCCATCTGCAGCGCTCAGACTCTCGTGATCCAGACGAGAATGACATTCTAAACAGAAGCAACTATTACATAGAAAGAGTGACATAGACGAGGATGACCAAATGACAAGGAATATGCATAACAAAAGAAAGAACTACCCATCCAGAACCAGCAGCAAAGACAACAAAGTCATTCGAAGAGATGATCCAACACCATCAAAATTTGCAGCACCGCTTCAGCGACCAGTGATCCGGAGACACCAGTACTCCACCCTTTCGATGCAACAGCCCAATTACCTATCAACCTGAAGGTTTGAATCACATCACTGCCTATCGTAATTGAGACATCCAAGGATCAAAGTTAATCCGGATGCCTTTGTCATTCTCACCTTCTTTCGGCTGCAGGCTGTATCATTGACAATCAAGGGAGTATGCTCCCGAACTCTTAGGGCTCGCCGTGTAGACACAGTTTTCCATAGCAAACAGAGCCTCTCTGCCATCAAGGTCCTTGCCAACAGTGATCTCCTAGTTAATCGGATAATAGAGTCCGAGAAACAGAGAGTGTGAACCAAGGCTGTTTACCCGCCTCCAACTAAAAAATGCTAAAGGCCCCAACAAGCTGGAATCCTGCTCATAGACATAACAGCCACTGTCCGAATACTCACGTATTACACGGTGTTTGTATACAGTGGGGTTTTTGCAATATAACTTTTCCAGCTCATGTGTCCGAATGATCATCAGTCTTTTGCCGTCGTCTGATCGAGCGAGGAACCAGTTGTGCTTCCCTGTTTTTGGCAAAGGTGGTGTAATTACAAAGGGCAGTAACTGTAGGGACACTTCATCATATCAAAAAGGGCAGGCATTGTTAATGTAAGATCAGCATTGTTCAGAGTATGAGTAGGATAATGCAAGAAACAGCATTGATATGTCCCTGTTGGAACTAGGACGAAAATACAGGGAAATGTATACTGGGTTCGAAAATATAGAAGTGCCATGCATGGTTATACTCATGTTATCTCGCAACCGATTCTTCACAGGAAACTACCATGTCATGCATGTTATGTAATCATGTTCTGTCCTCACAAACAAATTCTTCAAGGTAACTAACAGACCATGCATTGTTATATACTCGTGTTCTGTGCACAAAAAATTTGTGAGGATATTATTCTAGTCATTGATTGCTGAAGGGCGAATATAGGTATGTACACATGGTAAGCATTGCAGGATTTCACTACTTCCAAATATAGAGTTCTCCATATGCACATTTACTTCCCTAATGTATGGTTAGATGAAACCAACAGTGTAGTGCATGTTTCTACATCATGAAAATGAGGAAACTAACATGGCCATTGATACACACTCATATTTAGCAGTAGTATATAGATTACTGTAAAATAAGGATAATATCCATATATTCCTAACCGTTTGATTATTCAGGGAACAAATTGGCTGTAATGACATGGTCACAATCGCATGAATTAACTCATTCCAAATATAGCTGATTTACGGCGTCTCTAATATATTGCCATAGTTCTACTCAAATTCTGCTCAAACAGGGATATGCCAATCATCAAAAAAAGTTCAAACAGTGGCATGGCGTCATCATTAACATGAGATGGAAACAACTTACACACGCCGTCCCAGCAATACGTGGTGCCATCTGCTTTGTCGATCGCATAGATGATGTCATTGTGTTCAATAGCATCACAGAAGTGTGTATCAGCTTTGACGATGATCCACTGCGAGCCGAGTTGTCTCTAGCTAAAAAAGGCACCGGCGTAAAGATAGGCGAGTCCGCGGTCGAACAAGGCAATTAGCTTGAAGTCTATGTAATTCGCATGTCGTGTGGGTACTTGGCAGATTACAATCTTCTGCAAAACAAGGTCCGTCCAACTGACGTAGTAATCTAGATGACTTGGACGCGATGGTAATACTCTATATAATCCAACGGAGGAAGGATAATCTCAAGGGAGGTCTGGAAGTTCACGAGCACCAACTTTTTACCGTCATCTCTGAAGGCAACCATCCAGTGGGAGTTCATGCCGACCCAGTACATACCTGCCAAGAAGTTTCGGGCGATGGTGATCGGATCGATGTCGAGGAAAATGATGTACGGCGACACACTACATACCCGCAAAGAAGTTTTGGCTAATGGAGATCAGATTAAAGTCGAGGAGCATCATGCACGCCTCCGTATCATGGTGAGCCAATCTCGCAAGACCAGGTAGCAGCAAGCAGGGTGTCTTGAAAAGCTTAGGCCTCGCTTCAACGATGGCCATGTGCATGTCCCTCGAGCATGCAGCCAGCCGCAGGGCGGTCAACATATCCATACACGAACAACAGAGGTCGAGGATGTGACTGGGGAGATTTCTCCAATCGTGGCTCATATGGATGTTGCGCGGTTCGCGTTCGGCCATGGTGGAGTTTGGAAGGGGGCTGGATTTACGGGTG
The DNA here is from genome assembly GCF_018294505.1 of Triticum aestivum. Classification (NCBI taxonomy): domain Eukaryota; kingdom Viridiplantae; phylum Streptophyta; class Magnoliopsida; order Poales; family Poaceae; genus Triticum; species Triticum aestivum. Next base: position 152,451,390 of record NC_057810.1, read on the forward strand.
AGAAGGATGTCGGTGCTGGAGCGGCTAGCGAGGGAATAGTGGCACTAGGGGAGGCGAGTGAGGCGGCGGTACACGAGGGCACAGTGAGATGGAGACGGAGACGGAGAAGGAGAAGGAGATGGAGATGGAGATGGAGATGGAGATGGAGTGGTGCTATGGGAGCGGAGAGGCAGACGAGGCGAGGCGCCAATGTGCTGTACAGCGGCGGTGACAGACTACACAGTGCACAGGGTGAGGCTGATTTTGGTAACCCGAACACGCCGCCTCGCCTGGACTAGTGTCAGGCGAGGATGTTGTCACCTCACTGTGAGGACCAGAAGAATAGTATTTTGACCATCAAGTGTACCACTGTTGTACTACTAGTAGTAGCAACATGAGTACTCCAGTATTGTATAGCGGAAATAGGTCTCCCGTGCTAGCATGCCTGTTCACTTCATCGTTCAGGTATCATCCATATTGTGAGCAGAACCAAATTCTCGTGCATGCCCAATCAACGCCCTGCCGCGATGCATGCAGTGGTCGTTCTAGTGCATCAAGGACGGCATGCAGATCGTTCCACACTTGAGAAGAGGAAAAATGGAAAGGTAGAATGTGGCAGCAGAGGAAGAGAATGCTGGCTAACGAGGCTGGGAGGGGATCGAGCAGGAAGTTAATGCTCCACGCCTAAAGGTTTTGGGAAAACTTGATTTTCATAAGGTGACTTATACTCACCTAAACGGAGGGAGTATTCCTTAACCAGAGAATGTTGTGTCTCCCACTCACGGGCTCAAAAAAAAAAGCTATGACACATATTTTTATCTTTTTGCATAGGTCCCACCTATCAGGAAGGATGGGCACATACACGAACAGGTACGACTCCTCAGTCTACCCGCATAGCCTTTTCGTTTAGTCTACCTAGCCATCTAATCAACTGCCTACAAGCCACTTCTCCCATTTACTTCTCCATCGAGAACCGATTCGCCTCGGCTTCTTCACCTCCCCTTCGTCTTCATTTGCATCCAAACCCCACTGCACTCACATTGTTTTAACCTCTTTAAATAATCATCTACTACTTCAGTTAGACTAGCCATCTAATCCTAATTCTCCAAACCATAGCCCTCCATTCCAGCAGTTCCAAATGGCGAAAGAGATCGAGATGTAGGTTTTTAGCGTCCAACATGACCTCGTCGAAGGCTCGATGCGCATAGTTGCCACCGTCACCGTCCACCCAAGGGTTGTTCGGCAGTGGATCAACAATGTATCCAACTCCCTCAAAAAGGTAGAGACGAGGGTCATCGGTCTCGACGCAGAGTACACGGAGCTTGCCCCTGGGAAGATCCAGCGTGCCACCGTCCTTCAATTGTGCCTCGAAGATGATGTTTTGGTGTACCACATCATACACTCGCCCTCCATACCAGGTGAGCTTCATGATTTCTTGTCTTCGGAGGACGTATACTTCTGTGGGTCAGCCATCGAAGGGGACAAACAGAAGCTGGAGCCATACAACCTTGATTTGAAAAGCATCACTGACCTACAAACCAGAATCAAAATTCTTGTAGAAGATTGTGCTAAACAGACACCATCCCTATTCGACGTAGCAAATTTTGTGCTCAGTACAAACCTTCAGAAAGGGTGACGAGACGGTGGCATTAAGGCCGTCTCAATGGGAGAATTATCCCTTGACGTACGAGCGGATAAAATATGTTGCCCTCGATGCCCGTGTGAGTTTCGAGATAGCTGCAAGGTCCAAAGAGCTTGTTGTGAAGCCGTCTCCCACAGAGAATGAGAACAAGAAGAAGAAGAAGAAGAAGAAGAAGAAGAAGAAGAAGAAGAAGAAGAAGAAGAAGAAGAAGAAGAAGAAGAAGAAGAAGAAGAAGAAGAAGAAGAAGAAGAAGAAGAAGAAGAAGAAGAAGAAGAAGAAAACACTGCACCAGCAAGAGGGCATTATAGATGGATGAACTATTTCCTCTCTTGTAAAAAAAATTATTCCCTATCGGTGTATATTGATATAGATGGACTATTTAGATGGTGTGCATGTCTTTGGAACAGAGTAGTAGTGTGGGTCCGCTTGACTATAAGGAACTATTTATCCGCATATATAGCTTTCTCTGCTACTCCTTCCAGTGATCGGTATACAGTGCATATGTCCGTAGACATGACAGCTTATCCATGGAAGTTCAACTACGGCGACTGTCGGTGTCAAAACCGGCGGATCTCGGGTAGGGGGTCCCGAACTGTGCGTCTAGGCGGATGGTAACAAGAGACAAGGGGCACGATGTTTTTACCCAGGTTCAGGCCCTCTCGATGGAGGTAAAACCCTACTCCTGCTTGATTAATATTGATGATATGGGTAGTACAAGAGTGGATCTACCACGAGATCAGAGAGGCTAAACCCTAGAAGCTAGCCTATGGTATCATTGTTGTTCGTGCTATGGACTAAAACTCTCCGGTTTATATAGACACCGGAGAGGGCTAGGGTTACACAGAGTCGGTTACAATGGGAGGAGATCTTCATATCGTATCACCAAGCTTGCCTTCCACGCCAAGGAAAGTCCCATCCGGACACAGGACGGGGTCTTCAATCTTGTATCTTCATAGTCCGGGAGTCCGGCCAAAGGTCATAGTCCGGCCATCCGGACACCCCCTAATCCAGGACTCCCTTAGTAGCCCCTGAACCAGGCTTCAATGACGACGAGTCCGGCACGCAAGTTGTCTTCGGCATTGCAAGGCGGGTTCCTCCTCTGAATACTTCATAGAAGATGCTGAACACCAGGATAGTGTCCGGCTCTGCAAAATAAGTTCCACATTCCACTGTAGAGAGAATAATATTTGCACCAATCAGATCTGCTGACGTATTACGCAACGTGACATCACGCCACAGCCAGGCTTTTATTCATTATAGCGCTCCATCTCAGCACGTTTAGTGAGGCGGTTTCCTTGGCACATCTTGTCAAAGCGGAGATCGTGTCCCCTTATTCCGGGATTCTCATCAATACGGGCGTGGGTAACCCAACCGCGCCATTAACCGCGGCGCTTGGGAGATAAGCGAGTTTTATTAGGCTGGTGGGGGCTCGTAGTTTCGGCCACCCATATAAGGGGATAAGAATCCGCCCTTTCCATTCATGCCTTCTTCCTCCTTTACTTATTCGTCCCTGCGTGCTCGAGCTCCAACGCCCAAGCCCGCACTTCCCACCTCAACCTTCTCCAATCATGTATGGATCGGGAGGTAGATGGATGGCGTCCTCCGTCACGGAGGGGCAAATCAAAAAGATGAGGAAGGCCGGATACTTGTCTGACGACATCGCGCACCGGCTTCCAGATGAGGGGCAACTCATCCCCACCCCTAGGCCCCATGAGAGGGTTGTATTTCTTCCCCATTTCCTCCGCGGACTGGGTTTTCCTCTTCACCCGTTCGTCCGGGGGCTCATGTTCTAGTATAGCCTGGACTTCCATGATCTGGCCCCGAACTTCATCCTCAACATCTCGGCATTTATCATCGTGTGCGAGGCCTTCCTCCTCATCTAGCCTCACTTTGGCCTATGGCTGAAGATCTTCAGCGTCAAGCCGAAGGTCGTGGGCGGCCGCCAAGCGGAGTGCGGAGGTGCCATGGTGGGAAAGATAGCCAACGTTACATGGCTCGAGGGCGCCTTCGTAGAGACCATCAAAGGGTGGCAATCGGGGTGGTTCTATATCACCGAGTCGCGTGACCCTGAATGGGCAGCAGCCCCCGAATTCCGATCTGGTATCCCCACACGGCTCACATCTTGGAAAGAGACGGGCCTGTCATGGGGTAGTTCGGCGGAAGTGACCGGACTTCAAACCTGCATCAAAGACCTGATCGGCAGGAAGGTTAAACTCGTCAACGTAGTCCAGGTCATGCTCTTCCGCCGGATTCTCCCGTGTCAACGACGGGCTTTCAACTTGTGGGAGTTCGACCCAGCCCAGCATCAGACTCTGTCCCGGCTCTTCGACACAAAGCATGGGGACGCCTGGAAGGTGCTATTCAAGAGCTCTGAGGTCTCTCCTCCCGTCACCGAGGATCGCGGCTTCTGCGCCGAGCGCCAAGCCAGCGTGGTGAGCTCAATTTTCCCTTTACAGGGTATTTGTTTTTCATAGATTTGATTCTATGCGGGACCTAAACCCCCATCTTTTTAACAGGACTGGTAGAAAAAGGCCGGACAAATCAACTGTCCGGCTCCCTTGCCCGAAGACCCAGCAAACGCTCGCTTGACGAAGCTGCTGGTTCCAGCACCTCATGTGGTGCCGGAGAAGAAGGCCAAGAAGAAGGCCACGGGGACTCGAAAGAGTTACCGACACCTGGTGGTGTCGGATTCATTGCCCGACAACCCCGAAGTACCCTCCGCCTCTAAGGACGAGGAGGAGGAAGAAGAAGAAGCCTCTCCCCCTCCATCGGGGGAAGGGAAGAAAAGGAAAGCTGCCCCAACTGGGGAGGCCGGAGGGTCCAAGAAGGGGAGAACCCTCCTTCCGGACTACACCTCCGACGCCGAAGACGGCGGGGAGGAATGGCAATCCAGGGTCAAGCCCCTGGCAAAATCGTAAGCATCCGGTCATCCGAATAACTTATGATGCCCCTCCATTATTTGGCATTTGCTGACGTGATATTTGATCATGCAGTCTGCCCAAGGCTCAGCTCGACGATTCGACGAGCGGCTCCTTGGATTCGTCGGATGTGAATAGTGCCTCACTTCCGACGGCCTCCTCCCCTCTCCCTATGAACGACGCCGAGGTGGAGTCCCGAAAGGGACTAAACCAGGAAGAGGTGGTCCAGGAGGCGCCGCAAGGCGACCTCCCGGAACCCAGGCCCAAAGGGGGTAAAGCCCCGAAGGGATCCAAGTCCGGCCCCGGGCTGGACACTTCTCCAGAACCATCAATGGTTCTAGAGTTCGACAGGCGGCGCCTTCATAAGAAGGGCAAGCCTACGACACCGGCAACCTCCGTCCATCTGGAGGTGCCGGATAATTTGCTGGAGGTGCTTAACGGCGCCTCCATCGACGAGGAGCACCGCACTGTTATGAGTGCGGTGATTCAGAAGGTTCAGTCCACCAAGAGCGGGCTGACAGAAGCCTGTACAAGCCTGTTAACAGGCTTTGAGGTATGTGTTCAAAAACATAAAAATATTCTACCGCATAGACAGTAGCCCCTGATGCTCAGTTCGGCGTTCGGAAAGAAAAGCCGAGCTAAGGATCTAAAAAGATATACGCAGAAGTCTAATAAAAATATGTCAATATGGGAATGTAGGCTGCGCTGCTGACCTCTGCCGCACTGACAGCGGAGGTCAATGCATTGAAGGAAAGCCTCGAGCGGTCCGAGAGCGAGCTCGGCCATGCCAAGAAGCAGCTCGAGGATAAAGAGGGTACGTAGTACCACATGTAAATGTATATAGAAATACTTGGTTGCAAATAATGACAGGACCAACATAAATGTTGCAGGGGCCACGACCGAGGTGGCGACCCTGAAGGAGGCGGTGTCCAAGGCCGAGAACAGTGCGGCGTTGGAGCGCACCGAGCGAGAGAAGCAGAAGGCGCGGGTGGCGGAGGTGCGGCAAGAGCTCCAGGCTCTCGTGGAAAAACACGAGAGTTTGGAGCGTGACTCGAAGACTCGAGAGTCCGAGCTCGCCTTGGCTCTTGAGAGTGCCAAAAACGCTAAGGCCGAAGCCCAGAAGGCCCTCCAGGAGATCGAGGCGATCAAGAAAATAGCGGCGGGTAAGGCATTCTTTATGCAAAGCAAGCATGTAAAAGTAAATTATCTATTACTTACCCGAATCCAGAGCTCTCCAGGAGCGTTCGCCGATCTGCCCCGTAGTGTGTCTGATGCTGCCGCGTTCTACCGAGCCGAGGAGGGGAGCTCGACGGAAAAGGTGTTCTGGTCTCAGTATGCTGAGGCCGAGCATCCGGTGCCCCTGAGCGACCAGCTGAAGCAGCTGGTCGAGCTCCACAAGGTGGCCGAACAGGCCATGAAGGGCCTCATAGTTCGACTATGGCCTAGGGAAGCCATGCCTGGGAGCTACTTCAGTCTGGTGCGGCGGCTGGTGGACGCTTGTCCGTGGATTGAGGTCATCAAGCGCTCCGTCTGCATTGAAGGTGCTCGTCGGGCCCTTGCCCGTGCTAAAGTGCACTGGGGCAAGCTGGACGCGGAGAAGCTTTTGACGGACGCGCCACCACCGGGCAAGGAGTATCGCACGCTCGAGATGTATTATAAGGGCATCTTGAAGGGTGCCCGCCGTATAGCGGATGAGTGCTCCAAAGATGTAATTTTTGAGTAGACTCGCATTTGTTATCATGTATGCTGAAAACTTTGTTCATGTGCGTTAAGCAATGCTTGTTAATTTAAAATATTACCTTCTGTGCGGCCATTTATCAAATCTGAGAGATGCAAGTCGTCGGCTTCGACCCCCATGCCACGAGTGCTGGGGTGTTCGGGATAAACCTGAGCGCTCTTGTTCCCATTCTTGGGTCCATCTAGGGAGGCACTCAGCACAACGAACCAGGCCGTCGGACTTATAATGCTTTATCACTCTCACTTAGCCATAGAATTCTATAATTTTAAATTTCGGCGAAGCCCCTAGTATTCGGAAGACCGAGTTAGGGGTGCTATCCATGCCTAGGCCGGATAAGTCCGGTTCCTCGCTCTAAGCGGCATAAGTCTTTAAGGACTCGAAAAACCTCGCGAACAGCGACCGGTCTCTCGCACTATCATGACGGTCAGTTTTAGCTTTCTCTACTGAGGTGTTAACCCAGCTCAACTAGGGCACAATCGCAGTAGTTCTCCCAGCGCTACCTTAGCCAACATTGTGGAACGTAAGGTACCAAAACATGGGAGCCGGGCAAACCCAACTATTGACCAAAGACATGATTCAGAGTCGATGCATAGAGTGCTATAAGTTCGGGGTGCCGCACTCATGAGAGTGTTCGGTCTTCTCACACCATGTTAGGGGGTGCTTAAGCCCCTGGTGTATTGGCCGTACCAAAGTGTACGGTTGCAGGATGTCATGACTGAACATATTTGTATATAAAAAATAGATGAGTACAATAATAGATAAGAGCTATGTATTGTTTATTAAAAAAGGGCTGTTGCGAAAGCAGAACGATACAAGTAGTGTGATAAGCAAGAGATGGGATTATTTGACATGTTCCCCTCCAGGGGCAAGCTGCGGGATTTTAAGTAAAATAGGTATTAAGCTCGTTATAGAGACCACCTGGACATTTGACGTGGCTTGTTCTCTCCCTGGCTGTTGCATCGTGTGTTCGGCGAGTGTATTGCCGGACAGGCCTTCCGAATAGTTGGGTCCTGAAAGTGTGTAAAAAGGAAACGGCGGAATAGGGAGCCCCTTAGTGCGGTTGAGCCGCATTTTGTGCGTGCCGTAGTTGTGCCCCTCCCCTTATGCCCATGGTATCTCTAAGGTGTAATTATGTATGCGTCGTACCGATATCACCATTTGGCGAGGGCTGGGGTTGGGGCCGCACTGCTATGCTTGCTCGGAACATGCCAGCCGGATTTGTTGTAGGTTACTTCGGGCTCGCTTGACGTTGTCCGGACGTTTGACACCTGGATTGGAGAATTGCCTTGAGAGGCTAATCTGTACTTCCGCTGCCAGGGCCGCCATGTGCTCCTCCATTTGAAGAGAGCGTTCGGTATTTCCATTTACCGTTATGACTCCGCGAGGTCCTGTCATCTTGAGCTTGAGATATGCGTAGTGCGGCACCGCGTTGAATTTTGCAAATGCGGTTCGTCCGAGCAGGGCGTGATAGCCACTGCAGAATGGGACTATGTCGAAGATTAACTCTTCGCTTCAGAAATTATCCGGGGATCCGAAGACCACTTCGAGTGTAACCGAGCATGTACAGCTGGCTTCTACACCTGGTATGACGCCTTTGAAGGTTGTCTTTGTGGGTTTAATCCTTGAGGGATCGATGCCCATTTTTCGCACTGTATCCTGATAAAGAAGGTTCAGGCTGCTGCCGCCATCCATTAGGACTCTGGTGAGGTGAAATCCGTCGATAATTGGGTCTAGGACCGATGCGGCGAATCCGCCGTGACGGATGCTAGTGGGGTGGTCCCTTCGATCAAAAGTGATCGGGCAGGAGGACCACGGGTTGAACTTTGGGGCGACTGGCTCCAACGCATAGACGTCCTTGAGAGCACGCTTCCGCTCCCTTTTGGGGATGTGGGTTTCGTATATCATGTTCACCGTCCAAACTTGCGGGGGGAATCCCTTCTGTCCTCTGTTGTTCGGCGGCCGGGGCTCCTCCTTGTCATCGCTATGCAGCCCCTGTCTCTGGTTTCGGCACTTAACTTGCCTGCCTGCTTGAACACCCAACAATCCCTGTTGGTGTGGTTGGCTGGCTGTTCGGGGGTGTCGTGTATCTGGCACGAGCGATCGAGTATCTGGTCTAAGCTGGATGGGCCCGGAGGGTTTCTTTTGAATGGCTTCTTCCGCTGACCGGGTTTAGAGCCTCTGAATCCGGCATTGACTGTCGTATCTTTAGTATTGTCGCCGTTAATGCGGCGCTTATGCTTGTTGCAACGTGACCTGCCATTGTTGTCCTTGGTATCCGAATTGCCAGGGCTCTTGGTTATGTTATTGCTATGAGCTAGCCAGTTGTCTTCTCCCGCACAAAAGCGGGTCATGAGTGTCATGAGGGCTGCCATAGATTTCGGCTGTTCCTATCCTAGGTGCTGGGCAAGCCATTCGTCTCGAATGTTGTGCCTGAAGGCTACAAGGGCCTCGGCGTCTGGACAGTCGACTATTTGATTTTTCTTGGTTAGGAACCGTGTCCAGAATTGTCTGGCCGATTCCTCTGGCTGCTGGATTATGTGGCTTAGGTCATCGGTGTCTGGTGATCGCACATAAGTGCCCTGGAAGTTGTCAAGGAATGAGGATTCTAGGTCCTCCCAACAGCTAATTGACTATGCTGGCAGGCTGTTAAGCCAATGTCGATCTGGTCCTTTAAGCTTGAGCGGGAGGTATTTGATGGCGTGTAGATCATCACCACGGGCCATGTGGATATGAAGGAGATAATCCTCGATCCATACCGCAGGATCTGTTGTGCCATCGTATGATTTGATGTTTACGGGTTTAAAGCCCTCGGGGATTTGATGATCCATTACTTCGTCTATGAAGCATAGTGGGTGTGTGGCGCCCCTATACTGGGCTATATCATGACGCAGCTCGGATGAGCTTGGTCTGTTGTATTCAGCATGGCCGTACTTATCATGTCCGGCGTGACGGCTAGCGTCATGTGAAGCGGGGCGCCCATGCGATCTATAGATCGATCTTGTTTGCCTTGCCTTATTCTCCAATATGTCTTGCAGGTCTGTTGCGTCTCCTCGTACTATGGTATGTTTTGAGCGGTGCCGGGGTGTGGCTTGGGTCGAGGACCTGAAGGCCTCTCTATCACGGCCACGGGGTGGCCGATCGGGCGCATCGTACGCTGGTGATGTAGGTTTAGTTGCTTCCTCCTCAAGTTGGGGTAGCAGCCTACGCTTTGGGTAGCTCTTGGAGGGGCGTTCGAGTTTATACTCTTCGGCCGCCAGGACTTTGGTCCATCTGTCGGCTAGCAAGTTTTGGTCAGCTCTAAGCTGCTGTTGTTTTTTCTTAAGGCTGCTTGCCGTGGCCATATGCCTGCGTTTGAAACGCTCTTGTTCGATGGGATCCTCTGGCATGACGAATACGTCGTCGTCGAGGCTTGCCTTGTCTTCGGAGGGAGGCATATAGTTTTCGTCCTCAACCTCTCTGTCGGTCGCCCTCTCATGAGGGATGGCTCCTTCGTCCTCCTACACTGAATCCTGCTGGAGGGGGTTGTCTTCGGCACTGTCCGGCGTGTTGTTATCTCCGGTTTCGGAATCGCTGTTTTTGCTTTGGCGGGACTTAGAGCGGCGCCGCTGACGTTGGCGCTTGGGTTGCTTCTTGGAGGGGTCATCCTCCGATTTTTCCTCGCCATCCCCTGCTTTGGGGGTGTCCACCATGTATATGTCATATGACGAGGTGGCTTTCCAGTTCCCTATAGATGCTGGTTCATGGTCGTCTCCTTCATCGGCGTCCATACCGTCGATGTATTCGGAGTCAAAGTCGAGCATGTCGGTTAAATCGTCGACAGTGGCTACGAAGTGGGTGGTGGGTGGGCCTCGAATTTCTTCGTCGTCTGTATCCCAACCATGCTGGTTGTAGTTCAGCCAGGGCTCTCCTGATAAAGAGAGAGACTTTAGTGAATTCAGGATATCGCCAAAGGGCGAGTGTTGAAAGACGTCCGTGGCGGTGAACTCCATGATCGGAGCCCAATCGGGTTCGATCGGAAGAGGTGCATGATATACGGAGTCCGGAACGGATTCCGGCACCTTAGAGTCACGGGCCCTGCAAAGGACTAGGCTGGTATTCGGCTCTATCGCCGTAGAGATTGCGGCTCCCGGGGTGGCGTCCAACCGTCCATCCCCGAGTAGCGCAGTAGGCTCCGAGCTAATGGTCAGAGCGGACGCCTGAGCGATGCTCTGGGCGTTGTCCGGCAGCAGAGCTAAATCATGCCCATCGTGACAGTGCGGCGTGCTCAGCCATGGCTCGAATCCGTCGAAGATCAAGTCCCCGCGGATGTCGGCCGTGTAATTTAAACTTCCAAACCTGACCTGATGGCCAGGGGCGTAGCTTTCGATCTGCTCCAGAAGGCCAAACAAGTTGGCCCGCAGTGCGAAGCCGCCGAATACGAAGATCTGTCTGGGGAGAAAGGTCTCACCCTGGACCACGTCATGATTGACGATCGAAGACGCCATCGGGCCTAAAGGCGACGACACATAGGAACTCTCAATGAAAGCACCAATGTCGGTGTCAAAACCGGCGGATCTCGGGTAGGGGGTCCCGAACTGTGCTTCTAGGCGGATGGTAACAGGAGACAAGGGACACGATGTTTTTACCCTGGTTCGGGCCCTCTCGATGGAGGTAAAACCCTAGTCCTACTTAATTAATATTGATGATATGGGTAGTACAAGAGTGGATCTACCACGAGATCAGAGAGGCTAAACCCTAGAAGCTAGCCTATGGTATGATTGTTGTTCGTGCTATGGACTAAAACTCTCCGGTTTATATAGACACCTGAAAGGGCTAGGGTTACACATAGTCAGTTACAATGGGAGGAGATCTTCATATCGTATCGCCAAGCTTGCCTTCCACGCCAAGGAAAGTCCCATCCGGACACGGGACGGGGTCTTCAATCTTGTATCTTCATAGTCCGGGAGTCCGGCCAAAAGGTCATAGTCCAGCCATCCGGACACCCCCCTAATCCAGGACTCCCTCAGCGACCATCACGTTTCATCTCGTGATTCCCACGACGCCTCTCCAACCCACGGCACCACGCCCCCCGACGTGCGCCTCATCCCTCTCGGCCGCATCGCCCCTCTGCCTTTGTGTGCATGACATGTGGGTCACCTAAAATGCGGCGAGCATCAAGTTTCTACCACAGCCACCCGCGATTCCCACGATGCCGCTCGAATCCATGAAACCACATGTTCCCCGACCTGCAGCTCACCCCTCTTGGCCCCACTGCCCCTCTGCCTTCGGGAGCATTACATGTGGACCAGTCACCTATCGGGTCCACATGTTATTGACTCAAAGGTAGGTGTAGTAAGGCGCTGAAGCTCAGTCCCGACGGCCCTGAGAGGGAAATGTAACTCCTACGCCAGGGCTTGTGGTGCTCCCGCAGCACGAACTCGTGCCAAACTCGAGATTTGTTTCTTTACTATACATGCACGCAATGATTTAATGGACATTGTAATCTCAACATGTGGTGGGGAGCTCTAAATTTGAATTTGAAACTTATAAAACGAAAAGATTCAAAACAAATAAACTGGGAGAGAGGGAGTATATCGTAGGATGTGTCCCATACAAAATAAGTCCCCTGGTTTGTCACCGCGAAGATGCAGTTAGAAAGGAGCACAGCGTCTTCCTACTTGTACGGCAACAAATCGGCCGCAGACAGCATGTTCCGCCTTTGACCTCCATGTGCAAGGTTCGTGCTATCTTTTATTCAATCTCACCGTGGTTCCATCGTACCAATTCATGCGGTGGCCCGTTGCATGGATGATACCAATGTTGGACAAAGGTTCTACGGGAACGGTTTCACTGTTGTAAATGTTGTGCAAATTGATGTTGGTACCCTCCCTTACATATGCAAGCCAATCTCCACTCGCACCGAGCCTAGCCTGTGAAACAGTGGGCAAGGGGAGAATTAGGAAATGGACACGGAAGTAGTCTTTAGAATGCATTTACTCTGTGATCAAACTCATCTTACCTGCTCATCGGAGGAAATCCGAGTGCCCCTCAACGTCGGCATCTCAAGGGGCATCAACTTGCAACTACGGCCACGCCGCGCTGGAGAGACCCCCAAGGAAACATCCTCGTGCGTTCCACGGAACATCAAGATGCATTTGTATGAGTAGTTTATCTTGTGAGAGAAAAGGATGAATGAGGGAAGGCCTCTAGAGATAGAGATGAACACTACTACTACCAATGTGCTGGCCCGTGCGTTGTAATGGATCCAAACTAGTAGAATAATACTTGTTCACGTGCTTGAAATATAAACACTCTAGTTTTGATATACATGTGTCAGCAGACACGACAGCTTGTCCATGGAAGTTGAACCACGACGACCATCACGTTTCTTGTTTCTACCACTGCCACACCCACACGTGATTCCCACGACACCGCTCCAACCCACGGCACGACGCCCCCCGACGTGGACAGGGATCCTCTGACGTGGCTATCACTGCCTTGCCCTGCCTTTCCTTCACTAACAGGTGGGACCCACGCTTATGGGTCCCACATGTCAGTGATAGAATGGTAGGATTGTTCGTGGCCCTCATCCCTCTCAGCCCCACCGCTCCTCTGCCTTTGTGTGCATGACATGCGGGCCAGCTGAACTGCGGTGACCATCAACTTTCTACCACAGACACACCTGATTGGACGCGGTTTGCCTGCTCCGCTGCTGTGCTCCGATCCGTACTCCCGCACCATAGAATTTTCATCTAGCGGCTGTGAAACATTTCGTCATGGGCATCAATCCTCAGCTGGAGTACTTATGTACTACAGGTAGTACCCGCCGGTGTGGCCATCTACGCCTCATAATGCCCCGACGCCCAGCTGTGGTACCCTCGCCACGGCCACGCCACCACTGGCCGGTTCATCTCGAACGAGTGAGTCGCGAACCACACCACCACCATGAGAATGACATGTGGGCCAACGGCATTTAAGGCCCACATGTCATTGACTCATAGGCCAGGCACTAAGCCACTGAAGTTCGGTCCCGTGGGCCCCGAGAGGAAAATGTAACTCCTGCGGCAGGCCTTGTGGTGCTCCCACAGTACAAGCTCGTGCCAAAACTGGAATTTGTTTCTTACTACTACTAGTACTAGTAGGAAGGTACACGTGCATTGCACGCATGAGATTCTGGTGGTTTGTGCATTATGCTTCTACATGTGGAGTTTTCTGGATTCTAACATGTGGCAAAATTTGGTGGAATGTAAGGTTAGGCAAGTTTGATTAACTTAGGTGAGTGTTTGGTTCAAGCCACACCTTAGGCAAGCCACACTGGCCCCACATGACATACACACAAAAAATGTGGCAAGATTCCCTTAGGCTTGCCAACTTGTGGCAAAATTTGGTGGAATGTAAGGTTAGGCAAGTTTGATTAACTTAGGTGAGTGTTTGGTTTAAGCCACACCTTAGGCAAGCCATACTGGCCCCACATGACATACACACAAAAAATGCGGCAAGATTCCCTTAGGCTTGCCAACTTGTGGCTCTCATTTTGAAGAACTTACTAATAACTTTGCATGAGCTTAGTTGTGGCAAAGTTAGTCATGAATTAAGTTCAACCATGGAGTCTTCTAGATTATACATGTGGCAGAATCTGGTGGATGATATCCAATGGCCAGTAGTGCTCGGATTTTCCATCTTTGTACCGTCGGATTGGCTTCATCCAACGACCAACTTTCAAAGTTTTTCACACACTATATAGGGGGTATAGATATAGATGTGCCGGTCCATTGCAATGGATCCAAAGTATACCTATTTAGTGGAGTGCACTCTAAACACATTATCTATTTATTTTTCTCTAACCTTCTGTAGCCATGCAACCAAGCCACATAAGCTTCATGGGTGCCCCCACATCATATTATTCATACTACGTTGATTGAAAAAAAGATAAATCACCCAAAACAAGATCTTCCCATTTTTTTCTATGATGTTGTGTCGTGCACGTATCTACTAGTTGTATAGTGGTAGTACTAGTAATATAATAGTATTAGGATTACAAACTTGGTAGGAGTGGTACTAATACGGAATGCTCCTACTCTATCAATGAGCCCCGTCTGACAAAATTTCTTGGCTTCCATGCTACAGCTAGATCTTCCCCTTGTTTCTGTTTTCCAACTCGGCGGCGGGCGGGGTGTCGGTTTGCTCAACGGGCGGTCCCACATGAAAGTGAAAATGCTAGGCACAGGGGCGGAGCTACGTGAGGGCCAACACGTGCCCTGGCCCGCCCAACCTACCAGGATTTTCGTAGTTGTACATCCAGTTTTGAGGCACCGAACGTCAACGCAAGGGTAATTTCTATAGCCTGGCTAGACTAGCACGCCCAACATTTTGCTTCAAGCTCCACCACTGCTAGGCAACACGCCTTCCCTAAGCTATGTGTCGTGCCGGACGGGCCATGTTGTACTCCTGATTCCCGGGCATGTGGGGGTGCGACGCGAACGTGACAGGCCTTTTCCTAGCAATGTGCTTGTGCGTTGTGACGGATCCAAAGTAGTAGAATAGTAGTATTTGTTCACAAACTTGAAAGAAATCACTATTGTTTTGATATACTCCTAATATATTACTCCCTCCGTACCTAAATACTTGTCTTTTTTGAGATTTAAAATGGACTATCACATACGGATTATATAGACATATTCTAGTGTTTCTAGCAAGATGCCCGCGCGTTGCACGAAGTTGATGGAAAAGGTAAGCACAACTTACAAATTGACGGATGGAGTACTAGTTACAGTGATGCATATAATTAAGCAAAGGGATCGCACATGTCGGTATTGACTGGAACGAGAATGCAATAGCACAATAAGAATTAAGGCCACGATGAAGTGATCGCAGTGGTGGTTACAGAAGGCAAGAAGAAAGATGGATCCACAAACGTACGACCTCCTCCTCCTCAACTTAGTGCGCCGGGCCACCGTCCGGCGGCTAAGGTGCGGCGGCTTTTGTGGCGAGGTCGAGGTGCTTCTCAACAAAGGCATCCAAGGCTTCCAGCCGGTTGAGGAAGGCCAATGTTGTAGTGTCCTCACTGGCCTTGTAGATACCTATGTACACGATTTGCTCGTACACGTGGATGTGTAGGTTAACGAATTCTTGCAGGGCGAGGCGCCTCGCGGCGAGCACGACCTCCAGGTGAACATTCTTCGTGGCGTCGGCGGGCAGTCGCAGGGCCACCAGTGCTTGAAAGAGGTTCCGGCCATGGAGGCCGATTAGGGTGGCAGGCAATGAGGAGCCCGGGCGCGCGGGCTGGAGGAGTACGGCGATGTCGTCTACGAGCTTATTGAGGACGGTGAACTTCTTGCTGGTGGCAACGATCATCTGGTCCAACTGAGAGTCGTAGTTGGCGTCGATGGCGGCCATCCACCAGCCGGTCTCCAACACCGTCTGGAGACGATCCTCGATGCCATGCCGCAGGCCGGCGTCCTGGACCATCTGGCGCAGCCGCTGGCCGCTCACGCGCATCGCCGCCATGGGTCTGGAGCGAGCTCTTTTGCTCTTAGTGTAGGTGCTTAGGAAAGTGCTTAGGTGCGTACGATGTGGTAGATGCATTGGAATGGAGGAGGGGCGCCTTTATATGAGGGCAATGAGGGCAAACTGCGTTGCATTCACATCGTGCAGCCTCTTTTCCCGGCCCTCCTCCCATTACTTCCCTCATGCATTAATTGAAGGAGGATGCATTGGCCGTTCAACATATCAGGAACCGCTACTCCCTCGTCTGCATTAAAGGCGTAACGGGAACTGCGCCGCCCGCTGTCAAATCGAATACTCCCTCCGTCTAGGTGAGTATTATAAGTCATCTTACGAAAACCAAATACTAGTAAGACTAGCCACCGTGGGAGTAACTTCAACAGTAACATTGAGTCCAACTCAGCAAATTTGCTTATGTGGCAATGAGTTAATGAGGAGAGAGGTAGTTATAAGGCTGGTCGTAATAGTAGTATCATAGGTAGTATCATGCATGCCAACTAGGCAAATTTGATGAGGTGGCATAGAATTGGATGAAGAAAGAGAGAGTTGAATATCATATCATGACACCGTATTATATTAAAAGGTGTGCTACTATGTGTCATGCATGGCAATAAATGAAGTTAGCTATGATACTAACTTATGATACCATGCACTACGGATGTAGTATCATACACTAGTATCATATGCATGATACTAGTATATGATACTCGCCATTACGACTAGCCTAATAACTTAGCTAGTTATTGTAACATCACATGTTCCAATGCAATATGATTCTATAACCTAATAAATGACGCTTTGCATGTTACCACACTTATGTTACTACTACCTCTGTCCGGGTTTATTGGTCCCCATTGTATTTCGTACCAAATTTTGACCATAGATTAAACTAAGAAAATGTTCACGCATGTCACCAAACATTATATTTTTCAAAACTATGTTCAAAGACGAATCCAATGAGATATTTTTTCTTGACATGCATTAACGTTTTGTAAGTTAAATCTTTAGTCAAAATTTGGTACAAACTATAAAAGGGACCTATAAACCAGGACGGAGGTAGTGCCCACTATGAAGGTAGTAACATAGTCTAGGGATATGTGTATGTTACTAGTGTATGTTACTCACCATTGTGGCTAGTCTAACACATAGGCGTGGTGCATTAACTCTCACGTTGTTTCTTATTTTTTGACATAAATAGAGGAATCAACCAAGAAGAGATGTGGGGCTTGCATGCTTTTAATGACTTGAGACTATCAAACATGACATGCAGTGGTCAGTTCGTTACACAAGAACAAATACAACCCACGTCAGCACACACGCATATTATAGCATCACATCCAATGGCTATAAAAGATGAACTAGACCAAATTATATCTCATCTAGATGAGTTCTAGCAAAACTGTATTAATAATACTTAGTACTCCTGCGCCATGTATCATATAAGTATCATGTAGTACTTTATTTATTGCCATGTATGACACATAGTTCACGAGCGCTCTCTATATGTACCACCTTTTTTTTAATTTCAAGTTTTGCTCCATGGTGCAATCCATTGATACTACTACTGTACAAAAGTGGAGTATATACATTTTTTTAAAGGCTAGAGGGCGAGG
The DNA here is from genome assembly GCF_018294505.1 of Triticum aestivum. Classification (NCBI taxonomy): domain Eukaryota; kingdom Viridiplantae; phylum Streptophyta; class Magnoliopsida; order Poales; family Poaceae; genus Triticum; species Triticum aestivum. The sequence continues at coordinate 152,468,763 of NC_057810.1, forward strand.
CAGTCTAGCTCGGTCGGTTTCACGAGAGGCGAGGGCCTTTGTGATTTGACGGCTCATTAATGCTGTCAAATCGAATAGTACTGCGCCGCCCACTGCATGCCCGGCGCCTCCATTAAACCCCTCCATTAAACCCGCATGCAAACCGAGAATCCTACTCCGGCCACACGTCCGTTCATGAGCGGGCCCGAATTAAACGCAACACTGACCAAGCTCCTCCCGTCCGCCCTCAGTTTAAACAAGGCTAGACGCCGACCAAGCTCCTACTGCCCGCCCTCTATTTACACGAGGCCAGATAGACAGCAGGCAAGAATCGCACCCCTCCGCCGCGCCCCCATCTCCTCTTTCACCATTTTCTCCACCCTTCCGATGGCTTCCGATGAGCCGTTCTCCGGCATATTACCCGGCTAGGTGGCCCGCCGAGCCCTCCAGATACGGGCGAGGCCGCTCGGTGCTTCACCAACCTCGCTTGGCCCGACAGAGCCAGTTGCCGCCCCAAGCAGGCGCGTGGTTCAGCAACTCGCTGCTCCAGTTCAGCTCGATGAGGAGTGGCGAGTTGCTCCACGCCGGCACGGCGGCGAGCACGCCGGTACGGGCGTTGTCGCTGCCGCGTCGTACCGCGCCACCAGTGTCTGCGATGGCCGTGCCTCCCGTGTCTATGGGTGCGCCTCCCGTGCCTGTGGCAGCACCATGCAGGCAGAGACAGAAGCCGGGTGCGTGGAGAGCGACCAGTCGGTGGCCAGTTTCTCCCTGTCCGCCGCCATCATTGAGGAGAAGTAGAACACGGGAGGCCGCCGCCACTTGGGACCCATGAAGGCAACCGCCGAGGCGACGACCGCAGATTCAGGTGGTTTCTTTGCTGCTTCGTCTCTTCCGAGGACCTTCGTCGACCCCGCAAGTGTCTGACGGACATGAGGAAGACAAAGGGGTCCGGGGGCGGCCATTTAGAACTAAAATAAGTCTAGATATATCCATTTCTAGGACAAGTATTTCCATACGGAGGGAGTATTAATTATACAAGAAAGCCGGATTGGCACCTCTTAGTTCATGTAAATGTAATGAAATCCATCATGTTTATATGAAGATCCGGCTTTTTTATACGAAATCCTTCATGCTTATATGAAATCAGTCCGTGTTTGCACGAATTTCATTCTGTTGGTTAGAGTTGTAAAAATGTATGCCGATGGCGTTTGATTTCGTCCTCCGCGGAAGGAAGCGGGAGGAAATTTGCCGGCTGCCGTTGGAGATCCTCTTTATGCTGGAAATAATAGAGTGACATCCAATCCATTTGAGTTAATTGCCTGTATGGTTGTCCCTCTATAAAAAGTTAATTGCATGTACAGTGTACACGTGACTTGCAGGGTAGCTACAGCTTCGTACAGAAAGTTAAAAAGAAACAAGTCCATCCTTAATATTCTAAGTACTCTGTGGGTTCCACTGTCAGTACAGTAGTGAAAGAAGTATATATTAAATAAGTAGAGTAATATATAATATATAAATCTAATGTTAAAAGACAGAATTCGAACTCATGTCATCGCGTTGCGAGCATCCGGTGCTAACCAGCCCAGCACATTTTTGTTGTAGACCATGCTGGAGATATATCTCCATGTCTACTCTTTATATATACACCATTCGTTCCTAAATATTTGTCTTTTTCAGATTTCAAATGGACTACCACATACGGATGTGTATGTAGACATATTTTCGAGTGTAGATTCATTCACTTTGCTATGTATGTATTTTCAGGAAGGGGTCAGATTTGTCCTTGATTTATTTATGAGGTATCCAGATGGCACTGCACCGCCAAGAAAAGAGGGTAACATCAAAATTATGGACTACTTTTTTGAGTATGTTGGTAAGGTCCGGTCATAGTCACTTGCTGAAATCTCTAAAAAGACAAATACTCCCTCCACCCGGAAATACTTGTCATCAAAATGGATAAAAGGAAATGTATCTAGACGTATTTTAGTTTTAGATACATCTATTTTTATCCATTTTGATGACAAGTATTTTCGGACGGAGGGAGTCGAAAACAGAGTTGGTGATGATGGTGTGCGTGCCATCCTGCAATATAGGCCGTCGGATTTATATCTAACGGATAGGAAAGAAACTATGGCAATTTTGCAAAAATATACCCACACATCTCTCCATGTTCGCAAATAAGGCCTTCCCTCGTTCAGCCTTTTCTCTCACAAGATAAACTACTCATACAAATGCATCTTGATATTCCGTGCAACGCACGGGCAGCTAGCTAATTTCTTTTAAAGTAGTTGCTGCGATAATTGGGTTGAAGTGATATGTTTTATGTCTGCCCCGAATGATTTCAGATTCACTAATACTCCCTCCGTTCCAAAATAGATGACCCAACTTTATACTAAAGTTAGTACAAAGTTGAGTCGTCTATTTTGGAACGGAGGGAGTAGTAACAAAGAAAAGGTTGCCTTGTTAATTAACAGAAAACAGGGTGAAAACTATCACATGAGGCCGGTAAAAATAGGGCACACTGGGTTCAGCGTCATCGTCACTACAGTTGTGCGCGCGCGAGAAGTCTACATATCGAGGGGGCTACCGAGCGAGGCACCGAGACACAATGTTTGAGAGAGAAACCAATTGGCAGATTATGATCAGATCGAGTTGTCACCCTTCTACTATCATTGTTGGGGGGAGGGAGAGAAAGACGTATCGAGAGTGTGCGCGGTAGGCACAGAGGCACAACTATCAAGTGTGTGTGTGTGTGTTTGAAAGAGGAGTCGATAGATTATTATCAAGATCGATGTGCCACCCTACTCCTTCAGTGCCGGGTAGTGTGTGTGTGTGTGTTTGAGAGAGAATCCAGTCGATAGATTAGTATCAAGATCGAGGTGTCACCCTACTCCTTCGGTGTCGGGTAGTGTGTGTGTGTATGTTTGAGAGAGAAGCCAGTCGATAGATTAGTATCAAGATCGAGGTGTGATACGTCTCCAACGTATCTATAATTATTGATTTCTCCATGCTACTTTATCTACTGTTTTAGGCAATATTGGGCTTTATTATCCACTTTTATATTATTTTTGGGACTAACCTATTAACCGGAGGCCCAGCCCAGATTTGCTGTTTTATGCCTATTTCAGTGTTTCGAGGAAAAGGAATATCAGACGGAGTCAAAACGGAATGAAATCAACTAGAGAAGTTAGTTTTGGAAGGAAAGCCACCCGAAGGACTTGGAGTGCACGTTAGGACATACGGGAGGTGCTCACGAGGGTGGGGGTCACCCCCCCTAGGCGCGCCCCCTGCCTCGTGGGACCCCCGTAGCTCCACCGACGTACCCCCTGCACCCATATACACCTACGTACCCAAAAACTTCCAGAACAGAACCTAGATCGGGAGTTCCACCGCCGCAAGCCTCTATAGCCACCAAAAACCAATCGGGACCATGTTCCGGCACCCTGCCAGAGGGTGATCCCATCACCGGTGGCCATCTTCATCATCCCGGCGCTATCCATGACGAGGAGGGAGTAGTTCACCCTCGGCGCTGAGGGTACGTACCGGTAGCTATGTGTTTGATCTCTCTCTCTCGTGTTCTCTCTCGTGTTCCTCTATGGCACGATCTTGATGTATCCCGAGCTTTGCTATTGTACTTGGATCTTATGATGTTTCTCCCCCTCTACTCTCTTGTGATGAATTGAGTTTCCCCTTTGAAGTTATCTTATCGGATTGAGTCTTTATGAGAACACTAGATGTATGTCTTGCCGTGATTATCTGTGGTGACAATGGGATATCATGTGCCACTTGATGTATGTTTTCGTGACCAACTTGCGGGTTCCACCCATGAACCTATGCATAGGGGTTGGCACACGTTCTTGACTCTCCGGTAGTAGCTTTGGGGCACTCTTTGAAGTACTTTTGTGTTGGTTGGATGAATCTGAGATTGTGTGATGCATATCGTATAATCATGCCCACGGATACTTGAGGTGACAATGGAGTATCTAGGTGACATTAGGGTTTTGGTTGATTTGTGTCTTAAGGTGTTATTCTAGTACAAACTCTTTAATAGATTGATCCGATAGAATAACTTTGAGGTGGTTTCGTACCCTACCATAATCTCTACGTTTGTTCTCCGCTATTAGTGGCTTTGGAGTGACTCTTTGCTGCATGTTGAGGGATTTTTATATGATCTATCTATGTTATTTTTGTTGAGAGAACTTGCACTAGTGTTAGTATGAACCCTATGCCTTGTTTCCTATCATTGCAATACTGTTTACGCTCACTTTTACCGCTCGCTACCTTGCTGTTTTTATTATTTCAGAATACAAAAGCCTATATCTACTATCTATTTTGCACTTGTATCTTCATCTCTTCGCCGAACTAGTGCACCTATACAATTTACCATTGTATTGGTTGTGTTGGGGACACAAGAGACTCTTTGTTATTTGGTTGCAGGGTTGTTTGAGAGAGACCATCTTCATCCTACGCCTCCTACGGATTGATAAACCTTAGGTCATCCACTTGAGGGAAATTTGCTACTGTCCTACAAACCTATGCACTTGCAGGCCCAACAACGTCTACAAGAAGAAGGTTGTGTAATAGACATCAAGGTGTCACCCTACTCCTTCGGTGTTGGGAAGTGTGTGGGGGGGAGGGGGCATTGACACTCACATATCTCTACTCTTATAAAAAAACAGAGTTGGTGATGATGGTGTTCCTGCCATCCTGCAATATAGGCCATCCGATTTATATCCGACGGACATGAAGGAAAATATGGCAATTTTGCAAAAAGATACCCACACCCCTCTCCGCATTTGTAAATAAGGCATTCCCTCGTTCATCCTTTTCCCCCACAAGATAAACTTCTCATACAAATGCATCTTGATGTTCCGTGCAACGCACATGGGCATCTTGCTAGTAGGGAGAAGGAGTTTGTGTGACACATATCTAGCTATATTAAGGGATAGGTAGATAGCATATGTGTGAGAGACATTATTATACTTTGAGACATTAGTGGCTGTGGGTGGGCGGAATTAAAGGGGTGGGCATGTTAGACATAGAGAGCGTGTGTGTCTCTGTGTGAGAGACTTGTAGGACGGGGTAGAAAGATGAATTTAACCCTGACGGAGGGAGAGAAATACACGAAGTGCGCGTGTGTGATTCCGATGCCCACAGGGAAATGAGATATGTATGCGTGTGAGAGAGATTGCACAATTCATTCACGTATCACTATCTAGCGACCGTGGACGTGCATCGCTTGAACATAAGTCAATATCTACTTCGTATCGTGGCCAAAGGTACAATATCGATTCAACGCTATAAAGATTGGACACTCACATATCACATTTTTTTCTATTTAAATAAACCTTTTCAGTTGTGCATGCCAAAGTTACAGTGATGTTTCTTCAAACAACCAATGTAGCTATCATGCACATGCACCATTGTTACTCTTGCATTCAAATTCATTAGTCTTGGATGATTTAAGTTTCTATTTTGAATTAATATATATGTAATATTCATATATGAATTCAACGGTTACGCAATTTATGAAATGGAGGCTATGTAATCATATGAGGTAACACTTTTAAGTAGCTAACTACAATATCCATTTCTTTTTGTGCGCCTCTACACTAACACGTCAATGCATTATGTTTAAAGTAAATAACCAATGGCACTAAATTATCTATTTACACGAGAAATACATAGGCTGAGCGTTTGATCCATTTTTTGTGAAAGCACCACTACACCCGTACGATTGGTCGCGCCCGTGTGAACGTCCAAGTTATCGGCGCATCATCCCAAGTTATTGTCTTTTTTCCTGGGGTGGACTTCACACCAGTTATTAACTGCTGACGTGTGCCCCGGGTACACAGTCTAGCATGACCTTCCCGCTAGCACGGTCCAAAATTAGTTGAAACTGGATACGAACGATCCCGCGGGCGGCAAAATCTCCCGCCTCCTTTTAAAATTTCCGCCACCTTCGTCTTTAGCATGCGAAACCCCCCTTTTGTCCTTGGTGCACGGAGACCAACAGTTACAATACCGCCCTCATCTACATGATAGGTCGGGGCTGCTTTGGTAACTTCCGGTTCCCCCCACTACACGCCACCCCCATTTCCTCTCCCCCCTCCCGCAAAAACGACTAACTCCACAGCACCAGAGCATCTTACATCACGCCGTCCGTACTTCATCGCCCTTTCTCCCCTCCCCTCTCGAAACCCTAGACTGCTCATCCACCGGCGTAGCATAGCCCATTCACTGCCAGCGGCGTCCACCTCGTCGGATCTGCTTCTGCGGCCGCATCTACCCCTCCCACCTCCCCTAGAAACAAGTAGACTGCTCATCCACCACTGTACCACAGCCCATTCAGTACCGGCCTTGTCCACGGCGCCGGATCTGCATTGCTGGTACTCTCGTCAACCGCCGCGCATCTGTAGCGGCTCATTCATACTCCCCGCCGGAGACGCTTCGTCCACACCCCCCGGAGCCGCCCCACGGACGCCCTCGTCGACAGCCTCTGATCCTCTTCGCCGACACCTTCCTCAACCCTACCGGAGGCACTTCGCCGACACCTTCCTCAACCCTACCGGAGCCGCTTCGCCGACACCAGCGTCAACCCTATCGGAGTAGCTTCGCCTATACCATTCTCAACCCTACCGGGGCCGCTTTGCCAACTCACAAGTCCAGGGCCTCAGATCCGCTTCCTCGCATCCTCATCCAACCTACCGGAGCAGCTTCTGACGCCCCGTCCATGGCCGCAGATCCGCATCGTCGACACCACCCTTAACCCAACCACCGGAGCAGCTTCTGACGCCCCGTCCACGGCCGTAGATCTGCATCGTCGACACCATCCTTAACCCTACCACTGGAGGAGCTTCTGACGCCCCATCCACGGCCGCAGATCCGCGTCGTCGACACCATCCTTAACCCAACCACCGGAGCAGCTTCACCTACGCCCTCGTCCATGGCCACAGAGAGCTCTTCGCCCACACCATAGTCCACCCTACCGGAGCCGCTCCACAAACACCCTACTCGACGGTTCTAGATCTCCTTACCGGACCCCGACAGCCAGCACAGCGTCATCACCCTCGACGTTTCTAAATTGATTCCCACCGTTTGGAGAGATGCGAAGCACCCGCCACGGCCTAGGTACTTGTCACCTTTAAACCCGTCTAGCATCACCTGCCCGATGTACTTCAAATATACTAACCGGTCGCTGTTACCTGTTATGCAGCTGGCAAAAACTACAAGGACGATGTTTCTTCTGGATCTAACAGCTTGGCCAACCAAGATCCTGGACTGAGGCATTGCTATGATCTTGTAAGCGTGTCTCTCTCTCTTGTATTGTTCTGTGCCTGCCAGCGTGCTTTGCTAGGATTTTCGACCAGTAATCCCTTTGTGCAGACAATGATTTCTACTACTGGCTGCTAAATTAGATATGTAGATGTCATACATGATACTACCTCGTACCTCCGTTCCTAAATATAAGTCTTTCTAGAGATTCCACTATAGGCTACATACGGAGCAAAATGAGTGAATCTACACTCGAAAATGCATCTATATACATCTGTATGTGGTCCATACTGGAATCTCTACAAAGACATATATTTAGGAACAGGGGCAGTACATTACACAAAATCGTAGGTGGCATGTAGGAATTCCAGTGCACTACATTAGGCTCCCTTAGAGTGCCTGCTAGTCCAGCATACAGAGTCATGGCTAGTTTATGGTACGCACACAATCGTTAATTGGTGGTTTAAATATGCGCAAGGGATATGCAATGTAGTATCATGTAGAGATGTCTGAAATTAGCCGTGTCAACTTGCAGATAGGGTTACACAATGAAAAAGTACAAGATGTATGTGGCAATTTCATGGAACATCGCAAAAAAAGGAGAGGCAGCGGTGAGCCTATACAGTGTGCTATGGTACGTCACTCCTCCATTGCATGTTATTTGTATGCCAGTTCTATTAGCCAAGTTTCTTAGGGACAGTTATTACGAGTTATCCTAAGAAAATAAGCACCTGTGAATATAAGCTCCATGTAATAAGCCAACCAGTTCTTTTCATTGCGTTTTCAGCTTATCTTTGGTACGATCAATGGAAAGTCTAGATTGCATTATATTTTTTTCATTTTGCTGCCCATATGGAAATTAATTTGACTTCCAAACATCACAAATTGAACCCAGTGCAGTAATTAATATGATAGGAAAACAGACCATCACTATTTGCTCAAAATGCAAATACAAAGATACCATCTACTTTGGCACAATCTACTTTGGTCAATGTTTTCCATAGAGATCCCGTTGCCTAATTTAAACGAAGAACGCATGACCCACATTTAAATGAAGAACAATTATTTACTGAAATTCGATGGTCCAAGTGGCTGGTTATTATCATATAGCAGCACCACCTGAAAGCATCATATAGCAGCAGCAGCAGCTCATAGCAACTCATCATACAGCAGCAACAGTCTGCAATTCATCATATACCAGCAGCAGCTCATAGCAATTCATCATATAACAGCAGCAGGAGCAGCTCATAGCAATTCATCATATAGCAGCAGCAGGAGCAGCTCATAGCAATTCATCATATAGCAGCAGCAGGAGCAGCTTATAGCAACTCATCATATAGCAGCAGCAGCAGCAGCTCATAGCAATTCATCATATAGCAGCAGCAGCAGCTCATAGCAACTCATCATACAGCAGCAGCAACTCATAGCAATTCATCATATAGCAGCAGCAGGAGCAGCTCATAGCAATGCATCATATAGCAGCAGCAGAAGCAGCTCATAGCAATTCATCGTATAGTGGATCAGAATGAAAATTTGGCAAAATATCAGAGGAGATCCTCACCTTGTTGGATGAGCTCATCCTTCAACAGCACCTCAAGGCCATGGCCTGGGAGGAGGGGAGGGGGAATAAGGTGCCTTCTGCTGCAGTGTGGCATCAGCCGTAGTTGTGCAGCGCCCGCCGGAGTAGTGCGTTGGACGAACCACAGTGGAGCAGCTGCTGGAGACCATGAGAATGAGGGGCGGCGCCAGAGGGAGGAGCAGCCAGGGAGATTTGCCCCTACCCGCCGGCCATGTAGCCTAGCTGGACATAGCATCATCGAGGACCAGGCCAGATGGGACCAGTGGCGACGGCTCGCTGGAGGAACCCTAGTGCTGCAGGCAGGGGATCGAGGTAGAGGGAAAGGGGAGAGGAGATGCAAGCGGGCAGGGCAATGAATGCTTGCGTGTTTGTTTTTACTTGAGGGTCAGGTGTGACACGGCGTCAGCAGTTGCATTTTGAGTGTAATATAGGCAGACAACAGAGTCATTTCACTATTCCCCTTCCCTTGAATTTTTAGTGAGGTTCTACCCGAAACACCCCCCTCCAAAGCGAAATTAGTTAAGCCCAAGCCCATAACTCAAAAATGACTTCTTTACATCTTTTATGGCTTATTTTGACAATATGCCCTGAAAAGGCGGAATCGAACTGGCCCTTAACCTGCAATTCAATTGTGCGTGCAATGATGAATCACTCCTGCTTGCTATCTGTACATTTAGGCATCATCATACATGGCATAACCTAATACTTGTTTATTCCATTGTAGAATCTGGAATATGCAATGTTTATGTTAGTTCATACGTTGCACATGATGTTTAAATGCCCCTTAAATCTGGTCAGTCAAGTGATGGTCTTTAAGCCTCCTTCTTTGCTTCTTTTCTTGATATGTAAGATTTGCTCACACATCTGTTCAATTGCTTGTTTGCATCAGCCAGCCATACTAGGACTGTTTGCTTTGATTACTTGTTGTTCTTGACCTAACACTCTAACAGAGCTTGTCAACGATTTAAACACTAAGGGCTGCTGTAGTGGGGCCTTGTCTAACTCATAGGTGACATAAAGGTTTGGCTGTACACTACAGTAGGCTCTCCAAGAGTACCTGGAGATCCAGTTCGAAGGTATGCCTAGTTTTTACATAGTGCAGACATAGTAAATGCTCATTTCATTGTGTGCAAGTGCAAGAGATGCGGCATGTTTCATTATGTGGTGTTGTTTTGTTATAATCTCATCCTTTTGTGTTCACAGACTGGAAAGTATGCATATTTATCTTCCAAGGAGACGAGTAACTAGTTTGTGTCACCTTGCAGAGGGGGTGCAATGAAGATAAGATTGAGGATTTCCAAGTACAAGATGTTAGGAAGGAGCCTTGCAAGAGAAGTAGGAGCTGCGCTGAGCCTCTTCAACCTGCTAAGGTAAGTCACTGTATGCAACTCAACAGTTCAATTCCTTGTTTGTTTCAGGCATAGTTAATTTTCTCTTTTCAATTGCTTTATTTGTCCTCAGTTAATGAGATGCCCAAATAATCATGCCTGATGTTCGGTACTTGTATCACTATTAGTTGACATAATTAAAGGCCTTACCATTTAATTACTCTGCCGAAGTGTGCCTGAAGCTTTGAAGTCTATTAACCAACTATTATTGCATGAGGCTCACAATCTAGTTTATACTATGCTAATGATTGCATAGTTTTGCCTGCTGTAGTATGTTTGTATGAAACCCTCTGCTGTTCATTATGCTCCCTAAGACTTTAATTGAGGTACAGAATGGCCAACTGCTTGCTTACTTATACGCAACGTGCTGTCTAAATTTGTAACTTGTCTGTGTTTTCGATTGGGCCCCAACATCATGCTCCTCTGGTGAGCTAAGAGGGATTTCTGTATGCAGGCTGCACAGACTATCTTTTTTATAATTTTTAAAATATCACCTGCTTATGCTTCATGACGTGTAACATTTTTTTGTGAAAGTGACGTGTAACATTATTGTTAGTCCTGTTTTGCCATGTAGTACAAAATAGTGTCTTGTTCGCTTCACTGTTGTAACTATATTTTTGCCCTAGTCATGTGTACTTACAGAAACATTTCAGGATGAAGTGACATCAACACAAAAATCTGCGAGCAGTGCGGCATGGCCGTTACCGAATGATTATGGATTGGAATTGGAATGTGCTGATGTTCTCGAGCATCAACTAGAGGTGGCAAGACAACGTGTACATGATTGTCAACGTATAATCAACAAGTTGAGACTGGACATGCAGGTATTAGATGCAGGAGTCAAAAAAATGAAACAAGACACCGAGGTAACCATGAAGGAATTGGAGATTTTGCGGACTGAAATATGTGCTATCTGAATCCGGCCAATCCTATTTTCTGAAGAGATTATAGTTCAAATGGAGTTAAGTTGATGCGCGTCCATGATATATGAGCCGTATTTGCTCAGTGTATGTAATTTGTTGTTTGTGTATGCTTTATTATCACCTGTGTCGTACCATAATGCCCAGTGGGTATAATCGGCTGTAATTTCTTTATTGTATAGTGTCGGATTATTCTACCTTTCTATGCCTTGATCTCTTTGTTGTATAGTGTATGCTTCTTAGAGGTGATAGTATTGAGTAGGATAATTCTTTGAATATGCTATATCATTCAAACGGGGGCCAACTCGCCCGACCATGGGCCTTCTACGTATCGTAGGATCCATGGGCCTTCTATGTCTCGTAGGATCCATGCGCCTTCTACGTCTCGTAGGATCCATGGGCCTTCTACGTCTCGCAGGATCCATGGGCCTTCTATGTCTCACAATGTCCATGGGCCTTCTACGTCTCGCAGGATCCATGGGCCTTCTACGTCACGTAGGATCCATGGGCCACCGACTCATTTATGGGTCTTGTACTGGCCTTTAATGGGCCATAGACGGGCCTATAATGGAAATCGTACGTTTTATTGGCTGACCATAACGGGCCGTTAATAGGCCGTATTTGGTGATGCTATGAAAATGGCCCAACAGACTAACGGACCACAAACGGGCCAACTGTAACGATGGGCTGAATTTGGCCCATAAGCAGAAAATGACAATAATGGGTCGTAAGTAACCGAATGTTGCAAATAAGCCCAAGAATAAATGGGCTCTGAGAAGGCCGAAAGATAACATGGGCTGTAAACAGCCCAACTGAATAACGGGCCCTTAATGGGTATAAAGCGATACACTGTTCATTACGGGCCAGTTTCACCACGGGCCGTTAATGGGTCTAAAGTAATACATTGTTCATCGCGGGCCAGTTTCACCACGGGCCGTTAATAGGCCAAGAGTTACATAGGGCCTCATATGGGCTGAAAGACGTCATGGGCCATACATGGGCCAGAAGTGAAAACAGGCTGGAATCATATTGGATGGCCCAGATGACGCTACTGGGCCTAATTCAGATAGGGTGTAACGGGCCTTGGATTAGCGGATTGTAAATGGGCTATATGCGAACAGGCCGTTAACAGGCTTTCCATGGGCCGGCCCGTCACCTTTTGACCAAGTCAAATGGGCCGGCCTTTTCACAGGAATGGGCCTCTGTTGGGCCGTGCCATGTGTCAACGTATCATAGGCGCCTTCTGTCCAATGAGTGGATGACATCTGTCCCAACAATGAGCCGACACGTGTTTCCTCCAGCAAATGATGATTTTACACGTGGAAAATCCCCATTGGTCGGGGCTGTTAACGGGTTATCGGATCCAAAACCCGACCCGATAGCTTAACGGTGTTCCGTTACGGTGGATGCCACGTGTCGGTCACCCTTGAAAAAAGCACTTCTGTGACGCGCGATTTATCGTCATGGAAGTGGACACTTCCGTGATGATAATTTTGGTAATGTCATCGAACACTTCTACGACAGCACAGGTATGACTATCTCGATTCTATCATAAATTTGTCATGGATGTACATGCATGACAAAAAACGCGACCTACTGTGACAAACACGTATCATCACAGAAGTGTATTTTTTTTGTAGTGCATGCTTCACTGACGAAGTAATGGAGCATGAATTCCCAGAAGGGTTTAAACCCGTGAACATCGAACCATATGATGGGACAACAGACCCCGTGGTATGGATCGAATATTTCCTTCTCCACATTCACATGGCCTGCGTCGATGATTGATAACCCACAAGTGTAGGGGATCGCAACAGCTTTCGAGGGTAAAGTATTCAACCCAAATTTATTGATTCGACACAAGGGGAGCCAAAGAATATTCTTGAGTATTAGCAGTTGAGTTGTCAGTTCAACCACACCTGGATAACTTAGTATTTGCAGCAAAGTATTTATTAGCAAAGTAGTATGATAATAAAGGTAATGGTGGCAAAAGTAAAGATAATAGTTTTGGGGTTTTTGTAGTAGTTGTAACAATAGCAACGGGAAAGTAAATAAGTGAAGAACAGTATGTGAAAAGCTCGTAGGCAATGGATCGGTGATGGATAATTATGCCGGATGTGATTCCTAATGTAATAGCTATAACATAGGGTGACACAGAACTAGCTCCAGTTCATCAATGTAATGTAGGCATGTATTCCGTAAATAGTCATACGTGCTTATGGAAAAGAACTTGCATGACATCTTTTGTCCTACCCTCCCGTGGCAGCGGGGTCCTAGTGGAAACTAAGGGATATTAAGGCCTCCTTTTAATAGAGAACTGGAACAAAGCATTAGCACATAGTGAATACATGAACTCCTCAAACTACGGTCATCACCGAGAAGTATCCCGATTATTGTCACTTCGGGGTTGTCGGATCATAACACATAATAGGTGACTATAGACTTGCAAGATAGGATCAAGAACACACATATATTCATGAAAACATAATAGGTTCAGATCTGAAATCATGGCAATCGGGCCCTAGTGACAAGCATTAAGCATAGCAAAGTCATAGCAACATCAATCTCAGAACATAGTGGATACTAGGGATCAAACCCTAACAAAACTAACTTGATTACATGGTAAATCTCATCCAACCCATCACCGTCCAGCAAGCCTACAATGGAATTACTCAGGCACGGCGGTGAGCATCATGAAATTGGTGATGGAGGATGGTTGATGATGACGACGGCGACAAATCCCCCTCTCCAGAGCCCCAAATGGACTCCAGATCAGCCCTCCTGAGGGAGATTAGGGCTTGGCGGCGGCTCCGTGTCGTAAAACGCAATGAAACTTTCTCTCTGATTTTTTCTCCCCGAACGTGAATATATGGAGTTGGAGTTGAGGTCGGTGGAGGTCCAGGGGGCCCACAAGATAGGGGGGCACGCCCAGGGGGAGGGGGCGCGCCCCCCTGTCTCGTGGACAGGGTGTGGGCCCCCTGGTCTTGATTCTTTCACCAATATTTTTTATATTTTCCAAAAAGTGCCTCCGTGGATTTTCAGGACATTCCGAGAACTTTTCTTTTCTACACATAAAACAACATCATGGCAGTTCTGCTGAAAATAGCGTGAGTCCGGGTTAGTTTCATTCAAATCTTGCAAGTTAGAGTCCAAAACAAGGGCAAAAGTGTTTGGAAAAGTAGATACGTTGGAGACGTACCAACTCCCCCAAGCTTAAACCTTTGCTTATCCTCAAGCAATTCAATTGATAAACTGAAAGTGATAAAGAAAAACTTTTACAAACTCTGTTTTCTCTTGTTGTTGTAAACATGAAAAGCCAGCATTCAGGTTTCAGCAAATATTATGAACTAACCATACTCACAATAACACTTAGGTCTCACAATTACTCATATCAATAGCATAATCAGCTAGTGATCCATAATAATAAAACTCGAATGACAACACTTTCTCAAAATAATCATAACATAACAAAATGGTATCTCGCTAGCCCTTTCTGAGACCGCAAAACATAAATGCATAGCACCATTAAAGATCAAGGACAAACTAAACACTGTAATTCATGGTAAAAGAGATCCAGTCAAGTCATACCCAATATAAACCAATAGTAATGAATGCAAATGACAGTGTGCTCTCCAGCGGGTGCTTTTTAATAAGAAGGGTGATGACTCAACATAAAAGTAAATAGATAGGCCCTTTGCAGAGGGAAGCAGGGATTTGTAGAGGTGCCAGAGCTCGATTTTAAAGTAGAGATTGAATAACATTTTGAGCGGCATACTTTTGATGTCAACGCAACAACTATGAGATGGCTGTATCTTCCATACTACATGCATTATAGGCAGTTCCCAAACATAATGGTAAAGGTTTATACTGCCCCAACCACCAACAAGCATCAATCCATGGCTTGCTCGAAACAACGAGTGCCTCCAACTAACAACAGCCCTTGGGGAGTTTTGTTTAATTATTTTGATTTGCTTTGATCTTTTTGCATCATGGGACTGCGCATCCCGGTTACCAGCCCTTTCTCGTGAATGAGGAGCAGATTCCACTCCTCTTGAGAATAACCCACCTAGCATGGAAGATATAGGTAGCCCTAGTTGAAACTTGAGTTGCTTGAGCATACACAACAGAATTTCATTTGAAGGTTTGAAGTTTGGCACATACAAATTTACTTGGAACGGCGGGTAAATACCGCATATAGGAAGGTATAGTGGACTCATATGGAACAACTTTGGGGTTTAAGGAGTTTGGATGCACAAGCAGTATTCCCGCTTAGTACAGGTGAAGGCTAGCAAAAGACTGGAAAGCAACCAACTGAGAGAGCGACAACAGTCATGAACATGCATTAAAATTAATTTACACCGAGTACAAGCATGAGTAGGATATAATATACCATGAACATAAATATCATGAAGGCTATGTTGATTTGTTTCAACTATATGCGTGAACATGTGCCAAGTCGAGTCACTCAATTCATTCAAAGGAGGATACCATCCCATCATATCACATCATAATCATTCTAATAGCATGTTGGCACGCAAGGTAAACCATTATAACTCATAGCTAATCAAGCATGGCACAAGCAACTATAATCTCTAAATGTCATTGCAAATATGTTTACTTCATAATATGTTTACTTCACTAGCTTTTCTTATCCCAGTAAGTCTATCATATATCGTCATTATTGCCTTTCACCTGCATGACCGAACGATGTGTATAATAATAAGAGTGCACGTGCATTGGACTAAGCTGGAATCTGCAAGCATTCAACTCAAGAGAGAAGACAAGTAATATGGGCTCTAAGTTAAATAAACAATCATGCATATGAGAGCCACTAAACATTTTCAATATGGTCTTCTCGACCCCCAAAGGGAAGAAAAGAAAATAAAACTTTTTACATGGGAAAGCTCCCAACAAGTAAGAAGAACTAGAAATCTTTTTGGGTTTTCATTTTAATTTCTACTACAAGCATGGAAATTAAACTAACTTTTTTTTGGTTTTTCTTAAGATTTATCAAACACACAAGAAGAAAGCGAAAAAGAAAATTAAACTAGCATGGATAATACAATGAAAGAGTATGAGCACCGATGACTAATGTTTGAACATGAATGTGAAGTCGGTGAGAAATACGTACTCCCCCAAGCTTAGGCTTTTGGCCTAAGTTGGTCTAGTACCAAGGACCGCCGCTACTCTCCCCGGTGTACTGGGAGGTGTAATCAGGATACCACTGGCTGGTCATCTCCGGATCCCACTGGACAGATGATGCACGATAAGGGTCCAGTGCAGGTTCCGGCTCAGGTTCAGGTTCTGGAGTGAAAGCTTGGGCTCGATGATTGTACACCGCTTCTGGCATGACAAGAAAATTTTCTGCAAGCAAATCAAACAACAGAGGCGCAAGAAAAATAGTAATCTCAATGTGTTTCTTATTAAATCTAAGTTTATACAAGAGCATCTTCTCTTCGTTGTCAACAATAAACTTGTGTGCTACCATGCTCTTGTAATCTAAAATGTGAGGAGGCAATATTGTCTCCCCTTTCTCATGGTGCCTAATGGGTATCTGAAAATGTCTAGCAAGACATGAAGCATACATACCTCCAAATATGGGGCCTTTTGTATGATTCAGGGCTAGCCGTTTAGCAACGACGGCACCCATACTAAAACTATTGTCTCCAAGCAAAGCATGTTGAAGAATGATAATATCAGGAACACTAAAGTTTCCACTATTTCCATGACCAATCAAGCATCTACTAGAAAATATGGCAAAGTAGCATAAAACAGGAAAGTGTATGCTAGAGATTTTTGCCTCGGAAACCTTCTTTGGCTCCTCTACAGCGATAATATTAACAAAGCCATCCACATCTTTACGATGGGGTTCCTCTAATTCTCCCTCATAAGGTATCCAACACACCACGCAAAAATTACGTAGAGACACTTCTCTGAATTCATCATATAAATCAAATGATACTGCAGGCGGTGACTTCTTAGGATAATAATAAAAGTTTTGCACAAAAGTATTGGTGAGTAAGAGATACTGATCGATCCGGTCATTGATGAAACCGGTGAGGCCTGCGTTCTCGATCAAAGAAAATCTTCATGAATCCCAGCTTCTTTCAAGAAATCATTGCATGGCCATTCACACGATCGCACTTCTGCTAACCGAGGAAGGTTGTACTTGGCTTTTTCCTTCTCTTTGGCTTGTTTTTCCTGAGAGCCTTGCCTAGAAGAGCCCCTCAAAAAATTCCTTAACATTTTCTGAAAATTTCTGAAATTTTAGTAACTTCAAAATAAAAGTGAATAAAACTAAACAGGATTGGTAGCAACTACTCCTACAAGTGCCTAGAGCCTATATCATGCATTGGAATTTCTTGGGACCTCATAAATTTAACATGCAAGCTCAAGAACATGGTCACCTATACAGCAAAAATTTGCAATGAATAAAGCACTAGAACAAAAACCAATTGGACCAATGGAGGAGTCACATACCAAGCAACAATCTCCCAAAGCAGTTTTGTGAATGGAGCTTTGAGCAAGAAGATCGAAAATCGCAGCAAAATGAGCTAGAACTCGTGCTTGAGCTGGCTTGGGATTTTTTTGGGTAGAAGATGAAGTGTGTGGGTGCTCGCATAAGTGGAGGGGGGCCACCAGGGGCCCACGAGACAGGGGGCGCGCCCAGGGACCCCTCCGACCAGGGAAAGAAAAGGACTGCCTCTGAAGACCCGGAGGGGACGGCCTCAAAACGGGGGAAGAAATCTTCGCCAGAGGGTCCGGCGCCGGAGAATGCCCCGGCCGCATTGCGCCCTCAAGGGGATCAGCTCTCCCCCGAGCCGTAAGCAAAGAGAGGGGTCCCAAAATGAGTAACATCCCTGTTTTATTTCTGAGGAAGATAAACGAAATATTACCTTGCAGTTCAAATCTCAACCCTTCTCAGCAGAGCTCATCTTCAGGGGATCTTTGTGAGGAGATGATGGAGAGCGAAACGCCTCCCCTTGCTGCACCGTCTTACGAGGCAGGCGACCCTGAGGTGTCGTCTCGGAGGGTTTTTCCAAGTCTGGACCCTGAAAAAGGTTGTCAGGCTAGTCCGGCACCCTCTGGTGCATGGTCGGAGGGGCTGAAGGATCTTCTCAGGCGAGCGTCCATCTCAGAAGAACACCATATGTTGATGAACACGGTGATTGGAAGGATTTCATCCGCGGAAAGCGGACTGTACGAGGCCGCCAGGAGTTTACTGGCAGGCTTTGAGGTACGTGAAAAGGTGTACCTTTTGGTAAAGCCGCATATATAAAATGTGCCTTGTATAAATAGTAGCCCCTGACACTCTGTGTGTCGTCAAAAGTGACGGCGCACAGAGGATCATAACCCCAGGTATAATATGTCACCTATTTTATGAAGGTGGCGAGGCGTTCGGTGGCTAGCCGGGCTGATGAATCTGCCGAGCTAAAGCGGCAGCTTGACGTAGCGGATGCCGACATCACGCTTGTAAATAAGCGGCTACATGAGGCACAAGGTATGTTCCAAAGACATCTGATAAGAGGAGTTTGGTGCTCGTACCTTATAAGATATGTGCTTAATGTAGATGGTGCTGCTGCTGTGGAGAACCTTCGGGCAGAACTTGCCCGAGCCAAGGAGCAAGCAAGGGAAAGTGATGCGGCTGCCGTTAAGGCGGCTGAAGAGCTAAAAGCCGAACAGGCTGCTCACTGCCAGAGCAAGAAAGTAATAGCCGAGATGGCTATAAAATTGAAGGATGCTGCCGACCGTTGTAAATTTCTTGAACAAGAAGATAGGGCGGCTCAGAAGGATCTTGAAAAGATCACTGCCGAAGCTAAGGATACTCGCTCTGCAATGAGAGCTATGAAGGAGGAGCTACGTCAAGCCGGAGATATCACGGCTGGAAAGCCTATATGCTGCGGTTGAAGTTCGGGGACCCTAAGTATGCTCCGTTAGACCGGCAGTGGAGTGCGGAAAACACTTATCTGGATTTGGCAGCTAGTGTGGCAGACGCGACCGAACACTTCCGGGGTCGAGGTGACCATGAATTGGAAGAACTTTTTTGGTCGTAGTTCCACAATCCAGAACGCCCACTTTCGGTATTCGACCGTTTGGCCGCCTGGGCGGAGCTGAACAGGTTATCCGGACTCGCCATGAGGTATGTTGCGAGTCGTCTGTGGCTGGAAGAGCCAGAGCCGAAGAGTTATTTTAGCTTGGTGCAGCAGTTCCTTGGTTCGGTGCCGCATGTTGATGCAATGAAGAGGTCGGCATGCATAGAGGGTGCATAGATGGCTCTTGCCCGTGTCAAAACATACTGGGCGGATATGAAGGCCAGTGTTGTTGCATCCCGGGATTCGGACGAAAGCCGAGTACCTGCCAAGCACTACTTTGAGGAAGTTCTTCATGGCGCTCGTTTAATAGAGGCGCAGTGCTCGAAGGATGTTGTGTTCGAATAGCATGTGTTATTGTAAAACGAATATCTTGATAGAATATAAAAGCTTTTTATACTTGTGCTTGCAAGAATTATAATGCTCATGTGCAGCCGTTAATGTATATGTGTATATAACCTGAAAGATGGCAGTCGTTGGCTTCAGCCCCCACGCATATAATGCGGGGGTGTTCGCAAAAAGGCGCATTTTCACACTTAATCCAACATCTTGGTCCTATAAAGGAGGTGATAGTTCAGCGAACTAGGCAACCGGACTATAATGCTTTATCACTTTCACTTAGCCATAGGAGTTTGACAGTGGGGCTACTAAATAGCCCCTAGGGGCACCGCGCTCGCCCAAATTCGGGGCGCGTGTGTGCCTGACCGGGAAGCAGCCCTTCGTTAATGTGGAGGAATCCTAAAGATTCTGAAAGTCATCGAGTGGTTGACCAGTCTCTCGCTATATCATGACAGTTAGTTTTCGGCTTTCTCTACTAAGGTGCTCGCCTGGCCGAACCGGGGCACAATCGCAGTAGTTCTCCTGGTGCCGCCCCGATAGAGCGAAACATAAGGCAGCAAAACACAGGAGCCGGGCAAACCCAACATTTGACCAAAGACATGATTCGGAGCTGATGCATATAAGGCCAAACTCGTGACGCCGAACACTCTCTAAGGTATTCGGTCTTTATGAAGACGGACCGAACAAGAGCCCTTGTTAAAAAAAAGCCCCTGGTGTCCAGGTACGCGCAAAATTCTGGCGTGGCCACATGCCAAGACGCCAGCCTCCTCCTCGGTTATAGTGAAAACCGGGGGATGTTATCAACAAGAGACAGTAAAAAAGGTTTACGCAGGGTCTTAATCTGAAGAGAATCCTTAGAATGGGTCCCTACTGCACGTATGCGCCTGTGTCTCCGTTGTGTCGTATCCTGGACGGGTGTAGCACGGTGTTTGTCTGCGAAAGAGAGGGACTTAGTGAAAAATAATCGTGTGAGAAATCTATATTAAAATAAACAAAATATAATACAGAGGCATGAGTAAAATTGGGCCGTATTGTCTCCTGGTGTAAACACGTGGAGCCCCTTGTACAGGGTTATGCGGCTATTAAGCCTTTGTATGTTTACGCCGGACTCGTCGAACCGTGTCCGGGGTAGTGAAGCTGGATTAGTGTGCGGCTGTCAAGGCGGATGCACCATTATCCATACTTCAGGGACCAATTGATATTTCCCTTTAATGAGATGATGCCTCGTGGACCGGGCATTTTGAGTGTAAGGGATGCATAATGCGGTATTGCGTTAAAGCGGGCGAAAGCTTCACGTCCCAGTAGCGCTTGATAGCGACTTATGAATGGGGCGATGTGGAAGGTTAGCTTTTCGCTTCGGAAGTTGTCGGGTGAGCCGAACATGACTTCTAACGAAAGGGAACCCATACTCTGAGTATCTGGGCCCGGCGTGATTCCTTGAAAGGAAGTGTTGCCATGGCGAATTATTGCTGGGTTTACCCCCAGTTTACGGATTGTGTCCTGATATAACAGGTTTAGGTCACTGCCACCGTCCATTAGGACTTGTGTAAATTGGAGTCCGTCAATAATCGGATCCAAGACTAAGGCAGTCTAGCCTGCGTTCCGGATACGTCGGGAGTAATCCTGATGATGAAGGTGATTGGTTGTAACAACCAGTGGCGGTGCTCCTCTGGGGCAGGCCGTATGGCGCGTATCTTCATAGGCGCCATTCTGTTTTTCCCTTTTGTCAACTGAAGTGAATTTACTGTTTTGACTTCCTGTGGGAACTTCTTTTGTTCTCCGGTGTTCTGCTTGTGGGGTGCGTCGTCATCCTCGCTTGGTGTGTCGAGCCCCTTGTGTTCGGTGTTGAGTTTGCCGGACTGCTTGAAGACCCAACAATCTCTGTGGGTGTGGTTTGCGGGTCTCCCGGGAGTACTATGGATTTGACATATTTTGTCCAAGATTTTGTTGAGGTTAGATGGCTCGTCCCTGTCATCTTTGGGGGGGCGGCTTTTTCTGATTTTTCCGAGAGCTTTTGAATCCGGTGTTGACTGCCGTGCTCATCGGGCTGTTATCCTTGATACGGCGCTGTTCTTTGTTACGGCGCGGTTTCCCGTTTCCATCTCTGAGTTCGGATGTATTCGGGTCGTTGGTGCTGCTTCTTGCCAACCAGCTATCTTCTCCTGCGCAAAAGCGGGTCATGAGGCTTGTTAATGCGGCCATTGTTCTTGGCTTTTCTTGGCCGAGGTGTCTGGCGAGCCATTCATCTCGGACTCTATGTTTTAAAGCTGCTAGGGCTTCGCCGTTCGGACAGTCGACGATCTGATTCTTTTTAGTAAGAAATCTATTCCAGAGTTTCTGGGCTAACTCTCTGGGTTGTTGAGTTATATGACTCATATCATCTGCATCCGGAGGTCAGACATAGGTCCCTTGAAAATTTGCCCGAAAAGCATCCTCGAGCTCTTCCCAACTTCCCATGGTGTTTTCGGGGAGGCTTTTAAGCCAATGCCGGGCTGGCCCTTTGAGCTTAAGGGGTAAGTATTTTATGGCGTGAAGGTCATCTCCTCTGGCCATGTGTATATGGAGGATATAATCCTCGATCCAGACTCCAGGGTCTGTTGTTCCGTCGTATGCTTCTATGTTTACGGGTTTGAATCCCGCTGGAAATTCATGATCTAGTACCTCATCGGTAAAACATAGGGGATGTGCGGCGCCCCTGTATGTAGGTGTGTCGCGATGTTCGGATATTTTTTGCATTGCATTGCTCAATGGAGCTTGCCCGTAGATGGATCTGGTTGGACCGGTTTTTTGATGCGAATCCTTAGGCGGATCGCGTGCAGCGTTGAGTGTGGCGCCCTTTGTCGCTTGAGGTCGATCGTGGGGTCGTCTATCCGACCTGGTGACTTCCTTGTTTTTTGATTGTGGGGGCTCTAGGGCCTCTTCATCAAATTCCGGTAGTAATTTCCGCTTCGGATAGCTCTTTGTGTGATGACTGTTGCCGTACTTGTGTGCGGTATTGAGTACTTTGCTCCATCTTATTCTGATTGCATCTTCCGCTGTTTTGAGCTTCCGCTTCTGCTTTTTCAGGCTACGCACAGTGGCGTCGAGCCTTTGGTGGAGGTTCTGGTGCTCCAGCGACTTGTCCGGCGTGAGGTCGTCCGGACTATTATCTTTGCTGGGGATGGATTGTTCGGTTTGTCCGCCCTGTTTGGATGGTTGCTCGATGGCATGTTCGTCTTCCGTTGATTCGCCCTGCTCTATGGTTGGGTCTCTATCGAGGTGGGGCTTGGCGCGGCGCTTACGCCGCCGCTTTGATTGTTTTTCGAGGGAACGATCCCTGGTTGCGCCCTTTTGATCCTCGCCGTTGCTTCTTTTAGGTGTGTCCACCATGTATACATCGTGTGATGAGGTGATTCTGCGGTGCTCTATAGGCGCTGGTTCTTGGCCGTCTCCTTCATCAGCGTCCATACCGTCGATGTCTTCGGAGTCGAAGTCGACCATGCCGGTTAGGTCGTCGACAGTGGCTACGAAGTGGGTGGTGGGTGGGTTCCGAATTTCTTCGTCGTCCGCATCCCAACCTTGCTGACCATAGTCCGGCCAGGGCTCTCCCGACAAAGAGAGAGACTTTAGTGAATTCAGGATATCGCCAAAGGGCGAGTGCTGAAAGACGTCCGCGGCGGTGAACTCCATGATCGGAGCCCACTCGGGCTCGATCGGAAGGGGTGCGGAAGATTCGGAGTCCTGACAAGAGTCCGGTACTTTGGAGTCACAGGCCTCACAATGGACTAGGCTGGTATTCGGCTCTATCGCCGTAGAGATTGCGGCTCCTTGGGCGGCGTCCAACCGTCCGTCCCCGACTGGCGCAGTCGGCTTTGAGCTAATGGTCGGAGCGGGCACCTGAGCCGCGCTCTGGGCGCTGTCCGGCGGCAGAGCTAGATCATGCCCATCGTGACAGTGCGGCGCGCTCGGCCGTGGCTCTAATCCGTCGAAGATCAAGTCCCTGCGGATGTCGACCGTGTAGTTTAAGCTTCCAAACCTGACCTGATGGCCAGGGGCTGTAGCTTTCATCTGCTCCAGATGGCCAAGCGAATTGGCCCGCAGTGCGAAGCCGCCAAATACGAAGATCTGTCCGGGGAGAAAAGTCTCACCCTGGACCACGTCGTGGTTGATGATCGAAGAAGCCATCGGGCCTAAAGGTGACGACACAGAGGAACTTTCAATGAAAGCACCAATGTCGGTGTCAAAACCGGCGGATCTCGGGTAGGGGGTCCCGAACTGTGCGTCTAGGCAGATGGTAACAGGAGACAAGGGACACGATGTTTTTACCCAGGTTCGGGCCCTCTCGATGGAGGTATAGAAAGGTAGAATAATCCTACACTATACAATAAAGAAATTACAGCCGATTATACCCACTGGGCATTATGGTTTGGCACAGGTGTTAATAAAGCATACACAAACACTAAAATACATACACTGGGCAAATACATCTCATACATCATGGACGCGCATCAACTTAACTCCATTTGAGCTATAATCGATTGGCCGGATTCACGTAGCACAAATTTCAGTCTGTAAAATCTCCAATTCCTTCATGGTTACCTCAGTGTCTTGTTTCATTTTTTTTACTCCTGCATCTAATACCTGCATGTCCAGTCTCAACTTGTTGATTAAATGTTGACAATCATGTACATGTTGTCTTGCCACCTCTAGTTGATGCTCGAGAACATCAGCACATTCCAATTCAAATCCATAATCGTTCGGTAACGGCCATGCTGCACTGCTCGCAGATCTTTGTGTTGATGTCACTTCATCCTAAAATGTTTCTGTAAGTACACATGACTAGGGCAAAAATATAGTTACAACAGTGAAGCGAGCAAGACACTATTTTGTACTACATGGCAAAACAGGACTAACAATAATGTTACACATCATGAAGCACAAGCAGGTGATATTTTAAAAATTATAAGAAAGATAGTATGTGCATCCTGCATACAGAAATCCCTCTTATTTCACCAGAGGAGCATGATGTTGGGGCCCAATCGAAAACACAGACAAGTTACAAATTTAGACAGCACGTTGCGTATAAGCAAGCAGTTGGCCATTCTGTATCTCAACTAAAGTCTTAGGGAGCATAATGAACAACAGAGGGTTCCATACAAACATACTAGAGCAAGCAAAACTATGCAATCATTAGCGTAGTATAAACTAGATTGTGAGCCTCATGCAATAATAGTTGGTTAATAGACTTCAAAGCTTCAGGCACACTTCGGCAGAGTAATTAAATGGTAAGGCCTTTAATTATGTCTACTAATAGTTATACAAGTACCGAACATTAGGCATGATTATTTGGGCATCTCATTAACTGAGGACAAATAAAGCAATTGAAAAGAGCAAATTAATTATGCCTGAAACAAACAAGGAATTGAACTGTTGAGTTGCATACAGTGACTTACCTTAGCAGGTTGAAGAGGCTCAGCGCAGCTCCTACTTCTCTTGCAAGGCTCCTTCCTAACATCTTGTACTTGGAAATCCTCAATCTTATCTTCATTGCACCCCCTCTACAAGGTGACACAAACTAGTTACTGGTCTCCTTGGAAGATAAATATGCATACTTTCCAGTCTGTGAACACAAAAGGATGAGATTATAACAAAACAACACCACATAATGAAACATGCTGCATCTCTTGCACTTGCACACAATGAAATGAGCATTTACTATGTCTGCACTATGTAAAAACTAGGCATACCTTCGAACTGGATCTCCAGGTACTCTTGGAGAGCCTACTGTAGTGTACAGCCAACCTTTATGTCATCTATGAGTTAGACAAGGCCCCACTACAGCAGCCCTTAGTGTTTAAATCATTGAGAAGCTCTGTTAGAGTGTTAGGTCAAGAACAACAAGTAATCAAAGCAAATAGTCCTAGTATGGCTGGCTGATGCAAACAAGCAATTGAACAGATGTGTGAGCAAATCTTACATATCAAGAAAAGAAGCAAAGAAGGAGGCTTAAAGACCATCACTTGACTGACCAGATTTAAAAGGAGCATTTAAACATCATGTGCAACGTATGAACTAACATAAACATTGCATATTCCAGATTCTACAATGGAATGCACATGTATTAGGTTATGCCATGTATGATGATGCCTAAATGTACAGATAGCAGGCAGGAGTGATTCATCATTGCACGCACAATTGAATTGCAGGTTAAGGGCCAGTTCGATTCCACCTTTTCAGGGCATATTGTCAAAATAAGCCATATAAGATGTAAAGAAGTCATTTTTGAGTTATGGGCTTGGGCTTAACTAATTTCGCTTTGGAGGGGGGTGTTTCGGGTAGAACCTCACTAAAAATTGAAGGGAGGGGGAATAGTGAAATTACTCTGTCGTCTGCCTATATTACACTCAAAATGCAACTGCTGACGCTCGTGTCACACCTGACCCTCAAGTAAAAACAAACACGCAAGCATTCATTGCCTGCCCGCTTGCATCTCTTCTCCCTTTCCCTCTACCTCGATCCCTTGCCTGCAGCACTAGGGTTCCTCCAGCGAGCCGTCGCCACTGGTCCCATCTGGCCTGGTCCTCGATGATGCTATGTCCAGCTAGGCTACATGGCCGGCGGGTAGGGGCAGATCTCCCTGGCTGCTCCTCCCTGTGGTGCCGCCCCTCATTCTCATGGTCTCCAGCAGCTGCTCCACTGTGGTTCATCCAACGCACTACTCCGGCGGGCGCTGCACAACTACGGCTGATGCCACACTGCAGCAGAAGGCACCTTATTCCCCCTCCCCTCCTCCCAGGCCATGGCCTTGAGGTGCTGTTGAAGGATGAGCTCATCCAACAAGGTGAGGATCTCCTCTGATATTTTGCCAAATTTTCATTTTGATCCACTATACGATGAATTGCTATGAGCTGCTTCTGTTGCTGCTATATGATGCATTGCTATGAGCTGCTCCTGCTGCTGCTATATGATGAATTGCTATGAGTTGCTGCTGCTGTATGATGAGTTGCTATGAGCTGCTGCTGCTATATGATGAATTGCTATGAGCTGCTGCTGCTATATGATGAGTTGCTATAAGCTGCTCCTGCTGCTACTATATGATGAATTGCTATGAGCTGCTCCTGCTGCTGCTATATGATGAATTGCTATGAGCTGCTCCTGCTGCTGTTATATGATGAATTGCTATGAGCTGCTGCTGGTATATGATGAATTGCAGACTGTTGCTGCTGTATGATGAGTTGCTATGAGCTGCTGCTGCTGCTATATGATGCTTTCAGGTGGTGCTGCTATATGATAATAACCAGCCACTTGGACCATCGAAATTCAATAAATAATTGTTCTTCATTTAAATGTGGGTCATGCGTTCTTCGTTTAAATTAGGCAATGGGATCTCTATGGAAAACATTGACCAAAGTAGATTGTGCCAAGTAGATGGTATGTTTGTATTTGCATTTTGAGCAAATAGTGATGGTCTGTTTTCCCATCATATTAATTACTGCACTGGGTTCAATTTTTGATGTTTGCAAGTCAAATTATTTCCATATGGGCAGCAAAATGAAAAAAATATAATGCAATCTAGACTTTCCACTGATCATACCAAAGATAAGCTGAAAACGCAATGAAAAGAATCGGTTGGCTTATTACATGGAGCTTATATTCACAGGTGCTTATTTTCTTAGGATAACTCGTAATAACTGTCCCGAAGAAACTTGGCTAATTGAACTGGCATACAAATAACTGCAATGGAGGAGTGACGTACCATAGCACACTGTATAGGCTCACCGCTGCCTCTCCTTTTTTTGCGATGTTCCATGAAATTGCCACATACATGTTGTACTTTTTCATTGTGTAACCCTATCTGCAAGTTGACACGGCTAATTTCAGACATTTCTACATGATACTACATTGCATATCCCTTGCGCATATTTAAACCACCAATTAACGATTGTGTGTGTACCATAAACTAGCCATGACTCTGTATGCTGGACTAGCAGGCACTCTAAGGGAGCCTAATGTAGTGCACTGGAATTCCTACATGCCACCTACGATTTTGTTTAATGTACTGCCCCTGTTCCTAAATATATGTCTTTGTAGAGATTCCAGTATGGACCACATACATATGTATATAGATGCATTTTCGAGTGTAGATTCACTCATTTTGCTCTGTATGTAGCCTATAGTGGAATCTCTAGAAAGACTTATATTTAGGAACGGAGGTACGAGGTAGTATCATGTATGACATCTACATATCTAACTTAGCAGCCAGTAGTAGAAATCATTGTCTACACAAAGGGATTACTGGTCGAAAATCCTAGCAAAGCACGCTGGCAGGCACAGAAAAATACAAGAGAGAGAGACGCTCTTACAAGATCATAGCAATGCCTCAGTCCAGGATCTTGGTTAGCCAAGCTGTTAGATCCAGAAGAAACATCGTCCTTGTAGTTTTTGCCAGCTGCATAACAGGTAACAGCGACCGGTTAGTATATTTGAAGTACATCGGGCAGGTGATGCTGGACGGGTTTAAAGGTGACAAGTACCTAGGCCGTGGCGGGTGCTTCGCATCTCTCCAAACGGTGGGAATCAATTTAGAAGCGTCGAGGGTGATGACGCTGTGCTGGCTGTCGGGGTCCGGTAAGGAGATCTAGAACCGTCGAGTAGGGTGTTTGTGGAGCGGCTCCGGTAGGGTGGACTACGGTGTGGGCGAAGCGGATCTATGGTCGTGGACGAGGGCGTAGGTGAAGCTGCTCCGGTGGTTGGGTTAAGGATGGTGTCAATGACGCGGATCTGCGGTCGTGGACGGGGCGTCAGAAGCTGCTCCGGTGGTTGGGTTAAGGATGGTGTCGACGATGCAGATCTGCGGCCGTGGACGGGGCGTCAGAAGCTGCTCCGGTGGTTGGGTTAAGGGTGGTGTCGACGATGCGGATCTGGGGCCATGGACATGGCTTCAGAAGCTGCTACGGTAGGTTGGATGAGGGTGCGAGGAAGCGGATCTGAGGCCGTGGACTTGTGAGTTGGCAAAGAGGCCCCGGTAGGGTTGATAATGGTGTAGGTAAAGCTACTCCGGTAGGGTTGACGATGGTGTCGGCGAAGTGGCTCCGGTAGGGTTGAGGAAGGTGTCGGTGAAGCGCCTCCGATAGGGTTGAGGAAGGTGTCGGCGAAGAGGATCAGAGGCCGTCGACGGGGGTGTCGGTGGGGCGGCTCCGGGGGGTGTGGACGAAGCGTCTTCGGTGGGGAGTACGAATGAGCCACTGCAGATGCGCAGCGGTTGACGAGAGTACCGGCGAAGCAGATCCGGCGTCGTGGACAAGGCCGTCACTGAATGGGTTGTGGTACAGTGCTGGATGAGCAGTCTACTTGTTTCTAGGGGAGGTGGGAGGGGTAGATGCGGCCGCAGAAGCAGATCCGGCGAGGTGGACGCCGCTGGCAATGAATGGGCTATGGTACGCCGGTGGATGAGCAGTCTAGGGTTTCGAGAGGGGAGGGGAGAAAGGGCGATGAAGTACGGACGGCGTGATGTAAGATGCTCTGGTGCTGTGGAGTTAGTCGTTTTTGCGGGAGGGGAGAGGAAATGGGGGTGCCGTGTAGTGGGGGGAACCGGAAGTTACCAAAGCAGCCCTAACCTATCATGTAGATGAGGGCGGTATTGTAGCTGTTGGTCTTCGTGCACCAAGGACAAAAGGGGGATTTCGCATGCTAAAGACAAAGGTGGCGGAAATTTTAGAAGGAGGCGGGAGATTTTGCCACCCGCGGGATCGTTCGTATCCGGTTTCAACTAATTTTGGACCGTGCTAGCGAGAGGGTCATGCTAGACTGTGTACACAGGGCACGCGTCAGGAGTTAATAACTGGTGTGAAGTCCACACCAGAAAAAAAGACAATAACTCGGGATGATGTGTCGATAACTTGGACGTTCACACGGGCGCGGCCAATCGTACGGGTGTAGTGGCGCGTTCACAAAAAAAGGGATCAAACGCTCAGCCTATGTATTTCTCGTGTAAATAGATAATTTAGTGCCATTGGTTATTTACTTTAAACATAATGCATTGACGTGTTAGTGTAGAGGCGCACAAAAAGAAATGGATATTGTAGTCAGCTACTTAAAAGTGTTACCTCATATTATTACATAGCCTCCATTTCATAAATTGCGTACCCGTTGAATTCATATATGAATATTACATAAAATACTTCAAAATAGAAACTTAAATCATCCAAGACTAATGAATTTGAATGCAAGAGTAACAATGGTGCATGTACATGATAGCTACATTGGTTGTTTGAAGAAACATCACTGTAACTTTGGCATGCACAACTGAAAAGGTTTATTTAACTAGAAAAAAATGTGATATGTGAGTGTCCAATCTTTATAGCGTTGAATCGATATTGTACCTTTGGCCACGATACGAAGTAGATATTGACTTATGTTCAAGCGATGCACATCCACGATCGCTAGATAGTGATATGTGAATGAATTGTGCAATCTCTCTCACACGCATACATATCTCATTTCCATGTGGGCATCGGAATCACGCAGGCGCACTTCGTGTATTTCTCTCCCTCCGTCAGGGTTAAATTCGTCTTTCTACCCCGTCCTACAAGTCTCTCACACAGAAACACACACGCTCTCTATGTCTAACACGCCACCCCTTTAATTCCGCCCACCCACAACCACTAATGTCTCAAAGTATAATAATGTCTCTCACACATATGTTATCTACCTATCCATTAATATAGCTAGATATGTGTCACACAAACTCCTTCTCCCTACTAGCCAGATGCCCATGCATTGCATGGAACATCAAGATGCATTTGTATGAGAAGTGTATCTTGTGGGACAAAAGGATGAACGACAGAATGCCTTATTTGCAAATGCGGAGAGGGGTGTGGGTGTGTTTTTGCAAAATTGTCATAGTTTCCTTCCTATCCGTCGGATATAAATTGGATGGCCTATATTGCAGGATGGCAGGAACACCATCATCACCAACTCTGTTTTTTTATAAGAAGTAGAGAAATGTGAGTGTCACTGCCCCCCCCCACACACACACACCCACACACCCACACTTCCCAACACCGAAGGAGTAGGGTGACACCTCGATCTTGATACTAATCTATCGACTGGCTTCTCTCTCAAACATACACATACACACACTACCCGGCACCGAAGGAGTAGGGTGGCACATCGTTCTTGATAATAATCTATCTACTCCTCTTTCAAATACACACACACACAGAGAGAGAGAGAGAGAGAGAGAGAGAGAGACTCGCTAGTTGTGCCTCTGTGCCTACCGTGCACACTCTCAATACGTCTTTCTCCCCCCCCCAACAATGACAGCAGAAGGGTGACAACTCCATCTGATCATAATCTGTCAATTGGTTTCTCTCTCAAACATTGTGTCTCGGTGCCTCGCTCGGTAGCCCCCTCGATATGTAGACTTCTCGCGCGCGCACAACTGTAGTGACGATGATGCTGAACCCAGTGTGCCATGTTTTTACCGGCCTCATGTGATAGTTTTCACCCTGTTTTCTGTTAATTAACAAGGCAACCTTTTCTTTGTTACTACTAGTGAATCTGAAATCATTCGGGCAGACATAAAATATATCACTTCAACCCAATTACCGCAGAAACTATTTTAAAAGAAATTAGCTAGCTGCCTGTGCGTTGCACGGAACATCAAGATGCATTTGTATGAGTAGTTTATCTTGTGAGAGAAAAGGCTGAACGAGGGAAGGCCTTATTTGTGAACGTGGAGAGACGTGTGGGTATATTTTTGCAAAATTGACATAGTTTCTTTCATATCCGTTAGATATAAATCCGACGGCCTATATTGCAGGATGTCACGCACACCATCATCACCAACTCTGTTTTCTACTCCCTCCGTCCGAAAATACTTGTCATCAAAATGGATAAAAAGAGATGTATCTAAAACTAAAATACGTCTAGATACATTTCCTTTTATCCATTTTGATGACAAGTATTTCCGGACGGAGGGAGTATTTGTCTTTTTAGAGATTCCAACAAGTGACTATGACCGGACCTTACCAACATACTCAAAAAAGTAGTCCATAATTTTGATGTTACCCACTTTTCTTGGCGGTGCAGTGCCATCTGGATACCTCATAAATAAATCAAGGACAAATCTAACCCCTTCCTGAAAAGACATACGGAGCAAAATGAGTGAATCTACACTCTAAAATATGTCTACATACACATACTTATGTGGTAGTCCATTTGAATTCTGAAAAAGACAAATATTTAGGAATGAATGGAGTATATATATAGGAGTAGACATGGAGATATATCTCTAGCATGGTCTACAACAAAAATGTGCTGGGCTGGTTAGCGCCGGATGCTCGCAAATCAATGACATGAGTTCGAGTTCTGTCTTTTAACTTTAGATTTTTATATTATATATTACTCTACTTATTTAATATATACTTCTTTCGCTACTGTACTGACAGTGGAACCCACAGAGTACTTAGAATACAAGTTTAAGGATGGACTTGTTTCTTTTTAACTTTCTGTACGAAGCTGTAGCCACCCTTCAAGTCACGTGTACACTGTACATGCAATTAACTTTTTATAGAGGGACAATCATACAGGCAATTAACTCAAATGGATTGGATGTCTCTCTATTATTTCCAGCATAAAGAGCATCTCCAACGGCAACCGGCAAATTTCCTCCCGCTTCCTTCCGTGGAGGACGACATCAAACGCCAGCGGCATACATTTTTACAACTCTAACCAACCAAATGAATTTCGTGCAAACACGGACTGATTTCATATAAGCATGAAGGATTTCGTATAAAAAGCCGGATCTTCATATAAACATGATGGATTTCATTACATTTACATGAACTAAGAGGTGCCAATCCGGCTCTCTTGTATAATTAATACTCCCTCCGTCCGGAAATACTTGTCCTAGAAATGGATGTATCTAGACTTATTTTAGTTCTAAATGGCCGCCCGCGGATCCCTTTGTCTTTCTCATGTCCGTCAGACACTTGCGGGGTCGATGAAGGTCCTTGGAAGAGACGAAGCAGCAAAGAAACCACCTGAATCTGCGGTCGTCGTCTTGGCGGTGGCCTTCATGGGTCCCAAGTGGCGGCGGCCTCCCGTGTTCTACTTCTCCTCGATGATGCTGGCGGACACGGAGAAGCTGGCCACCGACTCGTCACTCTCCACGCACCCGGCTTCTGTCTCTGCCTGCATGGCGCTGCTGCAGGCACGGGAGGCATGCCCACAGACACGAGAGGCGCGGCCACCGCAGCCACTGGTGGCGCGGTACGACGCGGCAGCGACAGCGCCCGTACCGGCATGCTTGCCGCCGTGCCAGCGTGGAGCAACTTGCCACTCCTCATCGAGCTGAACTGGAGCGGCGAGTTGCTGAACCACGCGCCTGCTTGGGGCGGCAACTGGCTCCATCGGGCCAAGCAAGGTTGGTAAAGCACCGCGCAGCCTCACCCGTATCCGGAGGGCTCGGCGGGCCACCCAGCCGGGTAATATGCCGGAGAACGGCTCATCGGAAGTCATCGGAAGAATGGAGAAAATGGTGAAGGAGGAGATGGGGGAGAGGCCGAGGGGTGCGATTCTTGCCCGCTGTCTGTCTGTCCTCGTGTAAATAGAGAGCGGACGGTAGGAGCTTGGCCGGCGTCTGGCCTCGTTTAAACTGAGGGTGGACGGGAGGAGCTCGGCCGGTGTTGCATTTAATTCCGGCCCGCTCATGAACGGACGTGTGGCCGGAGTAGGATTCTCGGTTTGCATGCGGGTTTAATGAAGGGGTTTAATGGAGGCGCTGGGCGTGCAGCGGGCGGCGCAGTACTATTTGATTTGACAGCAGTAATGAGCCGTCAAATCACAAAGGCCCTCGCCTCTCGTGAAACCAACCGAGCTAGACTTCCCCGCCCTCTAGCCTTTTAAAATGTATACTTTTGTATAGCAGTAGTACCGATGGATTGCGCCATGGAGCAAAACTTGAAATTAAAAAAAAGGTGGTACATATAGAGATCGCTCGTCGCCAAATTATGCATATAGTACTATTAAAAAGGCTAGTCACAATAATGGTGTCCAGCACAACCCACCCCTCAAATAAAACTAAGCATCCTGGAATTCTTTGATAAAACTAAGCACCCTGAAATTCTTTGACAACTAAACTGCTGGCTATATGATGTTGGCCATATATATTGTACGTATATAATGTGAAGAAACGAGTGGTAGTACTATACCAACTACAAGATGAAATGTAAGAAATACTAGTATGTACGTACTGAAGAGTTAAAGTAACAAGAAGAAACATAACATAGTTCTGCTGGGGGCTCAGCATAACACACCCCTCAAATTAAATTAAGCACACCTGGAATTAAACTTTGCAACTATTCCGGAGACACTGCATTAGAACCACCATGAGCAACGACACTGCCACCTTACTTGGAGGAGTCCTCGTCCACGTCCTCGACTTCGTCCTTGTCCCTCTTACTCTTGGCCGATACTTCTTTGCTTGAACCACACACTTGGCTCTTGCTCTTCATCCAACCCTTGTAGATATTGAAACAAAGGTAGACATCCATTACAGCATAGTGGATGTGGTCTATATCTAGTACATTCCGCTGCCATGCATAACGATGAAACGTGTAATGAGGTTTCTCTAGTTTACCGTACGAAGGATGAACCATGGCTCCTTCCAGGGTCAGCATTGAAGGCTGACGAGAGGACACCAGCCGATTCTTCTGGAGGTCAAAGGTGTTGCCTACAATGAGGCCTATCCGACCCAGGACTTCTTTGTCGTTACCAAAGTCTACAGTAACGAATTTGACTAGGTTGCTCTCGAGGAAGTCCTTAAAATCCAGACATTCAACATCGGCATGGCGTATGTGGTAAACCAAGCATAAGTCATGCACGCAAACCTGGATCTCGGTGGGCTTCTTCCTCTCTTCGTCCTTTAGATCCTTCTCTCGTCCCAGGACTGTGGTGTACTCAACATCTAGCCCAGCGACCCGCTCATCATCTGAGTCTTCGAACATGCGTCTGAAGCGAGAAAGGCATCCTTTCACCGTTGCAGAAGAACGGGTGTAGATGATGTCGAACTCATCGCCGGTGATGGTTCTAACCTTGTACTCACCGCCGATCGTGGAGATTTGGGACGCCATGGATTTGGGAGGAGGGTTAGGATTAGTGGAACTGCCGTAATGTGAATGGACGGGACGACTAGGAGCGAACTGCTGTAGTATTGAAGGACGTGCGGGGACGAGTAGTAGCAAACTGCCAGTGTGCGAACGGCAGGGTAGTGGCTTTCCATTCTCCCATGATACGGGCTTCCGAGAGCCCTTGTATCTGAGATCGAACGGTTGCATGGCGTGATTCTAGACCTATGGGTGAATATTCTATCCTGGAGGGTTATTCTGCAAATTTTCAGCAACTTAGCATGCGATCGTTTGATCTTAGATCCAAGGGCTGCCAGCAACCTATATCATGGTCACGCCTACCACGACCGTCGCGTCGCTCGCGCGGTCGCGCCGTTGGAGATTTAACACGGTGCGTTAGGCTATCTGATGTTGGCATGTCATACATAGTCATCACTTAGTCACTCATACTACAACAAGGTTAGCTATAAGGTTGGCTATAAGTGTATTTTTTACTCCTCTCTATCTCTTTCTTCGTACTCCCTCCGTCCCATAATATAAGAACGTTTTTGACACTAGGACACAGGGAGTACTAGTATTTATTGCATTTGCCAAGGAGTGACCTCTTCCAATGAAATGGTGTTGCTAAGTTTGCTTCATTTAATTACCTATAGACTCAAAATTGTCTTTTCACCTAGGTACACGCGCTTAGCACCGTTTCTTCCTTGGGTCACCAAACTAGTATCTCTCTCTTCTTGATTAACTTGCCACATCAGACTTTATGCCTATGTAGCAAGCTTAGCACATGTAGGAGCAAGTAAGGATGCTTGTAATGGGAGTAGTATCATGCATGCCAACTATGTAATCTTGATGAGGTGACGTCGAATTAAATGAATAAAAGAGAGAGTTGAGTATCATAATATGATACTTACTGTAGTATCATATTAAATAATGTGCTACTATGTGTCATGCATGACAATAAATAAACTATCCTATGATACCAACACATGATACTATGCATTACGGATGTAGTATTATACAAAAGTATCATATGCATGATACTAGTATATGATACTCTCCATTACGACCAACCTAAGTACAATAGTGAGCTTTACATGGCATTTTTGCATATGTGGAGGAAAGAGTGTTGGGGAGCGTTGCAGAAAATAAAAAAATTCTACGCTTCACCAAGATCAATCTATGGAGTCATCTAACAACGAGAGAGAGGATAGCATCTACATACCCTTGTAGATCGCGAGCGGAAGCGTTCAAGAGAACGGGGTTGAGGGAGTCGTACTCGTCGTGATCCAAATCACCGATGATCCTAGTGCCGAACGGACAGCACCTCCGCGTTCAATACACGTACGGTTGGGGAAGATGTCTCCTCCTTCTTGATCCCGCAAGGGGGAGGGAGAGGTTGATGGAGATCCAGCAGCACGATGGCATGGTGGTGGATGCAGCAGCGATCATGACAGGGCTTCGCCAAGCTTCAGCGAGAGGGAGAGGTGGTGCGTGGGGAGAGGGAGGCGCCAGGGACTTAGGTGCGGCTGCCCTCCCTCCCCTCCCTATTTATATAGGGCCCCTAGGGGGGTCGCCAGCCCTAGGAGATCCAATCTCCAAGGGGGGCGGCGGCCAAGGAGGTGGCTTGCCCCCCAAGCCATGTGGGGCGCCCCCCACCCCTAGGGTTTCCAACCCTAGGCGCAGGGGGGGCAAGGGGGGGCGCACCAACCCACCAGGGGCTGGTTATCCTCCCACTTCAGCCCATGGGGCCCTCCGGGATAGGTGGCCCCACCCGGTGGACCCCCGGGACCCTTCTGGTGGTCCCGGTACAATACCGGTGACCCCCAAAACTTTCCCGATGGCCGAAACTAGACTTCCTATATATAAATCTTCACCTCCGGACCATTCCGGAACTCCTCATGATGTCCGGGATCTCATCCGGGACACCGAACACCTTTCGGGTTACTGCATACTAATATCTCAACAACCCTAGCGTCACCGAACCTTAAGTGTGTAGACCCTACGGGTTCGAGAGACAAGCAGACATGACCGAGACGCCTCTCCGGTCAATAACCAACAGTGGGATCTGGATACCCATGTTGGCTCCCACATTCTCCTCGATGATATCATCGGATGAACCACGATGTCAAGGATTCAATCAATCCCGTATACAATTCCCTTTGTCAATCGGTATGTTACTTGCCCGAGATTTGATCGTCGATATCCCAATACCTCGTTTAATCTCGTTTCCGGCAAGTCACTTTACTCGTACCATAATGCATGATCCCGTGACCAGACACTTGGTCACATTGAACTCATTATGATGCTGCATTACCGAGCGGGCCCAGAGATATCTCTCCGTCATACAGGGTGACAAATCCCAGTCTCGATTCGTGCCAACCCAACAGACACTTTCGGAGATACCCGTAGTGCACCTTTATAGTCACCCAGTTACGTTGTGACGTTTGGCACACCCAAAGCACTCCGACGGTATCCGGGAGTTGCACAATCTCATGGTCTAAGGAAATGATACCTGACATCTGGAAAAGCTCTAGCAAAACGAACTACACGATCTTTGTGCTACGCTTAGGATTGAGTCTTGTCCATCACATCATTCTCCTAATGATGTGATCCCGTTATCAATGACATCCAAGTCCATAGTCAGGAAACCATGACTATTTGTTGATCAACGAGCTAGTCAACTAGAGGCTCACTAGGGACGTGTTGTGGTCTATATATTCACACATGTATTATGATTTCCGAATAACACAATTATAGCATGAATAAAAGACAATTATCATGAACAAGGAAATATAATAATAACCATTTTATTATTTCCTCTAGGGCATATTTCCAATAGTCTCCCACTTGCACTAGAGTCAATAATCTAGTTACATTGTGATGAATCGAACACCCATAGAGTTCTGGTGTTGATCATGTTTTGCTCTAGGGAGAGGTTTAGTCAACGGATCTGCTACATTCAGGTCTGTATGTACTTTACAAATATCTATGTCTCCATCTTGAACATTTTCACGAATGGAGTTGAAGCGACGCTTGATGTGCCTGGTCTTCTTGTGAAACCTGGGCTCCTTGGCAAGTGCAATAGCTCCAGTGTTGTCACAGAAGAGTGTGATCGGCCCCGAGGCATTGGGTATGACTCCTAGGTCGGTGATGAACTCCTTCGCCCAGATTGCTTCATGCGCTGCCTCTAAGGCTGCCATGTACTCTGCTTCACATGTAGATCCTGCCACGACGCTTTGCTTGCAACTGCACCAGCTTACTACCCCACCATTCAAAATATACACGTATCCGGTTTGTGACTTAGAGTCATCCAGATCTGTGTCGAAGCTAGCATCGACGTAACCCTTTACGACGAGCTCTTCGTCACCTCCATAAACGAGAAACATATCCTTAGTCCTTTTCAGGTACTTTAGGATGTTCTTGACCGTTGTCCGGTGTTCCATGCCGGGATTACTTTGGTACCTTCCTACCAAACTTACGGCAAGTTTTACATCAGGTCTGGTACACAGCATGGCATACATAATAGACCCTATAGCTGAGGCATAGGGGATGACACTCATCTTTTCTCTATCTTCTGCTATGGTCGGGCATTCAGCTGAGCTCAATTTCACACCTTGCAACACAGGCAAGAAGCCCTGCTTGGACTGATCCATATTGAACTTCTTCAATATCTTATCAAGGTATGTGCTTTGTGAAAGACCTATGAGGCGTCTCGATCTATCCCTATAGATCTTGATGCCTAATATGTAAGCAGCTTCTCCAAGGTCCTTCATTGAAAAACACTTATTCAAGTAGGCCTTAATGATGTCCAAAAGTTCTATATCATTTCCCATCAAAAGTATGTCATCTACATATAATATGAGAAATGCTACAGAGCTCCCACTCACTTTCTTGTAAACGCAGGCTTCTCCATAAGTCTGCATAAACCCAAATGCTTTGATCATCTCATCAAAGCGAATGTTCCAACTCCGAGATGCTTGCACCAGCCCATAAATGCATCGCTGGAGTTTGCATACCTTGTTAGCATTCTCAGGGTCGACAAAACCTTCCGGCTGCATCATATATAGTTCTTCCTTAAGATAGCCATTAAGGAATGCCGTTTTTGACGTACATTTGCCATATCTCATAATCATAGTATGCGGAAATTGCTAACATGATTCGGACGGACTTCAGCTTTGCTACGGGAGAGAAAGTCTCATCACAGTCAACCCCTTGAACTTGTCGATAACCCTTAGCGACAAGTCGAGCTTTATAGATGGTAACATTACCATCCGCGTCCGTCTTCTTCTTAAAGATCCATTTGTTTTCTATCGCTCGCCGATCATCGGGCAAGTCTGTCAAAGTCCATACTTTGTTTTCATACATGGATCCTATCTCGGATAGCATGGCTTCAAGCCATTTGTTGGAATCTGGGCCCGCCATCGCTTCTTCATAGTTCGAAGGTTCACCATTGTCTAACAACATGATTTCCAGGACAGGGTTGCCATACCACTCTGGTGTGGAACGTGTCCTCATGGACCTACGAAGTTCAGTATAACTTGATCCGAAGTACCTTGATCATCATCATTAACTTCCTCTCTAGTTGGTGCAGGAACCACAGGAACATCTTCCTGAGCTGCGCTACTTTCCTGTTCAAGAGGTAGTACTTCATCAAGTTCCACTTTCCTCCCACTTACTTCTTTCGAGAGAAACTCTTTCTCCAGAAAGGACCTGTTCTTGGCAGCAAAGATCTTGCCTTCGGATCTTAGGTAGAAGGTATACCCAATGGTTTCCTTAGGGTATCCTATGGAGACGCATTTTTCTGACTTGGGTTCGAGCTTTTCAGGTTGAAGTTTCTTGACATAAGCATCGCATCCCCAAACTTTTAGAAACGACAGCTTAGGTTTCTTCCCAAACCATAATTCATACGGTGTCATCTCAACGGATTTAAATGGTCCCCTATTTAAAGTGAATGTAGCTGCCTCTAGAGCATATCCCCAAAATGATAGCGGTAA
This sequence comes from Triticum aestivum, assembly GCF_018294505.1. Classification (NCBI taxonomy): domain Eukaryota; kingdom Viridiplantae; phylum Streptophyta; class Magnoliopsida; order Poales; family Poaceae; genus Triticum; species Triticum aestivum. Next base: position 152,508,437 of record NC_057810.1, read on the forward strand.
ATTGGTAAGACATCATAGATTGCACCATATCCAATAAAGTGCGATTACACGTTCGGACACACTGTTACGCTGAGGTGTTCCACGCAGCGTGAGTTGTGAAATGATTCCACATTTCCTTAAGTGCGTACCAAATTTGTGACTTAAATATTCTCCTCCACGATCTGACCGTAAGAACTTTATCTTTCGGTCACGTTGATTCTCTACCTCATTCTGAAATTCCTTGAACTTTTCAAAGGTCTCATACTTGTGTTTCATCAAGTAGACATACCGATATGTACTCCAGTCGTCAGTGAGAGTGAGAACATAACGATATCCTCCGCAAGCCTCAACGCTCATTGGACCGCACACATCAGTATGCATGATTTCCAATAAGTTGGTTGCTCGCTCCATTGTTCCGGAGAACGGAGTCTTGGTCATTTTGCCCATGAGGCATGGCTCGCATGTGTCAAATGATTCATAATCGAGAGACTCTAAAAGTCCATTAGCATGGAGCTTCTTCATGCGCTTCACACCAATGTGACCAAGGCGGCAGTGCCACAAGTATGTGGGACTATCGTTATCAACTTTACATCTTTTGGTATTCACACTATGAATATGTGTAACTTCACGTTCGAGATTCATTAAGAATAAACCATTGACCATCGGGGCATGACCATAAAACATATCTCTCATATAAATAGAACAACCACAATTCTCGGATTTAAATGAGTAGCCATCTCGTATTAAACGAGATCCAGATACAATGCTCATGCTCAAAGCTGGCACTAAATAACAATTATTCAAGTTTAATACCAATCCCGTAGGTAAATGTAGAGGTAGCGTGCCGACGGTGATCACATCAACCTTGGAACCATTCCCGACGCGCATCGTCTCCTCGTCCTTCGCCAGTCTCCGCTTATTCCGCAGCTCCTGCTTTGAGTTACAAATATGAGCAACGGCACCTGTATCAAATACCCAGGCGCTACTACGAGCACTGGTAAGGTACACATCAATTACATGTATATCACATATACCTTTAGTGTTGCCGGCCTTCTTGTCCGCTAAGTACTTGGGGCAGTTCCGCTTCCAGTGACCCTTCCCATTGCAATAAAAGCACTCAGTTTCAGGCTTAGGTCCATTCTTTGACTTCTTCCCGGCAACTGGCATACCGGGCGTGGCAACATCCTTGCCGTCCTTCTTGAAGTTCTTCTTACCCTTGCCTTTCTTGAACTTGGTGGTTTTATTGACCATCAACACTTGATGTTCCCTTTTGATTTCTACCTCTGTTGACTTCAGCATTGAAAATACTTTAGGAATAGTTTTCACCATCCCCTGCACATTGTAGTTCATCACAAAGCTCTTGTAGCTCGGTGGGAGCGACTGAAGGATTTTGTCAATGACTGTGTCATCCGGGAGATTAACTCCCAGCTCAGTCAAGCGGTTGTGCAACCCAGACATTTTGAGTATGTGCTCACTGATAGAACTATTTTCCTCCATCTTACAACTGAAGAACTTGTCGGAGACTTCATATCTCTCGACCCGGGCATGAGCTTGGAAAACCATTTTCAGATCTTCGAACATCTCATATGCTCCGTGTTGCTCAAAACGCTTTTGGAGCCACGGTTCTAAGCTGTAAAGCATGCCGCACTGAACGAGGGAGTAATCATCAGCACAAGACTGCCAAGCGTTCATAACATCTTGGTTCTCTGGGATGGGTGCTTCACCTAGCGGTGCTTCTAAGACATAATCTTTCTTTGCAGCTATGAGGATGATCCTCGGGTTCTGGACCCAGTCCGTATAGTTGCTGCCATCATCTTTCAGCTTGGTTTTCTCTAGGAACGCGTTGAAGTTGAGGGCAACATTAGCATGGGCCATTTGATCTACAAGACATATTGTAAAGATTTTAGACTAAGTTCATGATAATTAAGTTCATCTAATCAAATTATTCAATGAACTCCCACTCAGACAGACATCCCTCTAGTCATCTAAGTGAAACATGATCCGAGCCAACTAGGCCGTGTCCGATCATCACATGAGACGGACTAGTCGACATCGGTGAACATCTTCATGTTGATTGTATCTTCTATACGACTCATGCTCGATCTTTCGGTTTTCCGTGTTCCGAGGCCATGTCTGTACATGCTAGGCTCATCAAGTCAACCTAAGTGTATTGCGTGTGTAAAACTGTCTTACACCCGTTGTATGTGAACGTTAGGATCTATCACACCCGATCATTGTTGGGGAACATAGCAGAAATTAAAAAAAATTCCTACAACTCACCAAGATCTATCTATGGAGAGACTAGCAATGAGGGGAAGGAGAGTGCATCTACATACCCTTGTAGATCGCTAAGTGGAAGCGTTCAAGAGAACGGGGTTGAAGGAGTCGTACTCGTCGTGATCCAAATCACCAGAGATCCTAGTGCCGAACGGACGGCACCTCCGCGTTCAACACACGTGCAGCCCGGTGACGTCTCCCATGCCTTGATCCAGCAAGGAGAGAGGGAGAGGTTGAGGAAGACTCCGTCCAGCAGCAGCACAACGGCGTGGTGATGGTGGAGGAGTGTGGCAATCCTGCAGGGCTTCGCCAAGCACTGCGGGAGAGGAGGAGGGAGAGAGGTAGGGCTGCGCCAGGGAGAGGTGAAACTCATGTGTTGGCAGCCCCAAAGTCCTCAAGTATATATAGGGGAGAGGGAGGGGGGTGCACCCCCTCTAGGATTCCCTCCCTGGGGGTGGCGGCAGCCCAAAACCCATCTAGGGTGCGGCCAAGGGGGAGAGAGGGGAAACTTGTTAGGTGGGTGCGCCCCCTCCCCAAACCCTAGGCGCCTTGGGCCCTTGTGGAGGGGGCGCACCAGCCCACCTGTGGCTGGTCCCCTCCCACACTTGGCCCATGCAGCCCTCCGGGGCCGGTGGCCCCACTTGATGGACCCCCGGGACCCTCCCGGTGGTCCCGGTACGTTACCGATAAAACCCGAAACTTTTCCGGTGACCAAAACAGGACTTCCCATATATAAATATTTACCTCCGAACCATTCCGGAACTCCTCGTGACATTCGGGATCTCATCCGGGACTCCGAACAACATTCGGTAACCACATACAAACTTCCTTTATAACCCTAGCGTCATCGAACCTTAAGTGTGTAGACCCTACGGGTTCGGGAACCATGCAGACATGATCGAGACGTTCTACGGTCAATAACCAATGGCGGGATTTGGATACCCATGTTGGCTCCCACATGTTCCACGATGATCTCATCGGATGAACCACGATGTCGAGGATTCGATCAATCCCGTATACAATTCCCTTTGTCTAGCGGTATTGTACTTGCCCGAGATTCGATCGTCGGTATGCCGATACCTTGTTCAATCTCATTACCGGTAAGTCTCTTTACTCGTTCTGTAACACATCATCCCGTGATCAACCCCTTGGTCACATTGTGCACATTATGATGATGTCCTACTGAGTGGGCCTAGAGATACCTCTCCGTCAACCGGAGTGACAAATCCCAGTCTCGATTCGTGCCAACCCAACAGACACTTTCGGAGATACCCGTAGTGCACCTTTATAGCCACCCAGTTACGTTGTGACGTTTGGTGCACCCAAAGCATTCCTACGGTATCCGGGAGTTACACAATCTCATGGTCTAAGGAAATGATACTTGACATTATAAAAGCTTTACATACGAACTACACGATCTTCGTGCTAGGCTTAGGATTGGGTCTTGTCCATCACATCATTATCCTAATGATGTGATCCCGTTATCACTGACATTCAATGTCCATGGTCAGGAAACCTTAACCATCTATTGATCAACGAGCTAGTCAATAGAGGCTTACTAGGGACATGGTGTTGTCTATGTATCCACACATGTATCTGAGTTTCCTATCAATACAATTATAGCATGGATAATAAACGATTATCATGAACAAGGAAATATAATAATAATAACTAATTTATTATTGTCTCTAGGGCATATTTCCAACAGTCTCCCACTTGCACTAGAGTCAATAATCTAGTTCACATCGCCATGTGATTAACACTGATAGGTCACATCGCCATGTGACCAACATCCAAAGAGTTTACTAGTGTCACTAAACTAGTTCACATCACCATGTGATTAAGACTCAATGAGTTCTAGGGTTTGATCATGTTTGCTTGTGAGAGAGGTTTTAGTCAACGGGTCTGCAACATTCAGATCCGTATGTACTTCACAATTCTCTATGTCATATTGTAAATGTTGCTTCCACGCTCCACTTGGAGCTATTCCAAATGGTTGCTCCACTATACGTATCTGGTTTGCTACTCAGAGTCACTCGGATAGGTGTTAAAGCTTGCATCGACGTAACCCTTTACGCCGAACTCTTTATCACCTCCATAATTGAGAAACATGTCCTTATTTACTCCAAGGACAATTTTGACCGTTGTCCAATGATCCCCATTCCTGGATCATTCTTGTACCCCTTGACTGACTCATGGCAAGGCACACTTCCGGTGCGGTACACAGTATAGCATACTATAGAGCCTACGTCTGAAGCATAGGGGACGACCTTCGTCCTTTCTCCCTCTTCTGCCGTGGTCGAGCTTTAAGTCTTAACTTCATACCTTACAACTCAGGCAAGAACTCCTTCTTTGACTGATCCATCTTGAACACCTTCAAGATCATGTCAAGGTATGTGCTCATTTGAAAGTACCATTCAGCGTTTCTGATCTATCCTCATAGATCTTGATGCTCAATGTTCAAGTAGCTTAATCCAGGTCATTGAAAAACACTTTTCAAATAACCCTATATGCTTTCCAGAAATTCTACATCATTTCTGATCAACAATATGTCGACAACATATACTCATCAGAAATTCTATAGCGCTCCCACTCACTTCTTTGGAAATACAAGTTTCTCATAAACTTTGTATAAACCCAAAATCTTTGATCATCTCATCAAAGCGTACATTCCAACTCCGAGATGCTTACTCCAGTCCTTAGAAGGATTGACGGAGTTTTGCATATTTGTTAGCATTCTTCAGGATTGTCAAAACCTTCTGGTTGTATCACATACAACCTTTCCTCATGAAAAACGGGTAAGGAAACTTGTTTTGACATCCATCTGCCAGATTTCATAAATGCAGCTTATGCTAACATGATTCCAACGGACTTAAGCATCGCTACGGATGAGAAAATCTCATCATAGTCAACTCCTTGAACTTGTGACAAACTCTTCGCCACAAGTCGAGCTTCATAGACGGTGACATTACCGTCCACGTCCGTTTTCTTCTTAAAGACCCATTTATCTCAATGGCTTGCCGATCATCGGGCAAGACCACCAAAGTCCATGATTTGTTCTCATACATGGATCCTCTCTCAGATTTTATGGCTTCTAACCATTTGTTGGAATATGGGCCCACCATTGCTTCTCCGTAGCTCGTAGGTTCATTGTTGTCTAGCAACATGACCTTCAAGACAGGATTACTGAACCACTCTGAAGTAGTACGCATCCTTGTCACCCTACGAGGTACGGTAGTGACTTGATCCGAAGTTTCATGATCACTGTCATAAGCTTCTACTTCAATTGGTGTAGGTGCCACAGGAACAACTTCATGTGCCCTGCTACACACTAATTGTAGTGACGGTTTAATAACCATATCAAGTCTCCACCATCCTCCCACTCAATTTTCGAGACAAACTTTTCCTTGAGAAAGGACCCGATTCAAGAAACAATCCCTATTGGTTTCGGATCTGAGATAAGAGGTATACCCTACCATTTTGGGTATCCTATGAAGATGTATTTATCCGCTTTGGGTTCGAGCTTATCATGATGAAAACTTTTCATATAAGTGTCGCAGTCCCAAACTTTCAAGAAACGACAACTTAGGTTTCTCCAAACCATAGTTCAAACGGTGTCGTCTCAACGGAATTACGTGGTGCCCTATTAAAGTGAGTGCGGTTGTCTCTAATGCCTAACCTACGAACGATAGTGGTAATTCGATAAGAGACATCATGGTATGCACCAAATCCAATAGGGTGCAACTATGATGTTCGGACACACCATCACACTATGGTGTTCCAGGCGGTATTAATTGTGAAACAATTTCCACAATGTCTTAATTGCGTGCCAAAGCTCGTAACTCAGATACTCATCTCTATGATCATATCATAGACATTTTATACTCTTGTCACGATGATCTTCAACTTCACCCTGAAATTACTTGAACCATTCAATAATTTAGACTTGTGTTTCATCAAGTAAATACACTCAGTATCTACTTAAATCATCCATGAAGTAAGAAAATATCGATATTCACTGCATGCCTCAGCACTCATTGGACTGCACACATCAAAATGTGTTACTTTCAACAAGTTGCTATCTTGTTCCATCTTACTGAAAACGAGGCTTTTCAATCATCTTGCCCATGTGGTATGATTTGCATATCTCAAGTGATTCAAAATCAAGTGAATCCAAACGATCCATCTGCATGGAGTTTCTTCATGCGTATACACCAATAGACATGGTTCGCATGTCTCAAACTTTTCAAAACGAGTGAGTCCAAAGATCCATCAACATGGAGCTTCTTCATGCGTTTTACACCAATATGACTTACATGGAAGTGCCACAAGTAGTGGTACTATCATTACTACCTTATATCTTTTGGCATGAAAATGTGTATCACTACGATCGAGATTTCAATAAACCCTTCATTTTAGGTGCAAGACCATTGAAGGTATTATTCAAATAAACAGAGTAACCATTATTCTTCTTAAATGAACAACCGTACTATGATAGACATAATCCAATCATGTCTATGCTCAACGCAAACACCAAATCTCAATGGTAGAGGGAGCGTGCGATGCTTGATCACATCAACCTTGGAAACACTTCCAACACATATTGTCAGCTCACCTTTAGCTAGTATCCGTTTATTCCGTAGCTTTTATTTCGAGTTACTAACACTTAGCAACCGAACCGGTATCTAATACCCTGGTGCTACTAGGAGTACTAGTAAAGTACACATTTAGTTCAATGTATATCCAATATACTTCTATCGACCTTGCCAGCCTTCTCATCTACCAAGTATCTAGGGTGGTTCTGCTTCAGTGTCCGTTCCTCTCATTACAGAAGCACTTAGTCTCGGGTTTGGGTTCAACCTTGGGTTTCTTCACTGGAGCAGCAACTGATTTGCCGTTTCATGCAGTACCCCTTCTTGCCCTTGCCCTTCTTGAAACTAGTGGTTTCACTAACCATCAACAATTGATGCTCCTTCTTGATTTCTACATTCGCGGTGTCGAACATTGCGAATAGCTCAAGGATCATCATATCTATCCCTGATATGTTATAGTTCATCATGAAGCTCTAGCAGCTTGGTGGCAATGACTTTGGAGAAACATCATTATCTCATCTGGAAGATCAACTCCCACTCGATTCAAGTGATTGTTGTACTCAGACAATCTGAGCACAAGCTCAACGATTGAGATCTTCTCTCTTAGTTTGTAGGCTAGAAAACTCATCGGAGGTCTCATACCTCTTGACGTGGGCACGAGCCTGAAACCCCAATTTTCAGCTCTTGGAGCATCTCATATGTTCTGCGACATTTAAAAAATGTCTTTGGTGCCTCAATTCTAAACCATTTAACACTACCGAACTATCATGTAGTCATCAAAACGTGTATGTCAGATGTTCGCAACATCCATAGACAACGTTCGAGGTCCAGCACACCAAGCGGTGCATTAAGGACATAAGCCTTCTACTGTCCGCATAATTGCTACTGTCAACTTCCACTATATTTTCTCTAGGAACATATCTTAAACAGTAGAACTAAAGCGTGAGCTATGACACAATTTGCAAAGGGTTTTTGACTATGTTCAGGATAATTAAGTTCATCTAATGAACTCCCACTCAGATAGACATCCCTCTAGTCATCTAAGTGATTACATGATCCGAGTCAACTAGGATGTGTCCGATCATCACATGAGACGGACTAGTCATCATCGGTGAACATCTTCATGTTGATCGTATCTACCATACGACTCATGCTCGACCTTTCGGTCTCTTGTGTTTCAAGGCCATGTCTGTACATGCTAGGCTCGTCAAGTTAACCTAAGTATTTCGTGTGTGTAAATCTGGCTTACACCCGTTGTATGTGAACGTTAGAATCTATCACACCCGATCATCACGTGGTGCTTCGAAACGACGAACTTTCGCAATGGTGCACAGTTAGGGGGAACACTTTCTTGAAATTTTAATGAGGGATTATCTTATTTACTACCGTCGTTCTAAGCAAATAAGATGCATAAACATGATAAACATCACATGCAATCAAAAGTGACATGATATGGCCAATATCATTTTGCTCCTTTTGATCTCCATCTTCGGGGCTCCATGATCATCATCGTCACCGGCATGACACCATGATCTCCATCATCATGATCTCCATCATCGTGTCTTCATGAAGTTGTCTCGCCAACTATTACTTCTACTACTATGGCTACCGGTTAGCAATAAAGTAAAGTAATTACATGGCGTTGTTCAATGACACGCAGGTCATACAATAAATTAAGACAACTCCTATGGCTCCTGCTGGTTGTCATACTCATCGACATGCAAGTCGTGATTCCTATTACAAGAACATGATCAATCTCATACATCACATATCATTCATCACATTCTTTTTGGCCATATCACATCACATAGCATACCCTGCAAAAACAAGTTAGACGTCCTCTAATTGTTGTTTGCATGTTTTACGCGGCTGCTATGGGTTTCTAGCAAGAACGTTTCTTACCTACGCAAAACCACAACGTGATGTTCCAATTGCTATTTACCCTTCATAAGGACCCTTTTCATCGAATATGTTCCGACTAAAGTGGGAGAGACTGGCACCTGCTAGCCACCTTATGCACCAAGTGCATGTTAGTCGGTGGAACCTGTCTCACGTAAGTGTACGTGTAAGGTCGGTCCGGGCCGCTTCATCCCACAATACCGTCGAAACAAGATTGGACTAGTAACGGTAAGCACATTGAACAAAATCAACGCCCACAACTACTTTTTGTTCTACTCGTGCAAAGAATCTACGCAATAGACCTAGCTCATGATGCCACTGTTGGGGAACGTAGCAGAAATTCAAAAAAATTCCTACGAGTCACCAAGATCTATCTATGGAGAGACTAGCAATGAGGGGAAGGAGAGTGCATCTACATACCCTTGTAGATCTCTAAGCGAAATCGTTCAAGAGAACGGGGTTGAAGGAGTCATACTCGTCGTGATCCAAATCACCGGAGATCCTAGTGCCGAACGGACGGCACCTCCACGTTCAACACACGTGCAGCCCGGTGACGTCTCCCATGCCTTGATCCAGCAAGGAGAGAGGGAGAGGTTGAGGAAGACTCCGTCCAGCAGCAGCATAACGGCGTGGTGATGGTGGAGGAGCGTGGCAATCCTGCAGGGCTTCGCCAAGCACCGTGGGAGAGGAGGAGGGAGAGAGGTAGGGCTGCGCCAAGGAGAGGTGAAACTCATGTGTTGGCAACCCCAAAGTCCTCAAGTATATATAGGGGAGAGGGAGGGGGTGCGCCCCCTCTAGGATTCCCTCCCTGGGGGTGGCGGCAGCCCAAAACCCATCTAGGGTGCGGCCAAGGGGGGAGAGGGGAAACTTGCCCCCCCCCCCAAGTTAGGTGGGCGCGCCCCCTCCCCAAACCCTAGGCGCCTTGGGCCCTTGTGGGGGGGCGCACCAGCCCACCTGGGGCTGGTCCCCTCCCACACATGGCCCATGCAGCCCTCCGGGGCCGGTGGCCCCACTTGGTGGACCCCCGGGACCCTCCCGGTGGTCCCGGTACGTTACAGATAAAACCTGAAACTTTTTCGGTGACCAAAACAGGACTTCCCATATACAAAATCTTTACCTCTGGACCATTCCGGAACTCCTCGTGATGTCCGAGATCTCATCCGGGACTCCGAACAACATTCGGTAACCACATACAAACTTCCTTTATAACCCTAGCATCATCGAACCTTAAGTGTGTAGACCCTACGGGTTCGGGAACCATGCAGACATGACCGAGACGTTCTCCGGTCAATAACCAACAGCGGGATCTGGATACCCATGTTGGCTCCCACATGTTCCACGATTATCTCATCGGATGAACCACAATGTCGAGGATTCGATCAATCCCGTATACAATTCCCTTTGTCTAGCGGTATTGTACTTGCCCGAGATTCGATCGTTAGTATGTCGATACCTTGTTCAATCTCGTTACCGGTAAGTCTCTTTACTCGTTCCGTAACACATCATCCCGTGATCAACCCCTTGGTCACATTGTGCACATTATGATGATGTCCTACCGAGTGGGCCCAGAGATACCTCTCCGTCAACCGGAGTGACAAATCCCAGTCTCGATTCGTGCCAACCCAATAGACACTTTCAGAGATACCCGTAGTACACCTTTATAGCCACCCAGTTACATTGTGACGTTTGGTGCACCCAAAGCATTCCTACGGTATCCGGGAGTTGCACAATCTCATGGTCTAAGGAAATGATACTTGACATTATAAAAGCTTTAGCATACGAACTACACGATCTTCGTGCTAGGCTTAGGATTGGGTCTTGTCCGTCACATCATTCTCCTAATGATGTGATCCCGTTATCAATGACATCCAATGTCCATGGTCAGGAAACCTTAACCATCTATTGATCAACGAGCTAGTCAATAGAGGCTTACTAGGGACATGGTGTTGTCTATGTATGCACACATGTATTTGAGTTTCCTATCAATACAATTATAGCATGGATAATAAACGATTATCATGAACAAGGAAATATAATAATAATAACTAATTTATTATTGCCTCTAGGGCATATTTCCAACAATCATCACGTGGTGCTTTGAAACAACGAACTTTCACAATGGTGCACAGTTAGGGGGAACACTTTCTTGAAATTATTATGAGGGATCATCTTATTTACTACTGTCGTTCTAAGCAAATAAGATGCAAAAACATGATAAACATCACATGCAATCAAATAGTGACATGATATGGCCAATATCATATTGCTCCTTTGATCTCCATCTTCGGGGCGCCATGATCATCTTCGTCACCGGCATGACACCATGATCTCCATCATCATGATCTCCATCATCGTGTCTTCATGAAGTTGTCACGCCAACCATTACTTCTACTTGTATGGCTAACGTGTTTAGCAATAAAGTAAAGTAATTTACATGGCATTATTCAATGACACGCAGGTCATATAAAAAATAAAGACAACTTCTATGGCTCCTGCCGGTTGTCATACTCATCGACATGCAAGTCGTGATTCCTATTACAAGAACATGATCTCATACATCACATATATATAATTCATCACAACCTTTGGCCATATCACATCACAAAGCACATGCTGCAAAAACAAGTTAGACATCCTCTAATTGTTGTTGCATGTTTTTACGTGGCTGCAATAGGGTTCTAGCAAGAACTTTTCTTACCTACGTAAAAGCCACAACGTGATATGCCAATTTCTATTTACCCTTCATAAGGACCCTTTTCATCGAATCCGCTCCAACTAAAGTGGGAGAGACAGACACCCACTAGCCACCTTATGCAACTAGTGCATGTCAGTCGGTGGAACCTGTCTCACGTAAGCGTACGTGTAAGGTCGGTCCGGGCTGCTTCATCCCATGATACCGCCAAAGCAAGATAAGACTAGTAGTGGCAAGAAAATTGACAACATCTACGCCCATAACAAATTTGTGTTCTACTCGTGCATAGAAACTACGCATAGACCTAGCTCATGATGCCACTGTTGGGGAACGTTGCAGAAAATAAAAAAATTCTACGCTTCACCAAGATCAATCTATGGAGTCATCTAGCAACGAGAGAGAGGATAGCATCTACATACCCTTGTAGATCGCGAGCAGAAGCGTTCAAGAGAACGGGGTTGAGGGAGCTGTACTCGTCGTGATCCAAATCACCGATGATCCTAGTGCCGAACAGACAGCACCTCCGCGTTCAACACACGTACGGTTGGGGAAGACGTCTCCTCCTTCTTGATCCAGCAAGGGGGAGGGAGAGGTTGATGGAGATCCAGCAGCACGACGGCGTGGTGGTGGATGCAGCAGCGATCTCGGCAGGGCTTCGCCAAGCTTCAGCGAGAGGGAGAGGTGGTGCGTGGGGAGAGGGAGGCGCCAGGGACTTAGGTGCGGCTGCCCTCCCTCCCCCCTTATTTATATAGGACCCCAAGGGGGGCTCCGGCCCTAGGAGATCCAATCTCCAAGGGAGGGCGGCAGCCAAGGAGGTGGCTTGCCCCCCAAGCCATGTGGGGTGCCCCCCCACCCCTAGGGTTTCCAACCCTAGGCACAGGGGGGGGCCAGGGGGGCGCACCAGCCCACCAGGGGCTGGTTCCCCTCCCACTTCAGCCCATGGGGCCCTCCGGGATAGGTGGCCCCACCCGGTGGACCCCCGGGACCCTTCCGGTGGTCCCGGTACAATGCCGGTGACCCCCGAAACTTTCCCGATGGCCGAAACTGGACTTCCTATATATAAATCTTCACCTCCAGACCATTCTGGAATTCCTCGTAATATCCGGGATCTCATCCGGGACTCCGAACACTTTCGGGTTACGGCATACTAATATCTCAACAACCCTAGCGTCACCGAACCTTAAGTGTGTAGACCCTATGGGTTCGGGAGACAAGCAGACATGACCGAGACGCCTCTCCGGTCAATAACCAACAGCGGGATCTGGATACCCATGTTGGCTCCCACATGCTCCTTGATGATCTCATCGGATGAACCACGATGTCGAGGATTTAATCAATCCCGTATACAACTCCCTTTGTCAATCGGTACGTTACTTGCCCGAGATTCGATCGTCGGTATCCCAATACCTCGTTTAATCTCGTTACCGGCAAGTCCCTTTACTCGTACCGTAATGCATGATCCTGTGACCAGACACTTGGTCACATTGAGCTCATTATGATGATGCATTACCGAGTGGGCCCAGAGATACCTCTCCGTCATACGGAGTGACAAATTCCAGTCTCAATTCGTGCCAACCCAACAGACACTTTCGGAGATACCCGTAGTGCACCTTTATAGTCACCCAGTTACATTGTGACGTTTAGCACACCCAAAGCACTCCTACGGTATCCGGGAGTTGCACAATCTCATGGTCTAAGGAAATGATACTTGACATTTGGAAAAGCTCTAGCAAAATGAACTACATGATCTTTGTGTTATGCTTAGGATTGGGTCTTGTCCATCACATCATTCTCCTAATGATGTGATCCCGTTATCAATGACATCCAATGTCCATAGTCAAGAAACCATGACTATCTGTTGATCAACGAGCTAGTCAACTAGAGGCTCACTAGGGACGTGTTGTGGTCTATATATTCACACATGTATTATGATTTCCGGATAACACAATTATAGCATGAACAATAGACAATTATCATGAACAAGGAAATATAATAATAACCATTTTATTATTTCCTCTAGGGCATATTTCCAACAAAGAGAGGCAAGGAAAAAGTGGAGAAGTGGGCTCTCATGCAAGAGCCAGCCTCTACTACATGGTGGAGCATTGGGAGAGGCACCTTTATGGAGGTGGTCAGGAATAAGGAGACTCACGCCGGTCGTAGCACCGCAGTTAAAATGATAATGGCAAGTCAAATCACGGGGCCCCACCTGTCCAGCAGTAACTCGATGTCAAATCACACAGCCCTACATTTGCAGCAGCCTACTCCCTCGTCTTCTCGCGTCTCTGTCGAACCGACAAGGCGGAACTGCCCCGCCTCCTACCGCGCAGGAAAAGCCCGCGCAGTATACTCCCTCCGTCTAGGTGACCAACTTGGAGAGGAAAACGAGAGAACTTAATGTTTAGGGAGTATTTGCTAAGGCTGGTTGTAATGGTACTAGCCTTAGCAATTTTGATGAGGTGTCATAGAATTAAATGAAGAAAGAGAGAGAGTTGAGTACTATGTGTCATACATGGCAATAAATAAAGTACTATATGATACATGGCGCAGGAGTACTAAGTATTATTAATACAGTTTTGCTAGAACTCATTTAGATGAGATATAATTTGGTCTCATTCATCTTTTATAGCCATTGGATGTGATGATATAAGATGTGTGTGTGCTGACGTGGGTTGTATTTGTTCTTGTGCAACAAACTGACCACTGCATGTCATGTTTGATAGTCTCAAGTCATTAAAATCATACAAGCCCCACATCTCTTATTGGTTGATTCCTCTATTTATGTCAAAAAAATAAACAACGTGAGAGTTAATGCACCACGCCTATGTGTTTACTATTTGGTTTTCGTAAGATGACTTAATACTCACCTAGACGGAGGGAGTATTCGATTTGACAGCGGGCAGCGCAGTTCCCGATACGGCTTTAATGCAAATGAGGGAGGGAGTTGCGGTTCCCGATATGTTGAACGGCTAATGCATCCTCCTTCAATTAATGCATGAGGGAAGTAATGGGAGGAGGTCCGGGAAAAGAGGCTCCACGATGTGAATGCAACGCAGTTTGCCCTCATTGCCCTCATATAAAGGCGCCCCTCCATTCCAATGCATCTACCACATCGTACGCACCTAAGCATTTGCCTAGGCACCTACACTAAGCGCAAAAGATTTCACTCCAGACCCATGGTGCGATGCGCGTGAGCGGCCAACGGCTGCTGTAACGCCCCGGATTCGATGCGCCAGGTGTCTGCCAGTATTTCACCTTTGTTGCCATGTCATTTGCTTGTGTGTTGCATTTTTCCATGTCATCATGTGCATCTCATTTTGCATACGTGTTCGTCTCATGCATCCGAGTATTTTCCCCATTGTCCATTTTGCAATCCGGCACTCCTATGTCACCCGACGCCCCCTTTTGTCTCTTTTCATGTGCGGGTGTTAAACTTTCTCGGAATGGCCCGAGGTTTGCCAAGCGGCCTTGATATAGCACCGGTAGACCGCCTGTCAAGTTTCGTGCCATTTGGAGGTCGTTTGATACTCCTGCGGTTAACCGAGTAACCGTAAAAGCCCTCTTTGTGTTGCAGCCCAAAACCCCTCCAAAGTGGCCCATAACCCATCCAAACCCCCTCCATGCTCTCAGTCGTTCGATCACGATCGTGTGGGCGAAAACCGCTCCTCATTTGGACTCTCCTAGCTCCCAGAATCTATAAATATGTGTCTCCCCCAAAAATTCCCGGTCCAAACCCTAGCTTTTTCCTCCTCGCGCCGCCAGACATGTCCGTCCGCGCCGGACATGTCCGCCGGACACGTCACCCCGGCCAATCAGGCGGCGACACCTCAGCCTCCGCCGCCCTGCGCCCAATCCCCCGCCGCCACGTCGCCACCCGGAGCCGCCTCCCCTCCGTGTCGCCCGCGCGGCCCGCCAGGCCCAGGCGGGGCCCGCCTGGCCCGATCCGTCGCCGCCACCCGCCCGAGGGATGCCCGTGCCGCCGCCCCGAGCGCCGGCGTGCTCCGCCGCCCCGCGCCGCCCGTGCGTCCTCCGACGACCGCGCCGCCGTCTCCGGCCACCGGACCCCGTCGGCGCCTCCGTCGCCGCCTCGCCGGCGTGTCGCCTGCTCGCCGACCCTGCCTCTGCACCGACAGCTGGCGCCGCCGCCTGCCGGCTTCGCTCGCTGCCGCCTTGGCTTCCGCGCTGGCTGCCGGCCGGAGTTCGCCGTCCCTCGCCCCCGCGCCTCCTCTCCTTCGCCCCTGGCCAGATCCGTTTTGTGCGTGTAATATATCAAAATGTTCATCAGGAGATGCTATTCATTTCATTCCATTGTGCCATGTTTGTTTGGATCCATCTTGATGCCCTAATCATCGTTGCAAGAGTGCTATATGATGTTAATCTGTTGAAACTATTATAACTTGGTGATTTGTCTTTTTCGTTGCATTTGATGTGTGCATCCTATGAGCATGAGCTCTACATGTGTTTTGTACTACATCATGCCATATTTACAGGGGTGCTTGTCTTGTATTTTTGTGAGTCTTGTACTGAGTGCATCAAGCTTGTTAAGTAGGGTACTTGTTGTTGTTGTTTTGCTAGTCTGAATCTGTTATTTCGTGATGCTATGTAAACCTGCTGCTACAAGTCATTATATGCATAATCTGGAGATGTTCACTAAGGATGTTTTGTTATACATGTCATGCTCTATCCATCCATGTCCCTGGTTGCATTTATAGCCTGTTGTAGCTTGTTGTAATCTTGATCTTAAGTAGCTAAATAATGTTGTTGTCAGCCTGTTAACATTAAGTTCAGTTTTGCCATGAGTTTTGCTAGTGATCCATGCACCCTATGAACTTGCTCTTGCCATGCTTAGCTTCATAAACATGTATTCTTACTGTTGGTTGCCTTTTCATGCCATGTATTGCTCTGTGGTAAGTGGTACAAGCTCACCAACATGCCTACTTATTGTTGTTCCTGCCATGTATGAATCTGTAATATCTTTTGCCATGTTTACATGGGTGCCATCATATCTTCTGATCCTTTTTGGCTCATGGTCAGTAAAGGACTTCTGTTCTATGCATTTAGTAATATCATGCCATGTCTTAATTTTCTATGATAAGTTCATGTAACATGTTGTTTGATAGCTCTAAACATTGCAACCTGATGTTATTTCTGCAAAGTCTGAAACTGTTATTATTTGCAATCTTGTCATGTCTGTTTGAGCATGTTCTAGTGACTTCTAGAGATAGCTCAGTGTTCATGTTTTGTTATGCTTTACCTGTACATCATGTCCATGCCTTTTGTTCTTATGTTGAGATGTTGTAGAATGTTGTTTTGATGCTTGTAAGATGCCCGGTTGCTGTTTTGGACAGATTGTTGTTATATCATGTTTGGAGTGTATGTGTTGAACCGTTGCTCCGTTTTGAGTGTGCTCTATATGAAACTTGCTTGATTTTGCATGTAGCTTCATATTATCATGTTGCATCCTTGTTTTGAGGTGTTTTCTTGATGTTTGTATGCATTTTGCATCAATGCCATGTTTAACTTGTTTTGCTCATATCTTCTAGGCCGTAGCTCCGAATTAAACGAACTTTATATGTAACTTGACTAGAATCTCGTGTAGATCATCTTGTTTCATCTTAACTTACTGTTTAACAACTTGAACATATGGTTTATTCAGATCTGGACCAATTTCGAAATTTGCATATGAGGACTTATCGGATTAGTTATATGTTGTTTCCAGCCTCATTTAAACTTGCTTTGACGTGTTGTTCTTGTATGCATCATCTCTTGCCATGAGTAGCTTCATGTAGTCTTGTCTTGCATCATGCTTGGTCGTGCATCATGTCATGTATATGTGTGGTGTGTTTACTATGTTGTGTGCTTCTTCTCGATAGTTCCCGTTTCGTTGTGATCGTGAGGATCCGTTCGTCTACGCTTGGTTCGTCTTCATGGCTTCGTCTTCTTCATGGACTCGTTCTTCTTCCTAGCGGGATTTGAGGCAAGATGACCGCTACCCTGGATCTCACTACTATCATTGCTATGCTAGTTGCTTCGTTCTATCGCTATGCTGCGCTACCTATCACTTGTTCTTCAAGCCTCCCAAATTGCCATGTCAGCCTCTAACCTTTTCACCCTTCCTAGCAAACCATTGCTTGGCTATGTTACCGCTTTGCTCAGCCCCTCTTATAGCGTTGTTAGTTGCAGGTGAAGTTGAAGATTGCTCCATGGTGGACAGGATTATGTTGGGATATCACAATATCTCTTATTTAATTAATGCATCTATATACTTGGTAAAGGGTGGAAGACTCGGCCTTATGCCTGGTGTTTTGTTCCACTCTTGCCGCCCTAGTTTCCGTCATACCGGTGTTATGTTCCCGGATTTTGCGTCCCTTACGCGGTTGGGTGATTTATGGGACCCCCTTGACAGTTCGCTTTGAATAAAACTCCTCCAGCAAGGCCCAACCTTGGTTTTACCATTTGCCTCACCACCACCTACATTTCCCTTGGGAGTAATTAACCCGAGGGTCATCTTTATTTTCGCCCCCCCCCCCCGGGGCCAATGCTTGTCTAAGTGTTGGTCCGAACCGGGCAGACTGCGGTGCCACCTCGGGGCAACTCGAGGGCTGGTTTTACTCGTAGGCTGACCTATCCGGTGTTGCCCTGAGAACGAGATATGTGCAGCTCCTATCGGGATTGTCGGCGCATCAGGCGGCTTTGCTGGTCTTGTTTTACCATTGTCGAAATTTCTTGTAAACCGGGATTCCGAGTCTGATCGGGTCTTCCTGGGAGAAGGAATATCCTTCGTTGATTGCGAGAGCTTATCATGGGCTAAGTTGGGACACCCCTGCAGGGTATAAACTTTCGAAAGCCATGCCCGCGGTTATGCGGCAGATGGGAATTTGTTAATGTCCGGTTGTAGATAACTTAACACCATATCCGAATTAAAACGCATCAACCGCGTGTGTAGCCGTGATGGTCTCTTTTCGGCGGAGTCCGGGAAGTGAACACGGTTTTGGGTTATGTTTGACGTAAGTAGGTGTTCAGGATCACCTCTTGATCATTGCTAGCTTCACGACCGTTCCTTTGCTTCTCTTCTCGCTCTCATTTGCGTATGTTAGCCACCATATATGCTTAGTCGCTGTTGCAACCTCACCACTTTACCCCTTTCTTTCCCATTAAGCTTTGCTAGTCTTGATACCCATGGTAATGGGATTGCTGAGTCCCCGTGGCTCACAGATTACTATAACAACAGTTGCAGGTACAGGTTATGCGATGATCTTGACGCGAGAGCGATGTTTGCTTGTCTTGGAGTTCTTCTTCTGCTTCTTCTTCGATCAGGGGATAGGTTCCAGGTCGGTAGCCTGGGCTAGCAGGGTGGATGTCGTTTGAGTTTCTGTTTGTGTTTCATCCGTAGTCGGATGATGCTCTTATGTATTGTGATGTTGTATTCGTGTGGCATTGTATGCCTCTTGTATGTATCCCCATCTATTATGTAATGTTGACGTAATGATTTCCACCTTGCCAAAGCGTTTCAATATGTGGTTCTATCCTTGGTGGGACCTTCGAGTCTCTTTAGGATAGTATCGCATATTGGGCGTGACAAGTTGGTATCAGAGCCTCGACCGACCTTAGGAGCCCCCCTTGATTGATCATTTAGTTTGGTCGTTGTTGAGTCTAGAAGAAAACTGTTTTTGGAGTCTAGTTATATCGGAGAGTAGGAATTCTTTTTACTCCTCGGCCCCTTCGTCGCTCTGGTGAGGAATCTTGGCGTAGGTGTTTTGAATTACTCCTCTTCCCCTTCAAATTTTCTTTAGGATCACGCGGTTAGTTTTTTGTTCGTTGGTTCTCAGCTCTTTTATCCGGTGCATTTCTCGTCAAGTTGACTCGAGCCTCTTCATCTTTGCAAGTTCAATCCTCAGTTTGCTCTCAACGAAGTTGTTTCTCTACCCTCGGTTGCTTTATTTTCCCACCCGCCCACCCTTTTTTTTCTCGGAACCGGAGTCCGTAATCGAGTATCCATCCTACTCGTGCGAAGTCTTTGCTTTCTTTCCTCAATTATTTCAACTGGTGTCTTCTCTTCAAGTTATTCGTCGTTTCTCTCTTCCGAGTTGCCTTTGTTTTTCCCGCCCTCCCACCCTCTTCTTCCCGGAGCCTGAGTCTGTTTCGAGCATCAATTTCATTCGTGTGGGGCCTCTTCAGTCTTCCCTCAATCATTTCAACCGGTGAATTCTTGTTTCATTCGACATTCTTCATCTCTTTTCTTCTCCGGTGGATTAAATTCAAGTTTTTCGGGTTGATCACATTCTTTTCCTAGATCAAGTGTTCTCCTTGCTCGTTTGCCTCTCGCCAGTTTATTATTCCGGAGTTCGGAAGACATCTCAGGAGATTCGTCTGTGTTCCAATTAATTCGAGGTTGTCACCTCATTCAAATATTTCAGTTGTTCCGGTGCATCATCTATCTGTTCAATAACCCTTTCCAACGGTGTTTACTCTTCAGTGGGCCCTAACCCACAGGTCTTTTTCCAGGATCTTACCTGACTCTTCTAATTCTTCTGGAGCTATTCCCAATTTTCTTTTCAAAGTGTGAAGTAAGAGTGGATTCCATCAGTCACATGCCTTCTCCAAGATCTCGTTCAAATTCTTTTCATTGTTGGCTCAACCTTTTCGGTTTTCATTCTACCGAAGTACCTCAGTTAATTTTGGTGGTGTTTTCTCGTTGTCATTTGAAGACCTAAGAAGAGTTTTTCCTCTAAATCTTGATCGTTCTCTCAAATATTCGTGATTCTAGCTTCATGTCATCCTCTCGAATTATTCCAATCGTCAGATATTGTTTTCTTACCCATCCGGAGTATGTCAGGAGTTGTTTTTTTTTTCTTTTCACCGGAGGCCATCATTCCAGTTATCGTTCTTTATTTATCCGATGCTTCGTTCAAGTGTTCTTTAATCAGCTTATGATCTCTTTGTCCTTTTGCATCTAAATCCCCTCAAGCATATTTGTTCTTCTAATTCTTTCCGGTGATTCATTCCCTTTAATCACTCATTTTCGAATTCTTACGGTGGTTCGTTCAAGATTCCTTTTCCTTGATTATCATTTTAATCCATTCGTTCTTTCATTCCTACCGTTGGTTCTTGAAGACTCTCTCAAGTTTTGTGCTATATTCCCCTTAATCCTTTTCAAGAAGAATAAGTTGCATGCCAAATCCATTGCTTGTCATCAATTTAATTTGATGAAGGATAAGCATACAATAAATCTTATTCTTATTTCATCCAAGTGATTAATCCCTTCCTTCGGAGTTTGTTCTTAATGAATAAATTCTAGTTCCAAGTGCTTTCATCTTTTCTTTTCTGGAGTTCAAATTTCCTCGGCCATCTCGTCGAAACCTCCATCTAAAGCATCGCAAGCTTTAATCTTATTCTTTCATCCTTCAATCTATCTCATCATCCTTTTTGTCACCGAAGTTCTTCATGGTGATTCTTCATGATTTAATTCATTCTTCAAGACTTCATCTAGATTCTGGTTGGTGGAGTTCAAGTATCTTTTCTTCTCGCATCTCGAAGTGCAATTAATTCTCCATATTCTTTTGAAGTGAATTTTTTGTTGGAAATATGCCCTAGAGGCAATAATAAAACGATTACTATTATATTTCCTTGTTCATGATAATTGTCTTTTATTCATGCTATAATTGTATTATCCAGAAATCGTAATACACGTGTGAATACATAGACCACAATATGTCCCTAGTGAGCCTCTAGTTGACTAGCTCGTTGATCAACAGATAGTCATGGTTTCCTGACTATGAACATTGGATGTCATTGATAACAGGATCACATCATTAGGAGAATGATGTGATGGACAAGACCCAATCCTAAGCATAGCACAAAGATCGTGTAGTTCGTTTGCTAGAGCTTTCCCAATGTCAAGTATCTTTTCCTTAGACCATGAGATTGTGTAACTCCCGGATACCGTAGGAGTGCTTTGGGTGTACCAAACATCACAACGTAACTGGGTGACTATAAAGGTGCACTACAGGTATCTCCGAAAGTGTCTGTTGGGTTGACACGGATCGAGACTGGGATTTGTCACTCCGTTTGACGGGGAGGTATCTCTAGGCCCACTCGGTAATGCATCATCATAATGAGCTCAAAGTGACCAAGTGTCTGGTCACGGGATCATGCATTACGGTACGAGTAAAGTGACTTGCCGATAACGAGATTGAATGAGGTATTGGGATACCGATGATCGAATCTCGGGCAAGTAACGTACCGATTGACAAAGGGAATTGTATACGGGGTTGATTGAATCCTCGACATCGTGGTTCATCCGATGAGATCATCAAGGAGCATGTGGGCCATGGGTATCCAGATCCCGCTGTTGGTTATTGACCGGAGAGCCGTCTCAGTCATGTCTACGTGTCTCCCGAACCCGTAGGGTCTACACACTTAAGGTTCGGTGACGCTAGGGTTGTAGAGATATGAGTATGCAGCAAACCGAAAGTTGTTCGGAGTCCCGGATGAGATCCCGAATGTCACGAGGAGTTTCGGAATGGTCCGGAGGTAAAGAATTATATATGGGAAGTCGAGTTTCGGCCATCGGGAAAGTTTTGGGGGTTACCGGTATTGTACCGGGACCACCGGAAGGGTCACGGGGGTCCACCGGGTGGGGCCACCTATCCTGGAGGGCCCCATGGGCTGAAGTGGGAGGGGAACCAGCCCCTGGTGGGCTGGTGCGCCCCCCCTGGGCCCCCCTCTGCACCTCGGGTTGGGAACCCTAGGGGAGGGGGCGCCTCCACTTGCCTTGGGGGGCAAGTCTCCCCCTTGGCCGCCGCCCCCTAGGAGATCCCATCTCCTAGGGCCGCCCCCCCCCTGGGGTCCCTATATAAAGAGGGGGGTGGGAGGGCAGCCGCACCTAACACCTGGCGCCTCCCTTCCCCCCTTGCTACACCTCTCCCTCCCGTAGTCGCTTGGCGAAGCCCTGCCGGAGCCCTGCTGCATCCACCACCACGCCGTCGTGCTGCTGGATCTTCATCAACCTCTCCTTACCCCTTGCTGGATCAAGAAGGAGGAGACGTCACGCTGACCGTACGTGTGTTGAACGCGGAGGTGCCGTCCGTTCGGCGCTAGGATCTCCGGTGATTTGGATCACGATGAGAACGACTCCCTCAACCCCGTTCTCTTGAACGCTTCCGCATGCGATCTACAAGGGTATGTAGATGCACTCCTCTCTCTCGTTTCTAGATGAACTCGTAGATTGATCTTGGTGAACATAGAAAAAAATTTATTTTATGCAACGTTCCCCAACAGTGGCATCATGAGCTAGGTCTATGCGTAGTTCTCTATTGCACGAGTAGAACACAAATCTGTTGTGGGCGTAGATGTTGTCAACTTTCTTGCCACTACTAGTCTTATTTTGCTTCAGCGGTATTGTGGGATGAAGCGGCCCGGACCGACCTTACACATACGCTTACGTGAGACAGGTTCCACTGACTGACATGCACTAGTTGCATAAGGTGGCTAGCGGGTGTCTGTCTCTCCCACTTTAGTTGGAGCGGATTCGATGAAAAGGGTCCTTATGAAGGGTAAATAGAAGTTGACAAATCATGTTGTGGTTATTCGTAGGTAAGAAAACATTCTTGCTAGAATCCTATTGCAGCCACGTACAAGATGCAACAACAATTAGAGGACGTCTAACTTGTTTTTGCAGCAATTGCTTTGTGATGTGATATGGCCAGAAGTTGTGATGAATGATGAATGATATATTGTGATGTATGAGATCATGTTCTTGTAATAGGAATCATGACTTGCATGTCGATGAGTATGACAACCGGCAGGAGCCATAGGAGTTGTCTTAATTATTGTATGACCTGCGTGTCAATGATTTAACGCCATGTAATTACTTTACTTTATTGCTAAACCGTTAGCCATAGTAGTAGAAGTAAAAGTTGGCGAGCAACTTCATGGAGACACGATGATGGAGATCATGGTGTCATGCCGGTGACGAAGATGATCATGGAGCCCCGAAGATGGAGATCATAGGAGCTATATGATATTGGCCATATCATGTCACTACTATATAATTGCATGTGATGTTTATTATGTTTATGCATCTTGTTTACTTAGAACGACGGTAGTAAATAAGATGATCCCTCATAACAATTTCAAGAAAGTGTTTCCCCTAATTGTGCGCCGTTGCTAAAGTTCGTCGTTTCGAAGCACCACGTGATGATCGGGTGTGATAGATTCTTACGTTCACATACAACGGGTATAAGACAGTTTTACACATGCAAAAACACTTAGGTTAACTTGACGAGCCTAGCATGTACAGACATGGCCTCGGAACACAGAGACCAAAAGGTCGAACATGAGTCGTATGGAAGATACGATCAACATGGAGATGTTCACTGATGATGACTAGTCCGTCTCACGTGATGATCGGACACGGCCTAGTCGACTCGGATCATGTAACACTTAGATGACTAGAGGGATGTCAAATCTGAGTGGGAGTTCATTAAATAATTTGATTAGATGAACTTAATTATCATGAAGTTAGTCTAAAATCTTTGCAAAATATGTCTTGTAGATCAAATGGCCAACGCTCATGTCAACATGAACTTCAACGCGTTCCTAGAGAAAACCAAGCTGAAAGATGATGGCAGCAACTATACGGACTAGGTCCGGAACCTGAGGATCATCCTCATAGCTGCCAAGAAAGCATATGTCCTAGAAGGACCGCTAGGTGAAGCGCCCATCCTAGAAAACCAAGACGTTATGTATGCTTTGCACTCACGTGCTGATTATTACTCCCAGTGCGGCATGCTTTACAGCTTAGAACCGGGGCTCCAAAAGCGTTTTGAGCAACATGGAGCATATGAGATGTTCGAGGAGCTGAAAATGGTTTTCCAAGCTCATGCCCGGGTCAAGAGATATGAAGTCTCTGACAAGTTCTATAGTTGTAAGATGGAGGAAAATAGTTCTGTCTGTGAGCACATACTCAAAATGTCTGGGTTGCACAACCGCCTGTCCTAGCTGGACATTAACCTCCCGGACAAGACGGTCACTGACAGAATCCTTCAGTCGCTCCCACCGAGCTACAAGAGCATTGTGATGAACTACAATATGCAGGGGATGGTGAAAACTATTCTTGAAGTATTTTCAATGCTAAAGTCAGCAGAGGTAGAAATCAAGAAAGAACATCAAGTGTTGATGGTCAATAAAACCACCAAGTTCAAGAAGGGCAAGGGTAAGAAGAACTTCAAGAAGGACGACAAATATGTTGCCGCGCCCGGTAAGCCAGTTGCCGGGAAGAAGTCAAAGAATGGACTCAAGCTTGAGACTGAGTGCTTTTATTGCAAAGGGAAGGGTCACTGGAAGCGGAACTGCCCCAAATACTTAGCGGACAAGAAGGCCGGCAACACTAAAGGTATATGTGATATACATGTAATTGATGTGTACCTTACCAGCACTCGTAGTAACTCCTGGGTATTTGATACCGGTGCCATTGCTCATATTTGTAACTCACAGCAGGAGCAGCGGAATAAGCGGAGACTGGCAAAGGACGAGGTGACAATGTGCGTCGGGAATGGTTCCAAGGTCGATGTGATCGCCATCGGCACGCTACCTCTACATTTACCTACGGGATTAGTTTTGAACCTCAATAATTGTTATTTAGTGCCAAGTTTGAGCATGAACATTGTATCTGGATCTCGTGTAATGCGAGATGGCTACTCATTTAAATCCGAGAATAATGGTTGTTCTATTTATATGAGAGATATGTTTTATGGTCATGCCCCAATGGTCAATGGTTTATTCTTAATGAATCTCGAACGTAATGTTACACATATTCCTAGTGCGAATACCAAAAGATGTAAAGTTGATAACGATAGTCCCACATACTTGTGGCACTGCCGCCTTGGTCACATTGGTGTCAAGCGCATGAAGAAGCTCCATGCTGATGGACTTTTAGAGTCTCTCGATTATGAATCATTTGACACATGCGAACCATGCCTCATGGGCAAAATGACCAAGACTCCGTTCTCCGAAACAATGGAGCGAGCAACCAACTTATTGGAAATCATACATACTGATGTGTGTGGTCCAATGAGCGTTGAGGCTCGCGGAGGATATCGTTATGTTCTCACTCTCACTTATGACTTAAGTAGATATGGGTATGTGTACTTGATGAAACACAAGTCTGAGACCTTTGAAAGGTTCAAGGAATTTCAGAATGAAGTAGTGAATCAACGTGACCGAAGGATAAAATTCTTACGATCAGATCGTGGAGGAGAATATTTAAGTCACGAATTTGGTACGCACTTAAGGAAATGTGGAATTGTTTCACAACTCACGCCGCCTGGAACTCCTCAGCGTAACAATGTGTCCGAACGTCGTAATCGCACTCTATTGGATATGGTGCGATCTATGATGTCTCTTACCGATTTACCGCTATCATTTTGGGGATACGCTCTAAAGATAGCTACATTCACTTTAAATAGGGATCGGTCTAAATCCGTTGAGACGACACCGTATGAATTATGGTTTGGGAAGAAACCTAAGCTGTCGTTTCTAAAAGTTTGGGGATGCGATGCTTATGTTAAGAAACTTCAACCTGAAAAGCTCGAACCCAAGTCGAAAAAAATTCTCTTCATAGGATACCCCAAAGAAACCATTGGGTATACCTTCTACCTTAGATCCGAAGGCAAGATCTTTTTTGCCAAGAACGGATACTTTCTAGAAAAAAAGTTTCTCTCGAAAGGAGTAAGTGGGAGGAAAGTAGAACTCGATGAAGTACTACCTCTTGAACCAGAAAGTAGTGCAGCTCAGGAAAACGTTCTTGTGGTGCCTACACCGACCTGACTCTTCTAATTCTTCTGGAGCTATTCCCAATTTTCTTTTCAAAGTGTGAAGTAAGAGTGGATTCCATCAGTCACATGCCTTCTCCAAGATCTCGTTCAAATTCTTTTCATTGTTGGCTCAACCTTTTCGGTTTTCATTCTACCGAAGTACCTCAGTTAATTTTGGTGGTGTTTTCTCGTTGTCATTTGAAGACCTAAGAAGAGTTTTTCCTCTAAATCTTGATCGTTCTCTCAAATATTCGTGATTCTAGCTTCATGTCATCCTCTCGAATTATTCCAATCGTCAGATATTGTTTTCTTACCCATCCGGAGTATGTCAGGAGTTGTTTTTTTTTCTTTTCACCGGAGGCCATCATTCCAGTTATCGTTCTTTATTTATCCCGATGCTTCGTTCAAGTGTTCTTTAATCAGCTTATGATCTCTTTGTCCTTTTGCATCTAAATCCCCTCAAGCATATTTGTTCTTCTAATTCTTTCCGGTGATTCATTCCCTTTAATCACTCATTTTCGAATTCTTACGGTGGTTCGTTCAAGATTCCTTTTCCTTGATTATCATTTTAATCCATTCGTTCTTTCATTCCTACCGTTGGTTCTTGAAGACTCTCTCAAGTTTTGTGCTATATTCCCCTTAATCCTTTTCAAGAAGAATAAGTTGCATGCCAAATCCATTGCTTGTCATCAATTTAATTTGATGAAGGATAAGCATACAATAAATCTTATTCTTATTTCATCCAAGTGATTAATCCCTTCCTTCGGAGTTTGTTCTTAATGAATAAATTCTAGTTCCAAGTGCTTTCATCTTTTCTTTTCTGGAGTTCAAATTTCCTCGGCCATCTCGTCGAAACCTCCATCTAAAGCATCGCAAGCTTTAATCTTATTCTTTCATCCTTCAATCTATCTCATCATCCTTTTTGTCACCGAAGTTCTTCATGGTGATTCTTCATGATTTAATTCATTCTTCAAGACTTCATCTAGATTCTGGTTGGTGGAGTTCAAGTATCTTTTCTTCTCGCATCTCGAAGTGCAATTAATTCTCCATATTCTTTTGAAGTGAATTTTTTGTTGGAAATATGCCCTAGAGGCAATAATAAAACGATTACTATTATATTTCCTTGTTCATGATAATTGTCTTTTATTCATGCTATAATTGTATTATCCAGAAATCGTAATACACGTGTGAATACATAGACCACAATATGTCCCTAGTGAGCCTCTAGTTGACTAGCTCGTTGATCAACAGATAGTCATGGTTTCCTGACTATGAACATTGGATGTCATTGATAACAGGATCACATCATTAGGAGAATGATGTGATGGACAAGACCCAATCCTAAGCATAGCACAAAGATCGTGTAGTTCGTTTGCTAGAGCTTTCCCAATGTCAAGTATCTTTTCCTTAGACCATGAGATTGTGTAACTCCCGGATACCGTAGGAGTGCTTTGGGTGTACCAAACATCACAACGTAACTGGGTGACTATAAAGGTGCACTACAGGTATCTCCGAAAGTGTCTGTTGGGTTGACACGGATCGAGACTGGGATTTGTCACTCCGTTTGACGGGGAGGTATCTCTAGGCCCACTCGGTAATGCATCATCATAATGAGCTCAAAGTGACCAAGTGTCTGGTCACGGGATCATGCATTACGGTACGAGTAAAGTGACTTGCCGATAACGAGATTGAATGAGGTATTGGGATACCGATGATCGAATCTCGGGCAAGTAACGTACCGATTGACAAAGGGAATTGTATACGGGGTTGATTGAATCCTCGACATCGTGGTTCATCCGATGAGATCATCAAGGAGCATGTGGGCATGGGTATCCAGATCCTGCTGTTGGTTATTGACCGGAGAGCCGTCTCAGTCATGTCTACGTGTCTCCCGAACCCGTAGGGTCTACACACTTAAGGTTCGGTGACGCTAGGGTTGTAGAGATATGAGTATGCAGCAAACCGAAAGTTGTTCGGAGTCCCGGATGAGATCCCGAATGTCACGAGGAGTTTCGGAATGGTCCGGAGGTAAAGAATTATATATGGGAAGTCGAGTTTCGGCCATCGGGAAAGTTTTGGGGGTTACCGGTATTGTACCGGGACCACCGGAAGGGTCACGGGGGTCCACCGGGTGGGGCCACCTATCCTGGAGGGCCCCATGGGCTGAAGTGGGAGGGGAACCAGCCCCTGGTGGGCTGGTGCGCCCCCCCTGGGCCCCCCTCTGCACCTCGGGTTGGGAACCCTAGGGGAGGGGGCGCCTCCACTTGCCTTGGGGGGCAAGTCTCCCCCTTGGCCGCCGCCCCCCTAGGAGATCCCATCTCCTAGGGCCGCCCCCCCCCCCTGGGGTCCCTATATAAAGAGGGGGGTGGGAGGGCAGCCGCACCTAACACCTGGCGCCTCCCTTCCCCCCTTGCTACACCTCTCCCTCCCGTAGTCGCTTGGCGAAGCCCTGCCGGAGCCCTGCTGCATCCACCACCACGCCGTCGTGCTGCTGGATCTTCATCAACCTCTCCTTACCCCTTGCTGGATCAAGAAGGAGGAGACGTCACGCTGACCGTACGTGTGTTGAACGCGGAGGTGCCGTCCGTTCGGCGCTAGGATCTCCGGTGATTTGGATCACGATGAGAACGACTCCCTCAACCCCGTTCTCTTGAACGCTTCCGCATGCGATCTACAAGGGTATGTAGATGCACTCCTCTCTCTCGTTTCTAGATGAACTCGTAGATTGATCTTGGTGAACATAGAAAAAATTTTATTTTATGCAACGTTCCCCAACAGTGGCATCATGAGCTAGGTCTATGCGTAGTTCTCTATTGCACGAGTAGAACACAAATCTGTTGTGGGCGTAGATGTTGTCAACTTTCTTGCCACTACTAGTCTTATTTTGCTTCAGCGGTATTGTGGGATGAAGCGGCCCGGACCGACCTTACACATACGCTTACGTGAGACAGGTTCCACTGACTGACATGCACTAGTTGCATAAGGTGGCTAGCGGGTGTCTGTCTCTCCCACTTTAGTTGGAGCGGATTCGATGAAAAGGGTCCTTATGAAGGGTAAATAGAAGTTGACAAATCATGTTGTGGTTATTCGTAGGTAAGAAAACATTCTTGCTAGAATCCTATTGCAGCCACGTACAAGATGCAACAACAATTAGAGGACGTCTAACTTGTTTTTGCAGCAATTGCTTTGTGATGTGATATGGCCAGAAGTTGTGATGAATGATGAATGATATATTGTGATGTATGAGATCATGTTCTTGTAATAGGAATCATGACTTGCATGTCGATGAGTATGACAACCGGCAGGAGCCATAGGAGTTGTCTTAATTATTGTATGACCTGCGTGTCAATGATTTAACGCCATGTAATTACTTTACTTTATTGCTAAACCGTTAGCCATAGTAGTAGAAGTAAAAGTTGGCGAGCAACTTCATGGAGACACGATGATGGAGATCATGGTGTCATGCCGGTGACGAAGATGATCATGGAGCCCCGAAGATGGAGATCATAGGAGCTATATGATATTGGCCATATCATGTCACTACTATATAATTGCATGTGATGTTTATTATGTTTATGCATCTTGTTTACTTAGAACGACGGTAGTAAATAAGATGATCCCTCATAACAATTTCAAGAAAGTGTTTCCCCTAATTGTGCGCCGTTGCTAAAGTTCGTCGTTTCGAAGCACCACGTGATGATCGGGTGTGATAGATTCTTACGTTCACATACAACGGGTATAAGACAGTTTTACACATGCAAAAACACTTAGGTTAACTTGACGAGCCTAGCATGTACAGACATGGCCTCGGAACACAGAGACCAAAAGGTCGAACATGAGTCGTATGGAAGATACGATCAACATGGAGATGTTCACTGATGATGACTAGTCCGTCTCACGTGATGATCGGACACGGCCTAGTCGACTCGGATCATGTAACACTTAGATGACTAGAGGGATGTCAAATCTGAGTGGGAGTTCATTAAATAATTTGATTAGATGAACTTAATTATCATGAAGTTAGTCTAAAATCTTTGCAAAATATGTCTTGTAGATCAAATGGCCAACGCTCATGTCAACATGAACTTCAACGCGTTCCTAGAGAAAACCAAGCTGAAAGATGATGGCAGCAACTATACGGACTAGGTCCGGAACCTGAGGATCATCCTCATAGCTGCCAAGAAAGCATATGTCCTAGAAGGACCGCTAGGTGAAGCGCCCATCCTAGAAAACCAAGACGTTATGTATGCTTTGCACTCACGTGCTGATTATTACTCCCAGTGCGGCATGCTTTACAGCTTAGAACCGGGGCTCCAAAAGCGTTTTGAGCAACATGGAGCATATGAGATGTTCGAGGAGCTGAAAATGGTTTTCCAAGCTCATGCCCGGGTCAAGAGATATGAAGTCTCTGACAAGTTCTATAGTTGTAAGATGGAGGAAAATAGTTCTGTCTGTGAGCACATACTCAAAATGTCTGGGTTGCACAACCGCCTGTCCTAGCTGGACATTAACCTCCCGGACAAGACGGTCACTGACAGAATCCTTCAGTCGCTCCCACCGAGCTACAAGAGCATTGTGATGAACTACAATATGCAGGGGATGGTGAAAACTATTCTTGAAGTATTTTCAATGCTAAAGTCAGCAGAGGTAGAAATCAAGAAAGAACATCAAGTGTTGATGGTCAATAAAACCACCAAGTTCAAGAAGGGCAAGGGTAAGAAGAACTTCAAGAAGGACGACAAATATGTTGCCGCGCCCGGTAAGCCAGTTGCCGGGAAGAAGTCAAAGAATGGACTCAAGCTTGAGACTGAGTGCTTTTATTGCAAAGGGAAGGGTCACTGGAAGCGGAACTGCCCCAAATACTTAGCGGACAAGAAGGCCGGCAACACTAAAGGTATATGTGATATACATGTAATTGATGTGTACCTTACCAGCACTCGTAGTAACTCCTGGGTATTTGATACCGGTGCCATTGCTCATATTTGTAACTCACAGCAGGAGCAGCGGAATAAGCGGAGACTGGCAAAGGACGAGGTGACAATGTGCGTCGGGAATGGTTCCAAGGTCGATGTGATCGCCATCGGCACGCTACCTCTACATTTACCTACGGGATTAGTTTTGAACCTCAATAATTGTTATTTAGTGCCAAGTTTGAGCATGAACATTGTATCTGGATCTCGTGTAATGCGAGATGGCTACTCATTTAAATCCGAGAATAATGGTTGTTCTATTTATATGAGAGATATGTTTTATGGTCATGCCCCAATGGTCAATGGTTTATTCTTAATGAATCTCGAACGTAATGTTACACATATTCCTAGTGCGAATACCAAAAGATGTAAAGTTGATAACGATAGTCCCACATACTTGTGGCACTGCCGCCTTGGTCACATTGGTGTCAAGCGCATGAAGAAGCTCCATGCTGATGGACTTTTAGAGTCTCTCGATTATGAATCATTTGACACATGCGAACCATGCCTCATGGGCAAAATGACCAAGACTCCGTTCTCCGAAACAATGGAGCGAGCAACCAACTTATTGGAAATCATACATACTGATGTGTGTGGTCCAATGAGCGTTGAGGCTCGCGGAGGATATCGTTATGTTCTCACTCTCACTTATGACTTAAGTAGATATGGGTATGTGTACTTGATGAAACACAAGTCTGAGACCTTTGAAAGGTTCAAGGAATTTCAGAATGAAGTAGTGAATCAACGTGACCGAAGGATAAAATTCTTACGATCAGATCGTGGAGGAGAATATTTAAGTCACGAATTTGGTACGCACTTAAGGAAATGTGGAATTGTTTCACAACTCACGCCGCCTGGAACTCCTCAGCGTAACAATGTGTCCGAACGTCGTAATCGCACTCTATTGGATATGGTGCGATCTATGATGTCTCTTACCGATTTACCGCTATCATTTTGGGGATACGCTCTAAAGATAGCTACATTCACTTTAAATAGGGATCGGTCTAAATCCGTTGAGACGACACCGTATGAATTATGGTTTGGGAAGAAACCTAAGCTGTCGTTTCTAAAAGTTTGGGGATGCGATGCTTATGTTAAGAAACTTCAACCTGAAAAGCTCGAACCCAAGTCGAAAAAAATTCTCTTCATAGGATACCCCAAAGAAACCATTGGGTATACCTTCTACCTTAGATCCGAAGGCAAGATCTTTTTTGCCAAGAACGGATACTTTCTAGAAAAAAAGTTTCTCTCGAAAGGAGTAAGTGGGAGGAAAGTAGAACTCGATGAAGTACTACCTCTTGAACCAGAAAGTAGTGCAGCTCAGGAAAACGTTCTTGTGGTGCCTACACCGACTTGAGAGGAAATTCATGATGATGATCAAGGTACTTTGGATCAAGTTGCTACTGAACTTCATAGGTCCACAAGGACACGTTCCACACCAGAGTGGTATGGCAACCCTGTCCTGGAAATCATGTTGTTAGACAACTATGAACCTTCGAACTATGAAGAAGCGATGGCGGGCCCAGATTCCAACAAATGGCTTGAAGCCATGCAATCCGAGATAGAATCCATGTATGAAAACAAAGTATGGACTTTGACAGACTTGCCCGATGATCGGCGAGCGATAGAAAACAAATGGATATTTAAAAAGAAGACAGACGCGGATGGTAATATTACCATCTATAAAGCTCGACTTGTCGCTAAGGGTTATCGGCAAGTTCAAGGGGTTGACTACGATGAGACTTTCTCTCCCGTAGCGAAGCTGAAGTCCGTCCGAATAATGTTAGCAATTGCCGCATACTATGATTATGAGATATGGCAGATGGACGTCAAAACGGCATTCCTTAACGGCTATCTTAAGGAAGAGCTGTATATGATGCAGCTGGAAGGTTTTGTCAATCCTAAGAATGCTAACAAGGTGTGCAAGCTCCAGTGATCCATTTATGGGCTGGTGCAAGCATCTGGGAGTTGGAACATTCGCTTTGATGAGATGATCAAAGCGTTTGGGTTTATGCAGACTTATGGAGAAGCCTATGTTTACAAGAAAGTGAGTGGGAGCTCTGTAGCATTTCTCATATTATATGTAGATGACATACTTTTGATGGGAAATGATATAGAACTTTTGGACAGCATTAAAGCCTACTTGAATAAGTGTTTTCAATGAAGGACCTTGGAGAAGCTGCTTACATATTAGGCATCAAGATCTATAGGGATAGATCGAGACGCCTCATAGGTCTTTCACAAAGCACATACCTTGATAAGATATTGAAGAAGTTCAAAATGGATCAGTCCAAGAAAGGGTTCTTGCCTGTATTGCAAGGTGTGAGATTGAGCTCGGCTCAATGCCCGACCACGGCAGAAGATAAAGAAGAGATGAGTGTCATCCCCTATGCCTCAGCCATAGGATCTTTATGTATGCCATGCTGTGTACCAGACCTGATGTAAACATTGTCGTAAGTTTGGTAGGAAGGTACCAAAGTAATCCCGGCAAGGAACACTGGACAGCGGTCAAGAATATCCTTAAGTACCTGAAAAGGACAAAGGACTTGTTTCTCGTTTATGGAGGTGACAAAGAGCTCGTCGTAAAGGGTTACGTCGACGCTAGCTTTGACACAGATCTGGATGACTCTAAGTCACAAACCGAATATGTGTATATGTTGAATCGTGGAGCAGTAAGCTGGTGCAGTTGCAAGCAGAGCGTCGTGGCGGGATCTACATGTGAAGCGGAATACATGGCAGTCTCAGAGGCAGCGCATGAAGCAATATGGATGAAGGAGTTCATCACCGACCTAGGAGTCATACCCAATGCGTCGGGGCCAATCACTCTCTTCTGTGACAACATTGGAGTTATTGCCCTTGCCAAGGAGCCCAGGTTTCACAAGAAGACCAGGCACATCAAGCGTTGTTTCAACTCCATCTGTGAAAATGTTCAAGATGGAGACATAGATATTTGCAAAGTACATACAGATCTAAATGTCGCAGATCCGTTGACTAAACCTCTTCCGCAAGCAAAACATGATCAACACCAGAACTCTATGGGTGTTCGATTCATCACAATGTAACTAGATTATTGACTCTAGTGCAAGTGGGAGACTGTTGGAAATATGCCCTAGAGGCAATAATAAAAGGATTATTATTATATTTCCTTGTTCATGATAATTGTCTTTTATTCATGCTATAATTGTATTATCCGGAAATCGTAATACACGTGTGAATACATAGACCACAATATGTCCCTAGTGAGCCTCTAGTTGACTAGCTCGTTGATCAACAGATAGTCATGGTTTCCTGACTATGGACATTGGATGTCATTGATAACAGGATCACATCATTAGGATAATTATGTGATGGACAAGACCCAATCCTAAGCATAGCACAAAGATCGTGTAGTTCGTTTGCTAGAGCTTTTCCAATGTCAAGTATCTTTTCCTTAGACCATGAGATCATGTAGCTCGCGGATACCGTAGGAGTGCTTTGGGTGTACCAAACGTCACAACATAACTGGGTGACTATAAAGGTGCACTACAGGTATCTCCGAAAGTGTCTGTTGGGTTGACACGGATCGAGACTGGGATTTGTCACTCCGTTTGACAGAGAGGTATCTCTGGGCCCACTCGGTAATGCATCATCATAATGAGCTCAAAGTGACCAAGTGTCTGGTCATGGGATCATGCATTACGGTACGAGTAAAGTGACTTGCCGGTAACGAGATTGAATGAGGTATTGGGATACCGACGATCGAATCTCGGGCAAGTAACGTACCGATTGACAAAGGGAATTGTATACAAAGGGAATCCTCGACATCGTGGTTCATCCGATGAGATCATCGAGGAGCATGTGGGAGCCAACATGGGTATCCATATCCCGCTGTTGGTTATTGACCGGAGAGCCGTCTCGGACATGTCTACGTGTCTCCCAAACCCGTAGGGTCTACACACTTAAGGTTCGGTGACGCTAGGGTTGTAGAGATATGAGTATGCAGC
The DNA here is from genome assembly GCF_018294505.1 of Triticum aestivum. NCBI lineage: Eukaryota > Viridiplantae > Streptophyta > Magnoliopsida > Poales > Poaceae > Triticum > Triticum aestivum. The sequence goes on from NC_057810.1 coordinate 152,543,645, forward strand.
AAACCAAAAGTTGTGCGGATGAGATCCCGGACGTCACGAGGAGTTCCGGAATGGTCCGGAGGTAAAGAATTATATATGGGAAGTCGAGTTTCAGCCATCGGGAAAGTTTCGGGGGTTACTGGTATTGTACCGGGACCACCGGAAGGGTCTCGGGGGTCCACCGGGTGGGGCCACCTATCCCGAAGGGCCCCATGGGCTGAAGTGGGAGGGGAACCAGCCCCTGGTGGGCTGGTGCGCCCCCCCTGGGCCCCCCTCTGCGCCTAGGGTTGGGAACCCTAGGGGAGGGGGCGCCTCCACTTGCCTTGGGGGGCAAGTCTCCCCCTTGGTCGCCGCCCCCCCCCTAGGAGATCCCATCTCCTAGGGCCGACGCCCCCCCTGGGGTCCCTATATAAAGAGGGGGGTGGGAGGGCAGCCGCACCTGACACCTGGCCCCTCCCTTCCCCCCTTGCTACACCTCTCCCTCCCGTAGTCGCTTGGCGAAGCCCTGCCGGAGCCCTGCTGCATCCACCACCACGTCGTCGTGCTGCTGGATCTTCATCAACCTCTCCTTCCCCCTTGCTGGATCAAGAAGGAGGAGACGTCACACTGACCGTACGTGTGTTGAACGCGGAGGTGCCGTCCGTTCGGCACTAGGATCTCCGGTGATTTGGATCACGACGAGAACGACTCCCTCAACCCCGTTCTCTTGAACGCTTCCGCATGCGATCTACAAGGGTATATAGATGCACTCCTCTCTCTCATTGCTAGATGAACTCATAGATTGATCATGGTGAACATAGAAAAAAAATTATTTTATGCAACGTTGCCCAACAATTTTGCATTTCTTCGTTCTTCTCAGCTATCCAATCATTTCCATTTGTGGCCGGTTTTCACCTTATGATCTTGAGATGTTACCATAAGACCACAACAAGCTTATTCTTTTCGTTGTTGATTTTCTCAACAACTCCGTTTAAACCTTCCTTCGAAAGATGCTTTCAATTGCATTTTTGGCACAAGTTGTCATTTTCTTCTCCATTCTTTTCATTCAACTCTTTCAATTCTTTCCAGAGGTTTTGTGTCATGTCTTCATCAATTATCATTCCATCCTGTCAAGCTCGTGTTCTATTCCTCCATGTTTCAGCCGGAGTGCTGCCTAAATCCTTTCAGTCTTAGTCGTTTCTTATCTCGTTCTAACCAGAGTGGTTTCATAGTCTATCTGATTCCGTGAGCTTTCGATTCTCGTCATTCTCGTTGTTCCTCTCTTCTTCTCGAGTGCTCCCGATACTTTGCTTCTTCTCTTGAGTTCTTGCTTCACCTCATCCCTTTTTTCCTTCCGTCTCGGTCCTAAGATCTCGGGACAAGATCTCTTGTTAGTGGAGGAGTGCTGTAACGCCCCGGATTCGATGCGCCAGGTGTGTGCCAGTATTTCGCCTTCATTGCCATGTCATTTGCTTGCGTGTTGCATTTTGCCATGTCATCATGTGCATCTCATTTTGCATACGTGTTCGTCTCATGCATCCGAGCATTTTCCTCGTTGTCCATTTTGCAATCCGGAACTCCTATGTCACCCGACGCCCACTTTTGCCTCTTTTCATGTGTGGGTGTTAAACTTTCTCGGAATGGCCCAGGTTTTCCAAGTGGCCTTGGTATAGCACCGGTAGACCGCCTGTCAAGTTTCGTGCCATTTGGAGGTCGTTTGATACTCTTGTGGTTAACCGAGTAACCATAAAAGCCATCTTTGTGTTGCAGCCCAACACCCTCCAAAGTGGCCCATAACCCATCCAAACCCCCTCCATGCTCTCGGTCATTCGATCATGATCGTGTGGGTGAAAACCGCTCCTCATTTGGACTCTCCTAGCTCCCAGAATCTATAAATATGTTCCTCCCCAAAAATTCCCGGTCCAAACCCTAGCGTTTTCCTACTCGCGCCGCCGGACACGTCCGTCCGCGTCGGACATGTCCGTCGGACGCGTCACCCCGGCCAATCAGGCGGCGATACCTCAGCCTCCACCGCCCCGCGCCCAATCCCCCGCCGCCACGTCGCCACCCGGAGCCGCCTCCCCTCCGCGTCGCCCGCGCGGCCCGCCCGGCCCAAGCCGCTGCCGCTGCCCGCCCGCGGGATGCCCGAGTGCCGGCGTGCTCCGCCGCCCCACGCCGCCCGTGCGTCCTCCAACACCCGCGCCGCCGTCTCCGGCCACCGGACCCCGTCGGTGCCTCCGCCGCCGCCTCGCCGGCGCATCGCCTTCTCGCTGACCCCGCCTCTGCACCGACCGCCGGCGCCTCCGCCGACCTTCGCGCGCCGCCGCCTGCCGCCCCCGCACCACTGCCGGCTTCACTCGCCGCCGCCTTCGCTTCCGCGCCGGCTGTCGGTCGGAGTTCGCCGCCCCTCGCCCCCGCGCCTCCTCTCCTTCGCCCCTGGCCAGATCCGGCCGCGGGAGGGCAGGATCCGCCGACCCCGAGCTCGCCGGCCACCGTCTCCGTCCTCTCCGGCGAAGCTCCGGCCATCTTCGAAAATTGTGCCAGATCCAGATCCATGAGGTTGACTTCGAAATTCCTCTCCCCGAGATATTTGCATTTTGTTTCCCTGTTCATCGCATCATAACTCCATGCATACTGCTCCGTTTTGTGTGTGTAATATATAAAAATGTTCACCAGAAGATGCTATTCATTTCATTCCATTGTGCCATGTTTGTTTGGATCCATCTTGATGCCCTAATCATCGTTGCAAGAGTGCTATATGATGTTAATCTGCTGAAACTGTTATAACTTGGTAATTTGTCTTTTTCGTTGCATTTGATGTCTGCATCCTATGAGCATGAGCTCTACATGTGTTTTGTACTACATCATGCCATCTTTACAGGGGTGCTTGTCTTATATTTTTGTGAGTCCTGTACTGACTGCATCAAGCTTGTTAAGTAGGGTACTTGCTGTTGCTGTTTTGCTAGTCTGAATCTGTTATTTCGTGATGCTATGTAAACTTGCTGCTACAAGTCATTCTATGCATAATATGGAGATATTCACTAAGGATTTTTTGTTATACATGTCATTCTATATCCATCCATGCCCATGGTTGCATTTATAGCCTGCTGTAGTTTGTTGTAATCTTGCTCTTAAGTTGCTAAATAATGTTGCTATCAGCCTGTCAATATTAAGTTCAGTTTTGCCATGAGTTTTTCTAGTGATCCATGCACCCTATGAACTTGCTCTTGCCATGCTTAGCTTCATAAACATGTATTCTTACTGTTGGTTGCCTTGTAATGCCATGTATTGCTCTGTGATGAGTGGTACAAGCTCACCAATATGCCTACTTATTGTTGTTTCTTCCATGTATGAATTTGTAATATCTTTTGCCATGTTTACATGGGTGCCATCATATCTTCTGATCCTTTTTGGCTCATGGTTAGTAAAGGACTTTTGTTCTATGCATTTAGTAGTATCATTCCATGCCTTAAGTGTCTATGATAAGTTCATGTAACATGTTGTTTGATAGCTCTAAACATTGCAACCTGATGTTATTTCTGCAAAGTCTGAAACTGTTATTATTTGCAATCTTGCCATGTCTGTTTGAGCATGTTCTAGTGATTTCTGGAGATAGCTCAGTGTTCATGTTTTGTTATGCTTTACATGTACATCATGTCCATGCCTTTTGTTCTTATGTTGAGATGTTGTAGCATGTTGATTTGATGCTTGTAAGATGCCTAGTTGTTGTTTTGCACAGATTGTTGTTATATCATGTTTGGAGTGTATGTGTTGAACCGTTGCTCCATTTTGAGTGTGCTCTATATGAAACTTCCTTGATTTTGCATGTAGCTTCATATTATCATGTTGCATCCTTGTTTTGAGGTGTTTGCTTAATGTTTGTATGCATTTTGCATCAATGCCATGTTTAACTTGTTTTGCTCATATCTTCTAGGCCGTAGCTCCGAATTAAACGAACTTTATATGTAACTTGACTAGAATCTCGTGTAGATCATCTTGGTTCATCTTAACTTGTTGTTTAACAACTTGAACATAAGGTTTATTCAGATCTGGACCAATTTCGAAATTTGCATATGAGGACTTATCGGATTAGTTATATGTTGTTTCCGGCCTCATTTAAACTTACTTTGACGTGTTGTTCTTGTATGCATCATCTCTTGCCATGAGTAGCTTCATGTAGTCTTGTCTTGCATCATGCTTGGTCGTGCATCATGTCATGTATATGTGTGGTGTGTTTACTATGTTGTGTACTTCTTCTCAATAGTTCCCGTTTCGTTGCGATCGTGAGGATTCATTCGTCTACGCTTGGTTCGTCTTTGTAGCTTCGTCTTCTTCATGGACTCGTTCTTCTTCTTAGCGGGATTTCAGGCAAGATGACCGTCACCTTGGATCTCATTACTATCATTGCTATGCTAGTTGCTTCGTTCTATTGCTATGTTGCGCTACCTATCACATGTTCTTCAAGCCTCCCAAATTGCCATGTCAGCCTCTAACCTTTTCACCCCTCCTAGCAAACCATTGCTTGGCTATGTTACCGCTTTGCTTAGCCCCTCTTATAGCGTTGTTAGTTGCAGGTGAAGTTGAAGATTGCTCCATGGTGGACAGGATTAAGTTTTGGATATCACAATATCTCTTATATTATTAATGCATCTATATACTTGGTAAAGGGTGGAAGACTCGTTATTATGCCTGGTGTTTTGTTCCACTCTTGCCGCCCTAGTTTCCGTCATATCGGTATTATGTTCCCGGATTTTGCGTCCCTAACGCGGTTGGGTGATTTATGGGACCCCCTTGACAGTTCGCTTTGAATAAAACTCCTCCAGCAAGGCCCAACCTTGGTTTTACCATTTGCCTCACCACCACCTACATTTCCCTTGGGAGTAATTAACCCGAGGGTCATCTTTATTTTAGCCCCCCCCCCCCGGGCCAATGCTTGTCTAAGTGTTGGTCCGAACCGGGCAGACTGCGGGGCCACCTCGGGGCAACTCGAGGGCTGGTTTTACTCGTAGGCTGACCTATCCGGTGTTGCCCTGAGAACGAGATATGTGCAGCTCCTATCGGGATTGTCGGCGCATCGGGCGGCTTTGCTGGTCTTGTTTTACCATTGTCGAAATGTCTTGTAAACCGGGATTTCGAGTCTGATCGGGTCTTCCTGGGAGAAGGAATATCCTTCGTTGATCGCGAGAGCTTATCATGGGCTAAGTTGGGACACCCCTGCAGGGTATAAACTTTCGAAAGCCATTCCCGCGGTTATGCGGCAGATGGGAATTTGTTAATGTCCAGTTGTAGATAACTTGACACCATATCCGAATTAAAACGCATCAACCGCGTGTGTAGCCGTGATGGTCTCTTTTCGGCGGAGTCCGAGAAGTGAACACGGTTTTTGGTTATGTTTGACGTAAGTAGGTGTTCAGGATCACCTCTTGATCATTGCTAGCTTCACGACTGTTCCTTTGCTTCTCTTCTCGCTCTTATTTGCGTATGTTAGCCACCATATATGCTTAGTCGCTGCTGCAACCTCACCACTTTACCCCTTTCTTTCCCATTAAGCTTTGCTAGTCTTGATACCCATGGTAATGGGATTGCTGAGTCCTCGTGGCTCACAGATTAGTACAACAACAGTTGCAGGTACAGGTTATGTGATGATCTTGACGCGAGAGCGATGTTTGCTTGTCTTGGAGTTCTTCTTATGCTTCTTCTTCGATTAGGGGATAGGTTCCAGGTCGGCAGCCTGGGCTAGCAGGGTGGATGTCGTTTGAGTTTTTGTTTGTGTTTCATCCATAGTCGGATGATGCTCTTATGTATTGTGATGTTGTATTCGTGTGGCATTGTATGCCTCTTGTATGTATCCCCATCTATTATGTAATTTTGATGTAATGATATCCACCTTGCCAAAGCGTTTCAATATGCGGTTCTATCCTTGGTGGGACCTTCGAGTCTCTTTAGGATAGTATCACATATTGGGCGTGACAGCTGCGCCAGATGGTCCACGATGCCGGCCTGCGGCATGGCACCGAGGATCATATCCAGAGGGTGTTGGAGACCGGCTGGTGGATGGCAGTCGTCGATGCCAACTATGACTCTCAGTTGGACCAGATGATCGTTGCCACCAGCAACAAGTTCACCGTCCTCAAGAAGCTCGCGGACGACATCGCCGTACTCCTCCAGCCCGCGCGCCCGGGCTCCTCATTGCCTGCCACCCTAATTGGCCTCCATGGCCGGAACCTCTTTCAAGCACTGGTGGCCCTGCGACTGCCCGCCGACGCCATGAAGAATGTCCACCTGGAGGTCGCGCTCGCCGCGAGGCGCCTCGCCCTACAAGAATTCGTCGACCTACACATCCACGTGTACGAGCAAATCGTGTACATAGGTATCTACAAGGCCAGTGAGGACGCTACGATGTTGGCCTTCCTCAACCGACTGGAAGCCTTGGATGCCTTTGCTGAGAAGCACCTCGACCTCGCCACAAAAGTCGCCGCTCCTTAGCCGCCGGTCGGTGGCCCGGCGCACTAAGTTGAGGAGGAGTAGGTCGTATGTTCATGGATCCATCTTTCTTCTTGCCTTCTGTAACCACCACTGTGATTGCATCATCGTGGCCTTAATTCTTATTGTGTTGTTGCATTCTTGTTCCAATTAATACCGACATGTGCGATCCCTTTGCTTAATTATATGCATCACTGTAACTAGTACTCCATCCATCAATTTATAAGTTGTGCTTACCTTTTCCATCAACTTCGTGCAACGCGCGGGCATCTTGCTAGAAACACTAGAATATGTCAATATAATCCGTATGTGATAGTCCATTTGAAATCTCAAAAAAGACAAATATTTAGGTACGGAGGGAGTAATATATTAGGAGTATATCAAAACAATAGTGATTTCTTTCAAGTTTGTGAACAAATACTACTATTTTACTACTTTGGATCCGTCACAATGCACGGGCACATTGCTAGTAAAAGGAAAAGGCCTGCCGCGTTTGCGTCGCACCCCCACACGCCCGGGAATCAGGAGTACTCCATGGCCCGTCCGGCACGACACATAGCTTAGGGAAGGCGTGTTGCCTGGCATTTTCACTTTCATGTGGGACCGCCGTTGAGCAAACCGACACCCCGCCCGCCGCCAGGTTGGAAAACAGAAACGAGGGGAAGATCTAGCTGTAGCACGGAAGCCAAGAAATTTGGTGTCAGATGGGGCTCGTTGATAGAGTAGGAGCATTATGTACTAGTACTACTCCTACTAGTACCAAGTTTGTACTCCTGACTATATTATTACTAGTACTACCACTATACAACTAGTAGGTGCGTGCACGGCACAACATCGTAGGAACAAAAAACAGGATGATCTTCTTTTGGGTGATTTATCTTTTTTTTTAGAATGTGATTTATCTTTTTTTCAATCAACATAGTATGAATAATATGATGTGGGGGCACCCATGAAGCTTATGTGGCTTGGTTGCATGGCTACGAAAGGTTAGAGAAAAATAAATAGATAATGTGTTTAGAGTGCACTCCACTAAATAGATATACTTTGGATCCATTGCAACGGGCCGGCACATCTATGTCTATACCCCCTATATAGTGTGTGAAAAAACTTTGAAAGTTGGTCGTTGGATGAAGCCAATCCGACGGTACAAAGATGGAAAATCCGAGCACTACTGGTCGTTGGATATCATCCACCAGATTCTGCCACATGTATAATCTAGAAGACTCCATGGTTGAACTTAATTCATGACTAACTTTGCCACAACTAAGCTTAGGCAAAGTTATTAGTTCTTCAAAATGAGAGCCACAAGTTGGCAAGCCTAAGGGAATCTTGCCACATTTTTGTGTGTATGTCATGTGGGGCCTTAGTGTGGCTTGCCTAAGGTGTGGCTTGAACCAAACACTCACCTAAGTTAATCAAACTTGACTAACCTTACATTCCACCAGATTTTGCCACATGTTAGAATCCAGAAAACTCCACATGTAGAAGCATAATGCACAAACCACCAGAATCTCATGCGTGCAATGCACGTGTACCTTACTAGTACTAGTTGGTAGTAGTAAGAAACAAATTCCAGTTTTGGCACAAGCTCGTACCGCGGGAGCACCACAAGGCCTGCCGCAGGAGTTACATTTCCCTCTTGGGGCCCACGGGACCGAACTTCAGTGGCTTAGTGCCCGGCCTATGAGTCAATGACATGCGGACCTTAAATGCGGTTGGCCCACCTGTCAGCGAAGGAAAGGTAGGGCAAGGCAGTGATAGCCACTGTTGGGGAACGTAGCAGAAATTCAAAATTTTCCTACGTGTCACCAAGATCTATCTATGGAGAAACCAGCAACGAGGGGAAGGAGAGTGGATCTACATACCCTTGTAGATTGCTAAGCGGAAGCGTTCAAGAGAACGGGGTTGAAGGAGCCGTACTCGTTGTGATCCAAATCACCGGAGATCCTAGTGCCGAACGGACGGCACCTCCGCGTTCAACACATGTACAGCCCGGTGACGTCTCCCGTGCCTTGATCCAGCAAGGTGAGAGGGAGAGGTTGAGGAAGACTCCATCCAGCAGCAGCACAACGGCGTGGTGGTGATGGAGGAGCGTGGTAGTCCAGCAGGGCTTCGCCAAGCACCGCAAGATATGAGGAGAAAGAGAGGTAGGGCTGCGCCAACAGGAGAAGAAACTCATGTGTTGGGCAGCCCCCAAGCCTCAAGTATTTATAGGGGGAGGGGAGGGGGCTGCGCCCCCTCTAGGGTTCCCTCCCCAAGGGTGGCGGCAGCCCCCAGATGCCATCTGGGTGGCGGCCAGAGGGGGAGAGAGGGGAGGCGCGCCTGGGGTGGGCCTTAAGGCCCATCTGCCCTAGGGTTTGCCCCCTCCCACTCTCCCTTGCGCCTTGGGCCCCTTGTGGGGGCGCACCAGCCCACCTAGGGCTGGTTCCCTCCCACACTTGGCCCATGCAGCCCTCCGGGGTTGGTGGCCCCACTTGGTGGACCCCCGGGACCCTCTCGGTGGTCCCGGTACGTTACCGGAAAAACCCGAAACTTTTCCGGTGACCAAAACAGGACTTCCCATATATAAATCTTTACCTCCGGACCATTCCGGAACTCCACGTGACATCCGGGATCTCATCCGGGACTCCGAACAACATTCGGTAACCACATACAAACTTCCTTTATAACCCTAGCGTCATCGAACCTTAAGTGTGTAGACCCTACGGGTTCGGGAACCATGCAGACATGACTGAGACGTTCTCCGGTCAATAACAAACAGCGGGATCTAGATACCCATGTTGGCTCCCACATGTTCCACGATGATCTCATCGGATGAACCACGATGTCAAGGACTCAATCGATCCCGTATACAATTCCCTTTGTCTAGCGGTATTGTACTTGCCCGAGATTCGATCGTCGGTATCCTGATACCTTGTGCAATCTCGTTACCAGCAAGTCTCTTTACTCGTTCCGTAACACATCATCTCGTGATCAACCCCTTGGTCACACTGTGCACATTATGATGATGTCCTACCGAGTGGGCCCAGAGATACCTCTCCGTTTACACAGAGTGACAAATCCCAGTCTCGATTCGTGCCAACCCAACAGACACTTTCGGAGATACCTGTAGTGTACCTTTATAGCCACCCAGTTACGTTGTGACATTTGGTACACCCAAAGCATTCCTACGGTATCCGGGAGTTGCACAATCTCATGGTCTAAGGAAATGATACTTGACATTTAGAAAAGCTTTAGCATACGAACTACACGATCTTTGTGCTAGGCTTAGGATTGGGTCTTGTCCATCACATCATTCTCCTAATGATGTGATCCCATTATCAACGACATCCAATGTCCATGGTCAGGAAACCGTAACCATCTATTGATCAACGAGCTAGTCAACTAGAGGCTTACTAGGGACATGGTGTTGTCTATATATCCACACATGTATCTGAGTTTCCTATCAATACAATTATAGCATGGATAATAAACGATTATCATGAACAAGGAAATATAATAATAATAACCAATTTATTATTGCCTCTAGGGCATATTTCCAACAGCCACGTCATAGGATCCATGTCCACGTCGGGGGACGTCGTGCCGTGGGTTGGAGTGGCGTCGTGGGAATCGCGTGTGGGTGTGGCAGTGGTAGAAACAAGAAACGTGATGGTCGCCGTGGTTCAACTTCCATGGACAAGTTTTCATGTCTGCTGACACATGTATATCAAAACTAGAGTGTTTATATTTCAAGCACGTGAACAAGTATTATTCTACTACTTTGGATCCGTTGCAACGCACGGGCCAGCACATTGGTAGTAGTAGTGTCCATCTCTATCTCTAGAGGCATTCCCTCGTTCATCTTTTTCTCTCACAAGATAAACTACTCATACAAATGCATCTTGATGTTTCGTGGAATGCACGAGGGTGTTTCCTTGGGGGTCTCTCTAGCGCGGCGTGTCCGTAGTTGCAAGTTGACGCCCCTTGAGATGCCGATGTTGCGGGGCCCTCGGATTTCCTCCGATGAGCAGGTAAGATGAGTTTGATCACGTAGTAAATGCATTCTAAAGACTACTTCCGTGTCCATTTCCAAATTCTCCCCCTGCCCACTGTTTCATAGGTTAGGCTCGGTGCGAGTGGAGATTGGCTTGCATATGTACGGGAGGGTACCAACATCAATTTGCACAACATTTACAATGGTGACACCGTTCCCGTAGAACATTTGTCCAGCATTGGGATCAGCCATGCAACGGGCCACCACATGAATTGGTATGATGGAACCACGGTGAGAATTAATAAGATAGCATGAACCTTGCACATGGCGGTCAAAGGCAGACCATGCTACCTGCAGCCGATTTGTTGCCGTACGAGTAGGAAGATGATGTGCTCCTTTCTAACCGCATCTTCGCGGTGACAACCAGGGGACTTATTTTGTATGGGACACATCCTACGATATACTCCCTCTCTCCCAGTTTATTTGTTTTGAATCTTTTCGTTTTATAAGTTTCAAATTCAAATTTTGAGCTCCCCATCACATGTTGAGATTACAATGTCCATTAAATCATTGCATTCATGTATAGTAAAGAAACAAATCTCGAGTTTGGCATGAGTTCGTGCTGCGGGAGCACCACAAGCCCTGGCGCAGGAGTTACATTTCCCTCTCAGGGCCGTTGGGACTGAGGTTCAGCGCCTTTGAGTCAATAACATGTGGACCCGATAGGTGACTGGTCCACATGTAATGCTCCCGAAGGCAGAGGGGCAGTGGGGCCAAGAGGGGTGAGCCGCAGGTCGGGGGACGTGTGGTGTCATGGGTTCGAGTGGCGTCATGGGAATCGCGTGTGGCTGTGGTAGAAACTTGATGCTCGCCGCATTTTAGGTAGCCCACATGTCATGCACACAAAGGCACAGGGGCGGGGCGGCCGAGAGGGGTGAGGCGCACGTCGGGGGGCGTCGTGCCGTGGGTTGGAGAGGCGTCGTGGGAATCGTGAGATGAAACGTGATGGTCGTCATAGTTGAACTTCCATGGACAAGATGTCATGTCTACGGACACATGCACTGCATACCGATCACTGGAAGGAGTAGCAGAGAAAGCTATATATGTGGATAAATAGTTCCTTATAGTCAAGCGGACCCATGCTACTACTCTGTTCCAAAGACATGCACACCATCGAAATAGTCCATATATATCAATATACACCGAGAGGGAATATTCTTTTTACAAGAGAGGAAATAGTTCATCCATCCATAATGCCCTCCTGCTGGTGCAGCCTTTTCTTCTTCTTCTTCTTCTTGTTCTCATTCTCCGTGGGAGACGGCTTCGCAACAAGCTCTTTGGACCTTGCAGCTATCTCAAAACTCACACGGGCATCGAGGGCAGCATATTTTATCCGCTCGTACGTCAAGGGATAATTCTCCCATCCAGATGACCTTTAATGCCACCGTCTCATCACCCTTCTGAAGATTTGTACCGAGCAAAAATTTTGCTACGTCGAATAGGGATGGTGTCTGTTTATCACAAACTTCTACAGGAATTTTGATTCTGGTTTGTAGGTTAGCGATGCTTTTCAAATCAAGGTTGTACGGCTCCAGCTTATGTTTGTCCCCTTCGATGGCTGCCCCACAGAAGTATACGTCCTCCCAAGACAAGAAATCATGAAGCTCACCTGGTATGGAGGGCGAGTGTATGATGTGGTACACCAAAACATCATCTTCGAGGCACAACTGAAGGACAGCGGTGCGCTGGATCTTCCCAGGGGCACGCTCTATGTACTCTGCGTCGATACCGATGACCCTCGTCTCTACCTTTTCGAGGGAGTTGGATATATTGTTGATCCACTGCCGAACAACCCTTGGGTGGACGGTGACGGTGGCAACTATGCGCATCGATCCTTCAACGAGGACATGTTGGACACTAAAAACCTGCATCTCGATCTCCTTCGCCATTTGGAACCGCTGGAACGGAGGGCTGTGGTTTGGAGAATTAGGATTAGATGGTAGTCTAACTAAAGTAGTACTAGATGATTATTTAAAGAGGTTAAAAGAATGTGAACGCAGTGGGGTTTGGATGCAAATGAAGACGAAGGGGAGGTGAAGAAGCCGAGGAGAATCGGTTCCCGATGGAGAAGTAAATGGGAGAAGTGGCATGCAGGCAGTTGATTAGACGGCTAGGTAGACTAAACGAAAAGGCTATGCGGGTAGACTGATGAGTCGTACATGTTCGTGTACGTGCCCATCCTTCCTGATAGGTGGGACCTATGCAAACAGATAAAAAATGTGTTGTAGCTTCTTTTTTTTAGCGCGTGAGTGGGAGACACAACATTCTGTGGTTAAGGAATACTCCCTCTGTTTAGGTGAGTATAAGTCACCTTATGAAAATCAAGTTTTCCCAAAACCTTTAGGCGTGGAGCATTAACTTCCTGCTCGATCCCCTCCCAGACTCGTTAGCCAGCATTCTCTTCCTCCGCTGCCGCGTTCTACCTTTCCATTTTTCCTCTTCTCAAGTGTGGAACGATCTGCATGCCGTCCTTGATGCACCAGAACGACCACTGCATGCATCACGGCAGGGCGTTGATTGGGCATGCATGAGAATTTGGTTCTGCTCGCAATATGGATGATACCTGAACGATGAAGTGAACAGGCATGCTAGCACGGGAGACCTATTTCCGCTATACAATACTGGAGTACTCATGTTCCTACTACTAGTAGTAGTAGTACAACTGTGGTACACTTGATGGTCAAAATACCATTCATCCGGTCCTCACAGTGAAGTGACAACACCCTGCGCCTGACACTAGTCCAGGCGGCATGTTCGAGTTACCAAAGTCAGCCTCACCATGTACGCTGTGCAGTCTGTCACCGCCGCTGTACAGCACATTGGCGCCTCACCTCGTCTCCCTCTCCGCTCCCATAGCACCACTCCATCTCCATCTCCTTCTCCATCTCCTTCTCCGTCTTCGTCTCCATCTCACTGTGCCCCCGTGTATCGTCGCCTCACTCACCTCCCCCAGTACCACTATTCCCTCGCTAGCCGCTCCGGCACCGACAGCCTTCTCCCCCGTAAATCAAGCCCCCCAAAAACCCCACCTTTCTAACTCCACCATGGCCGAACGCGAACCGCGCAGCATCCATATGAGCCGCGATTGGAGCAATCTCCCCGGTGACATCCTCGACCTCTGTTGTTCGTGTATGGATATGTTGAGCGCCCTGCGGCTGGCTGCATGCTCGAGGGACATGCACATGGCCATCGTCGAAGCGAGGCCTAAGCTTTTCAAGACACCCTGCTTGCTGCTATCTGTTCTTGCGAGATTGGCTCACCTTGATACGGAGGCGTACATGATGCCCCTCGACTTCAATCCGATCTCCATTAGCCGAAACTTCTTTGCGGGTATGTAGTGGGTCGCCGTACATCATTTCCCTCGACATCGATCCGATCACCATCGCCCGAAACTTCTTGGCAGGTATGTACTGGGTCGGCATGAACTCCCACTGGATGGCTGCCTTCAGAGAAGACGGTAAAAAGTTGGTGCTCGTGAACTTCCAGACCTCCCATGAGATTATCCTTCCTCCGTTGGATTATATAGAGTATTACCATCGCGGTCCAAGTCATCTAGATTACCACGTCAGTTGGACGGACCTTGTTTTGCAGAAGATTGTAATCTGCCAAGTGCCCACACGACATGCGAATTACGCAGACTTCAAGCTAATTGCCTTGTTCGACCGCGGACTCGCCTATCTTTGCGCCGGTGCCTTCTTTAGCTGGAGAGAACCCAGCTCGCAGTGGATCATCGTCAAAGCTGATACACACTTCTGTGATGCTATTGAACACAATCGATCGACAAAGCAGATGGCACCACGTATTGCTGGGACGGCGCGTGTAAGTTGTTTCCTTCTCATGTTAATGATGACGCCATGACACTGTTTGAACTTTTTTGTGATGATTGGCATATCCCTGTTTGAGCAGAATTTGAGTAGAACTATGGCAATGTATTAGAGACGCCGTAAATTAGCTATATTTGGAATGAGTTAATTCATGCGATTGTGACCATGTCATTACAGCCAATTTGTACCCTGAATAATCAAACGGTCAGGAATATATGGATATTATCCTTATTTTATAGTAATCTATATGCTACTACTAAATATGAATGTGTATCAATGGCCATGTTAGTTTTCCTCATTTTCATGATGTAGAAACATGCATCACACTATTGGTTTGATCTAACCATACATTAGGGAAGTAAATGTTCATATGGAGAACTCTATATTTGGAAGTAGTGAAATCATGCAATGCTTACCATGTGTACATACCTAAATTCGCCCTTCAGCAATCAATGGCTAGAATAATATCCTCACAATTTTTTTGCCCACAGAACACGAGTATATAACAATGCATGGTCTGTTAGTTACCTTGAAGAATTTGTTTGTGAGGACAGAACATGATTACATAACATGCATGACATGGTACATCGTACATGGTAGTTTGCTGTGAAGAATCGATTGCGAGATAACATGAGTATAACCATGCATGGCACTTCTATATTTCGAACCCAGTATACATTTCCCCATATTTTCCTCCCAGTTCCAACAGGGACATATCAATGTTGTTTCTTGCATTATCCTACTCATACTCTGAACAATGCTGATCTTACATTAACAATGCCTGTCCTTTTTGATATGATGCAGTGTCCCTACAGTTGCTGCCCTTTGTAATCACACCACCTTTTCCAAAAACAGGGAAGCACAACTGGTTCCTCGCTCGATCAAACAACGGCAAAAGACTGATGATCATTTGGACACATGAGCCGGAAAAATTATATTGCAAAACCCCCACTGTATACAAGCACCGTGAAATACATGAGTATCCGGACAGTGGTTGTTATGTCTATGAGCAGGATACCAGCTTGTTGGGGCCATCAGGATATTTTAGTTGGAGGCGGGTAAATAGCCTTGGTTCACACTCTCTGTTTCTCGGACTCAATTATCCAATTAACCAGGAGATCACCGTTGGCAAGGACCTTGATGGCAGAGAGGCTCTATTTGCTATGGAAAACTGTGTCTATACAGCGAGCCCTAGGAGTTCTGGAACAAACTCCCCTGATTGTCAACGATACAGCCTGCAGCCAAAAGAAGGTGAGAATGAC
Source organism: Triticum aestivum (assembly GCF_018294505.1). Taxonomy (NCBI): domain Eukaryota; kingdom Viridiplantae; phylum Streptophyta; class Magnoliopsida; order Poales; family Poaceae; genus Triticum; species Triticum aestivum. Next base: position 152,559,208 of record NC_057810.1, read on the forward strand.
AAAGGCATCCGGATTAACTTTGATCCTTGGATGTCTCAATTACGACAGGCAGTGATGTGGTTCAAGCCTTCAGGTTGATAGGTAATTGGGCTGTTGCATCGAAAGGGTGGAGTACTGGTGTCTCCGGATCACTGGTCGCTGAAGCGGGGCTGCAAATTATGATGGTGTTGGATCATCTCTTCGAATGACTTTGTTGTCTTTGCTGCTGGTTCTGGATGGGTAGTTCTTTCTTTTGTTATGCATATTCCTTGTCATTTGGTCATCCTCGTCTATGTCACTCTTACTATGTAATAGTTGCTTCTGTTTAGAATGTCATTCTCGTCTGGATCACGAGAGTCTGAGCGCTGCAGATGGGTGCGTTTTGGTGGTGTAGCAAGACTTCTTATGAACTATCATGTCTTGCTGTTTATGTCAGTAGTAGTCACTAGTCAGTGTTTGAATGTTGTATATATCGTTGTTTCGAACTGTTTATTGTCTCGAACTACTGGTGGGCTAAATGAGGGCATCACCATTCTCCAGTGTTCAGAGTATATCTCCTTTTTTCAAGTTATATAATTTGAGCTCAGTGTCTTTTCGATGATGTACACTTGTTTGGGCCAGTGAGGTGTCGTTGAATATGGGCCGAGTAGTAACGCAATGCCAAACAGGTCAATTATGACTCTCAGGCCGGGCTCTCAAAAGATCCTGAAAAAAAGGCCGGGCTCTCCAAAAAAGAAAGAATAAGGACTCTTAGGCCGACATGTGGGCGCCACCGGTGTTTTCGTGCGCTTGCGCGCCGAGAGCATATTGGCGCGTGCTCGAAATTCATACTACCTTTTCATCCCCAGTCTCCCGCCCCTCCCCCACCTCTGGAATCTCGATTCCTACTCCAGTTCCCCCAAATCCCCCTCCTGTACTCCCTGTACTCAAGCGCACTATCATGTCGCCGGTCAACGCGGATCTCCGAGCCGGAGATCCTGAGGTCCGTCCTGCCTTCGGTCGCTGCATGCTGTCGCTCAACAGTGGCATGGCGGCGCTTGACGACCAGTTTGCCGGCAAAGTGCTGATGGTAACCATCAACGGCGACCGGCCTCCCGTCTCGCCGGACGACCTTGTCAAAGCTCTTGGCGTTGCGCACGGCATCCAAATAAGTGACTTGCTTGTCGAAGTCTGTCCGCCACCGGCTGATTTCTTCGTTAGGTTCCGGACAACTTTCGACTGCAGTCGTGTGTTCGAATCTTCCCGGCGTTTGTTCTGCGATGGCGCGCTGGTGAGCTTTGATCGGTGGCACCCAGGATGGGGCTCGGTGCCCTTTGAGCTTGAGTTTTTAACAAAGCTTACCTTCCACGGCATGCCTCGACGTGCTTGGAACAGCGAGTCCATGAACGAGCTTATCAATGACCTTGGAGGTGAGCTCGTAAGTATGTTTGTTCCTCCAGACAGCTGGGCTCCGACGGTTATGGCATGGATGAAGAAGCCATCCACCATACCGAAGGTGATTGGTGTTGAGATACCGGTGGAGGAACCGGGGTTGTACTATTCTTCACCACCAAGGCCGCCGCGGACCACGTTAGGGATGTACCTGTATCGAGTGTTCATGCATGTCGAAGAAGTGGTCAATCCATCAATCGAAGTCCTGTTGCCGCCGCTGGTGCCAGGGTCCGTCGACGACGTCCATTACAGGAGTCAACGTCAGAATTTCCCCGTGTTGCTCAGAATGATGGATGGCATAGGGCCTACTCCATCGCGTGGCGAAGGCCATTGCTTCTTTGGGAGAAGAGGCAGGGCTGGCTGCCTGGATGTGCTCTAATTTGAGGTAACAACTGAATCTTGCCAGGGGATACTAGTTAAATCCGAGCTATGGGTGTGAAGCACTGATATGCCAGTACATTTGATTGTGACTTGTTCTAATTTTGTACCTGAACTTTTTTTAGAAAGGGCTATACGTCAACTTAATGTGCTAGCAGAACTTATTGTGTTGTCTGTCTATTTTCTTTGCACAACATTCAGGATATTTCCCCGTCATTGATAAAGACGATGAACCGTTATGTACGACTTCGTTGGTTTCAACATAGCCCTTCCCGTAGCGATCCACTGCTTCCATCCTGATTGTGCCGCCTGCATGAAATTTTTGTGTGCAAGTTCAGTGTGCTATGATGTTCTATATGATTGTGTCAACTATATAAGTTTTTACTGAGCATCAGCAATGCATATGGCTGAAAGATGTATTTACGAGCATCGACCGATGGGTCTCTCTCTCTCTCTCTCTCACACACACACACACACACGCGCGCGCGCGCACAAACGCACACACGCACACGCACAAGTGGGACCCGTTGAATTATTTATTTGCTCGTGACAGCTTTTAATTAGGTTCCACTTTAATCTAACTTTTTTCTTAAGTTATTAATTGAGCTCAGTGACTTCAAAAAGTTGTACAGAAGCCTTGTTTGGGCCTTTCCGGCGTTGCTGAATGTGGGCTGAGTAACCATGTTAGGTTGTACTGTACTACACAGGCCTTTTTTTTCAACATCAGTAATGCAACTGGGCCGACAGTTGTACACAATATTTGGGTCAACTTGTTATTCTCCGCGCTGGGCTGCAAACTTTTCTAGGAGGTATGCATTAGGCTTAACAAGAAAATGGACTTTAAGAAATAATAAATGGGATGTAATTATAATAACTGCGCAGTAACTATGCACCAAACACGTAATTAGTTTAAAAATGAATTATTTTTGGAATTTGAAATTTTTAATTTCATTACTTGTTGCGCGCGCAATAATTCATTGGATTTTAACGTAATACAACTTTATTTTGAAATTATATTTAACCTGAACAGAAATTTCGGATAAAAATATTTCGGATCCCATCATAATGTGGGAATTTTTTTTGAATTCTGTTTTGAGCGGTTGTTTGAAATTATTAATCGTTGTCCTAGCTCGAAGTTGGGCTGTACTTTTAACAAACTGTAAATGGGTTGTAGTAAATTCCATTAGAATTGAAAAATGGGTTGTACATTCTTACAAATCGCAAATGGGCTATATGTTCTCTGCCAAATCCGAGCTATGGGCCTACTAAGTTGACGCGTACCAAGGGCTTTGTCTTTGCTAAAAAACCAAGGGCTTTGTCAACTTAGTCAATATAAACGATTCTAGATGAAGTGATCGTACGATGTCCATCCAACGGCCGTAGTGCTTCTTCAACCTCTGGTCTTCTCGCTCCAGCCGCCCAAACCAGCGCTAGTCGTGCCACATGCTCCTGTCTCCCATGGCCGGCTGTGCTGCCGCGGAGGCCTCACCGCCCCCTACTATTCCCACCGCTGGCCAGGCCCTGCGGCGACGGCAGCCTCACACCGCAGCCGAACCAGTGAACCCTCATACTCCTCTCCGCGCAGGCTTCCACTGTTGTGTCTTCCCCGACTCCCCGTCGTCCCTAGGCCTCACCGTCGTCCACCGCCGTGGTGCTCTCGGCGCGGCGTGGTCAACGTGGTCAAGGAACGACTTCCATCGGACGTGGACTGTACGTGGAGAGGCTGATAGCTGGGTCCACGGCCGCAGCAAGGAAGTGCCTCCTTATTATGCGGAAAATAATTATTCCTCCACCTGACAGCTGGGACCCACCGAACGGGCCACTGTATTTCGTGAAAAAAACATTTCCCCCTGACTGTTGGGACCCACCAGCTACATCTTCGCACGCAAGGAAGTGCGTCCGGGCAAAAAAAAACATTCGCCCCCCTGACTGCTGGGACCCACCAGCTACATCTTCGGACGCAAGGAAGTGCGTCTGGGCAAAAAAAACGATTCGCCCCCCTGACTGCTGGGACCCACCAGCTACATCTTCGCACGCAAGGAAGTGCATCCGGGCAAAAAAAAACGATTCGCCCCCCTGACTGCTGGGACCCACCACCTACATCTTCTTATGCAAGGTAGTGCGTCCGGGCAAGAAAAACGATTCGCCCCCCTGACTGCTGGGACCCACCAGCTACATCTTTGCACGCAAGGAAGTGCTCTGAAAAAAAATGATTCGCCCCCCTGACTGCTGGGAACTACCAGCTACATCTTCGCACGCAAGGAAGTGCCTGACAGTCGGGACCCACCTGGTCGAAGCGAACGTAGCGTTGTCATTCTGGTCGTGAACGTGTACGTACATATGTACTGGTGGATGTAGAGGTACGCACGTGTCGTAGTAGAGGCGCGCAGTAGCATGTACACATATGTACAACGGCCAGGGTGCAAGAAAGAAAATACGGCCATGTATGTGTACATACGGACGGGGTCTCGAACGCCTACTCGCGCATATATACGTACGGCTAGGGCTCGTGTACATTGGCTGGGTCGAAACAGAGAAACAACGTCGTCATCATGTTCATGGGGAGGCAACGGAATGCGCCGTGTTCATCGAGAGGCAACGGAATGTGTCGTGTTCATCGGGAGGCAACGGAATGCGTCGGAGCCAACCAGCTGGGTCGGAACGGAATGCATGGTCGTGTTCATCAGGAGGGCTTGGACGGAACAGGCGATGGAAACAAGGCCTGGCGTACCGCAAAATGGAGGAAACAGCCTTGTGTTCCACCGGTCACGTTCGAAACGGGATCCTGTTCATCGGGAGGGGTCTGGCGTACCGCAAAACGGAGGAAACGGACCTCCTACGGTCGAAACGGGGGTCCTGTTGATTGGGAGGGGTGTGGCATACCGCAAAACGGACAAAACGGACCTCCTAAGGTTGAAACGGGGGTCCTGTTGATCGGGAGGGGTGTGGCATATCGCAAAACGGAGGAAACAGACCTCCTACTGTCGAAACGGGGGTCATGTTGATCGGGAGGGGTGCGGCGTACCGCAAAACGGACGAAACAGACTTGTGTTGGAGTGCTACGATCGAAACGGGGGTCCTGTTCATCGGGAGGGGTGTGGCGTACCGCAAAACGGGACTCCACGGGATACTGTTCATCTCCACCGTCGACCTCCTCCAGCCTCCATGGGCTCCTGTTCATCCAGCCTCCACCGCGCGTTACTCCACCGGCTACTGTTCAACCACCCCTCCATGGGCACCCCTCCACCGTCTACTGTTCATCCAGCCCTCCACACCACAGGGTCCTGTTCATCCACCCCTCCACGGGCACCCCTCCACCGTCTACTGTTCATCCAGCCCTCCACACCACGGGGGGTCCTGTTCATCCACCCCTCCACCGTCTACTGTTCATTCGGCCCTCTACACCACGGGGTCCTGTTCATCCAGAGGCAATGCCACCGCTCACTGTTCATCCAACCCCCCCCCCCCCCCCCCGCAACGCTCACTGTTCATCCAATCAATCGGCTTCAGTTAGCAGTAGTAGCGAAGGAATCACTCGATCGGGTTCAGTTAATAGCCATCGATCGATCGCTCGGGTTCAATAACGTGTAGCCTGCAGTGCAATCGCTCGGTTTCAGTTAGAGCCCAACGCTTCGCTCGGGCTCAGTTAGAGCCAACACCTCGCACACACGCGCGTACGTGTACGAGAGAAACGCGCATCGCTCGGCCCCCGACCTCCCACTGTAACCGGGAACTCCCCGAAATTTTCCTCGCCCTCGCTTCTACCACGGTTTTTTTCGTCATGGATGGCCCAAAGAATGTCATGCAGCTGCGTTCCGGTCCGCCCAGGACGAAAAGCCCATTTTCTGTCATGATTTTTTGTCATAGAAGTAGGAGTCCACCACATCTATGATGATACCGGGTTTTGTCACAATTATCGTCATAGAAGTGTCATATGTATAACTGGAAAAAAATTCGTTCGGCCCAAAATGTCACGGATGTGTCTTTTTTTTTGTAGTGCTCGATCGCTCATGTCAAATCCACGGCACCCCCGATAAACCAGCCAACCACACCAACAGAGAATGTTGGGTATTTAAACGGGCCGGCAAACTAAATGCCGAAAACAAGGAAAAGGGGTCGCATAGTGATGACTACGAGGAGCCCTGGCCACCGAACACAGGGGGACAGAAGAAATTTCCTTCCCAAGTAAAAACCGTAAATATGGTATACGCCACCCATATTCCCAAGCGGGAGCGGAAGCGTGCGCTAAGGGACGTCTACGCGATGGAGCCAGTTGCCCCAAAGTTCAACCCATGGTCTTCCTGTCCGATCACCTTTGATCGCAGGGACCATTCGACCAGTATTCGTCATGGCGGCTCAACCGCACTGGTCCTTGACCCTACCATTGACAGATTCCACCTCACACGAGTCCTCATGGACGGTGGCAGCAGCCTGAACCTGCTTTATCAGGATATAATGCACAAAATGGGTATCGATCCCTCAAGGATCAAACCCACCAAAACCACCTTCAAAGGTGTCATACCAGGTGTGGAGGCATGTTGTACAGCCTCAATCACACTGGAAGTATTATTCGGATCCCCGGACAACTTCCAAAGCGAGGAGTTAATCTTCGACATCGTCCCCTTCCGCAGTGGTTATCACACACTACTTGGACGAACCGCATTCGCTTGATTCAATGCAGTGCCACACTATGCCTACCTCAAGCTCAAGATGCCCGGACCTCGCGGTGTTATAATAGTCAATGGAAATACAGAGCGCTCCCTCCATACGGAGGAACACACCGCGGCCCTTGCAGCAGAAGTACAGAGCAGCCTCCTTAGACAGACCCTCAATTCGGCAATAAAAACCCCGGACACCGTCAAGCGAGTCTGAACCACTCTGCAACAGGATCGTCCGGCCCATCCAGAGCTCACCTAGCAATTCAGCCTCCATCCTAGTCCCAATCAAGCGGTAAAATTCATACCGTGTGTACATAATTACGCACTTAAAATACCATGGGCACAAATGGAGGCACATCTAGACCGCGGTCCACAATGCGGCTCAACCGCCCCGGGATCCGCATACCTTCACCTTTTTCTTTCTTTCAGGTTCTTCTCTTCTTGAGGCTCTCCCGATAACCTGATCATCAGACCCATCACGAGACGGATACACCAAGGAAGCGAGGAGCTTTGATGTACAAGGGAATCCCCAGGTGGTCTCTACTAACGATCTCTATACCTGTTTTACATACCCACATGCAGCTCGCTCTTGGTAAGGGCATGTCAAATAGCCCTATTTGCTTATCGCACTACTTGTATACATACGCCTTGACGTATCATTCAAATAACAATGGAAAATAATTTACAGCGTCAGCTTATTACTTCATTTCTTTTTTCCTTGACTGTTTATTTATTACAAATAGCACCCGTACATTTTGGTACATTCAGTTCACCAGGGGCTTCAGTGTACCCCATAACACAGCAAGAAAGTCCTAACACTTTTGACAGTGCGGCACCCCGAACTTATAGCATTATATGCATCAGCTCCGAATCATGTCTTGGGTCAATAGTTCGGTTGCCCGCCTCCTGTGCTTGCTACCCTACGTTCTGCTATATCGGCTAGGGTAGTAAACGGAGAACTACTGCGATTGTGTCCCAGTTCTTCTGGACGAGCACCTCAGTAGAGAAAGCCGAAAACTGACTATCATGATGCAGCGAGAGCTGGTCGCTGTTCGGGAGGTTTCAAATCCTTAAAGATTTTTTCCGCTTTATGCGAGGAATCGGTCTTTGTCCGACTTAGGTGTGTATAGCGCCCCAAGTTCGGCCTTTCGAATACCAGGGGCTACGCCAAAATTTAAAATTATAGAACTTCTGTGGCTAAGTGAGGGTGATAAAGCTGTATAGTCTGATTGCCTTGTTCGTTGCGCTAGACACCTCCTTAAAGGACCAAAAACTTGGATAAAGAGTGTTTAGATTTATCCCGAACACCCCTATACTAGTTACATGGGGGCAGAAGCCGATGACTGGCCAACTCTCATATTTTATAAATGGCCGCACATGAGGTAAAATTTTAAATCAACAAGCATTATATTGCACAAATAAACTTGTTTCATATTACAGGATAAAATAAATGTATTCATTCAAAGATTACATCCTTGGTACATTGCTCCGCCACAAGGTGGGAGCCCTTCAGGACACTGTCATAATAATTTTTGGGTCAGCGGTGCTCCTTGCCCTTCGGTGGCCCCTTGGTCATCAGCGTCATGGTGTCCATCTTCGCCCAATGCATCTTTGCACGGCAAAGGCCATCCGCGCACCTTCAATGCAAACCGACCGTTTTATGACTTCAAGTCATGGGCAGGCACTCACAAGCCGCTTCACGAGACCAAAGTAGATGTTGGGCATAGGCTCGGCAGGCCATAGCCAGACTGTGAGGTCCTTCATGACCAGTTTGGCTGCTTTGTGCAGCTCGACCAGTTGCTTCAGCTGGTCGCTCAAGGGCATCGGATGTTCTGTCCCAAGATATTGAGACCAGAACAACTTCTTCGTTGAGCTCCCTTCTTCGGCTCGGTAGAACTCTGCGGCATCTGACATGCTGCGCGGCAGATCCGCAAACGCTCCTCAAGAACTCCAAATTTGGGTAAGTAAAAAGAAAGTCTCCTTCACATGCTTGCTTTGCATAACAAATGCCTTACCAGCCGCAATCTTCTTGGCTGCCTGGATCTCCTGGAGGGCCTTCTGGGCTTCGCCTCTGGCGTCTTGTGCGCTCTGGAGGGCCTTGGCAAGCTCGGACTCTTGAGTCTTAGAGTCACGCTCCAAGGACTTGTACTTCTGGACGAAATCCTGGAGCTCTTGCTGGACCTCGCTGACCCGGGCCTCTTGCTTCTCGCACGCGGCGCGTTCCTTGGCTACTTTGTCTTCAGCCTCGGTCAGCGCCTTCTTAAGGGCTGCCACTTTGTTCGTGGCCCCTATCAAAGTTCATGATGCTTCTATCAGCAGAAACCATTTATCCTTTATAAGTATACGGGCAGGGTATTGCGTACCTTGACTTTCCTCCAGCTGCCTCTTCACGAGGACGAGCTCTCCCTCGGTCTGCTCCAGGTCCTGCTTTAGTCTAGAGACCTCCATAGTACGAGCGGCAGTGGCCAGCAGCGACGCCTGCTTATTCACATAGACATCTTATGTTAGACTCCTACGAATATTATTTGATCCTCTGTTCGGCTTTTCTTTCCGAACACCAAACAGAGTATCAGGGGCTACTGTCTGCACTGTGATGTTCTCTCACAATTTTATTACTTACCTCAAAGCCTGTTAGAAGGCTAGCGCAGGCTTCGGTCAATCCGCTTTTGGTGGACTGGACCTTCTCAATCACCGTACTCATAAGAGTACGATGTTCTTCATCAATGGAAGCGCTACGAAGCGTTTCCAGCAAGCTGTCCGGTGCCTCTGGATGGACAGAGGTCATCGGTACAGGCGGCTCGCCCTCCTTAGGGAGAGGTTGCCTGCCTGAATCCGGAACCACTTGGGTTTCCGGAGCCGTATTCGGCTGGGGGCCAAACTGGTTGCGCCCCCATTATCGGAGTCCATGGGGGTCTTCCCCCCCCCATGTGCCCGGCGACTGGGATTTCGCCTGGGGGCGTCTCTGGAACTATCTCCCCTTGGCATGGTATCCTTCGAGACAACACCTCGGTGTCGTCCGCAACCCTGGGGGAGGAGGCTGTCGGAAGTGAATCACTATTCATTGCCGACGGGTCCATTGATCCCTCCGAAGAGGAGGATATCTTGATGTTGGACTTGGCCGGACTGCAGGTGCATGTCTGGCACGTTAAGAAGTGATAAAGCAAACATATCGAAAGTACTATTGTGTCTGGATACTTACGACTTAGCCATGGGCTTGACCTGGGTTCCCACTCCTCGCCGCTGTTGGTAGCTGCGGTAGAGTGGTCCGGAAGGACGGTTTTTTCCTTCTTGGACACTTCGGCCTCCCCATGCGTGGCGGCCTTCCTCTTCTTTCTCCCCCTAGTAGGGGGGATAGATTTCCTCCTCCTCCTCGTCTTCGGTGGAGGAGTGCGTCTCGGTGTCTTCGGACATCATGTCCGGTGCAACCTTGCGCCGGAGACCATCTCTGGTCCCCGCGGCCGTATTCTTGGCCTTCTTCTCCGGCACCTCATAGGGCGCCGAAAAACAACATCTTCAATAGAAGAGGCGATTCTGGATCTTCAGGTAGCGGAGCCGGACAGTCAATCTCCTCCGCTATCACTACCCAGGCCTGTAAGATTGGAATGGAGGCTTAGATTCCTCCCGCGGATGTGCTAGTAAAAGGCATATCTTGCAAATATAAAAACTTACCGGATTGGCTCGGCGTTTTGCGCTGAGCCCGTGATCTTCGGTTGTGGGTGGTGGTACCTCGTTGGCCTTGAAGAGCACCTTCCAGGCGTCTTCGTGCGTTGTGCCGAAGAGCTCTCGCAGCGTCTGGTGTTTGGCCGGGTCAAACTCCTACAGATTGCAAATCCGTCTCTGGCACAGAAGAATCCGGCGGAGGAGCATAAGTTGGACCACGTTGACGAGCTTGATTTTCTTGCTTATCATATTTTGGACGCATGTCTGAAGTTCGGCCAGTTCTTCCGCTAAGCCCCAGGCTACGCCCTTCTCTTGCCAGGAGGTGAGCCGCATGGGGACGTCGGATCAGAATTCGGGGGTCGCCGCCCAGTTGGCATCGCGTGGCTTGGTGATGTAGAACCACCCTGATTGCCACCCCTTCGTAGTCTCCACAAAGGAGCCTTCGGGCTAGGTGACATTGGGCATCTTGCCCACCATGGCGCCTCCGCACTCTGCTTGTTGTCCGCTCACCACCTTTGGCTTCACGTTGAAGGTCTTCAGCCATAGGCCGAAGTGGGGCGTGATGCAGAGGAAGGCCTCGCACACGACAATAAACGCCAAGATGTTGAGGATGGAGTTGGGGGCCAAATCATGGAAGTCTAGCCCGTAGTAGAACATTAGTCTGCGGACGAACAGGTGGAGGGGGAATCCCAGCCCGCGGACGAAGTGAGAGAGGAATACTACCCTTTCCTGGGGTTTTGGGGTAGGGATGATCTGCCCTTCGGCCGGAAGCCGATGCGTGGTGTTTGTGGACAAGTATCTGGCCTCTCGAAGCTTCTTGATGTCCTCCTTCGTAGCGGAGGAGGCCATCCACTTGCCTCCCGCTCCAGACATGTTCGGAATGTTTTTGCAGAGAATGTGAAAGCTTGGGCGTTGGAGCTCGAGAGTGGATGAGCAGAGGAAGAAGAAGGCGTGGGTGAAAAAAGGGGAATCCTTGTCTCCTTATAAAGGCAGTAGGAGTCATGCGCCTCCCCACTTGCCCTAGAAACTCGCTTATTCCCCAAGCGCCGTGCTAATGGCGCGGTTGGGTTACCCACACCCGTATTGATGAGAATCCCATGATAAGGGGACATGATCTCTGCTTCGACAAGACGTGCCAATAAAACTGCCTCGCAAGATGTGTAGTAGCAGGTTGAGAAAACGGTTTGAATAATGACCAGGCCACGGCGTGATGTCACGCTATGGAAAAGTTGTCAGCAGATTAGACTCGTGGAATATTGTACTCTCTATGGTGGAATGTGGAATTTGTTTTGCAGAGGCGGACACGATTCTTGTGTTCAAGATCTACTTTGGAGTATTCGAAGGAGGAACCCGCCTTGCAATGCCGAAGATAATCTGCACGCCAGACTCATCGTCATTGAAGCCTGGTTTAGGGGCTACTGAGGGAGTCCTGGATTAGGGGTCCTCGGACAGCCGGACTATATGCTTATACCGGACTATTGGACTATGAAGATACAAGATTGAAGACTTCATCCCGTGTCCGGGTGGGACTCCCCTTTGCGTGGAAGGCAAGCTTGGCAATTCGGATATGTAGATTCCCTTCTCTGTAACCGACTCTGTGTAACCCTAGCCCCCTCCGTGTCTATATAAACCGGAGGGTTTAGTCCGTAGGACAAGAACAATCATAATCATAGGCTAGCTTCTAGGGTTTAGCCTCTATGATCTCGTGGTAGATCAGCTCTTGTAATACTCATATCATCAAGATCAATCAAGCAGGAAGTAGGGTATTACCTCCATAGAGAGGGCCCAAACCTAGGTAAACATTGTTTCCCCCGCCTCCTGTTACCATTAGCCTTAGACGCATAGTTCGGGACCCCCTACCCGAGATCCGCCGGTTTTGACACCGACACTAGGGACTTCCTAGATAGTTGTGCTGGTTGTGTTTTCAGGGAACGAACTGTTAAACAAGATGAGGAATTATTGAATAATATATTGAAAAATTATGATGATTGGACTCTTCCTGAACCACCGCATAAACCCACTCCAAAGAAGAGGGGTATTCTATATCTCAGTCCTGAAGATATGCAAGAGGCAAAGAAAACCATGAAGGAAAAAGGTATTAAGGCAGAGGATGTTAAAAATTTACCCCTATCTAAGAGATACATGGACTTGACACACCACCACCCAAGGTGGTAGAGGTAAATTCTTTAATAAAATTCAATGAAAAGGGCAATCTATATAATATGCATCATAGTCAATGCCTTTATGAGTTTGATAATTACATCAGAAAGCAAGATCACTTCAATGAAAATGTTATGAAATAATTGAAATATAATTCTAATATGATTGCTCGCTTGAGTGACTTGTTATTGAGAATCACCAATGATGTTAGAGGTGCAGGAAAACATGCCTCTATTGTTCAAACTCAACTATAACAAGTTGCTAAATCTCAAAGAGAGTTGCTAGATCAAATGAATAGTAATATAAATGACTTTGTCGTTAGAGTAGCAACCAGAGGAGGTAAAATGACTTAGGAACCACTTTATCATGTAGGACACCCCAAAAGAATTGAACAAGATTCTCAAAGAGTTAATGTGGATGCACCTAGTCCTTCTAAGAAGAAAAAGAAAAATGATAGGACTTTGCTGCCTCTAGTGAACCTGAAATAGAAAAACCTCCTGATAATGGTAATGATGTTTCTATCTCTGATGTTGAAACTCAATCTGGTAATGAACATTCACTTAGTGATAATGAAAAAGATAATGATGATGTTCATGCAGACACTCAACTAAACAATGATAAACAACCAGATAATGATGCTGATAAAAGAGACTTTGTTGCTAGAAAACATGGTAAAGAAAGAGAACCATGGGTTCAAAAACCCATGCCCTTTCCACCTAAATGAACTAAGAAGCAAGATGATGAAGAATTTGAGCGCTTTGCTGAAATGCTTAGACCGGTCTTTTCGTGCACTCGTTTGACGGATATATTAAAGATGACCCCTTATGCAAAGTACATGAAAGACATCATCTCTAATAAAAGAAAAATACTGGAAGCTGAAATCTCCACCACGCTTGCTAATTATTCTTTTAAGGATGGAGTACCCAGAAAACTTGGAGATCCTGGAATACCAAATATACCTTGCTCCATAAAAAGAAACTATGTGAAAACTGCTTTATGTGATTTAGGAGCTGGTGTTAGTGTTATGCCTTTCTCTTTATATAAAAGACTTGATTTGAATAAACTCACACCTACTGAAATATCTTTGCAAATGGCTGATAAATCAACTGACATACCTATGGGTATTTGTGAGGATGTGCCCGGTGTTGTTGCTAATGTTACTATCTTGACCGACTTTGTTATACTTGAGATGCCCGAGGATGACAACATGTCGATTATCCTTGGTAGACCCTTCTTGAATATTGTAGGGGCTGTTATTGATTGCAATAAAAGCAAGCTAACTTTTCATATCAATGGTAATGAGCATACGGTGCACTTTCCGAAGAAACAATTCCAAGTGAATGGTATTAATTAGTGTTATTGAAAACTCCCCGACAGTCACTATTGGAAGTTTTCAACTACCTCTACCTACTGCCAACGAGAAATATGAAATGCTTATTATGGGGGACGTGCATATCCCCGTTGAGGTAACTTAGTGTTTTATGAAAGTTCTTCGGTTCCATGCTAATCGAAAGTGGTTGTTAATAAGACTTGACCAACCTTATTAATGGATCATTTTTTAGAGGTATGAAGTTGATGAATTTAGTAGGCACTACCTTCTACTCCCGACTTTTATTCTATGTTTTTCTTAGTTAAATTAAATAGATTGCCTTGTTTTGTCTGCTTCCTGATTTTTCCTGTGCAATAAAAATGACCCAAAAATAAAAGTTCTCAAAATGCCCTGAAAATTTAATACGATTTTTCTGAATATTAAGAATTTTTTATGCAAATAACATCAGAGGGGGTGCACCAGGTGGGCACAACCCACCTGGGCGCGCCAGCAGCTCCAGGCACACCCTAGTGGGTTGTGGTCCGCATGTGGGCCCCCTTACTTATCTCTTTAGTCCACACCTTCACCTACCTCTAGAAAAAATTCACCATTGCTCTCTCTCGTTTTCTTGCTCTCAAACCGTGGATTTCGATCTCTTTGCTCGAAGCTCCGTTTCCGAAACTATTTTGGGGAATTGCTACTTGGTATGTGACTCCCCTGTTTGTCCAAACAGTTTTTGCTTTAGTAGTTTATATTTTGAATAATTAGCTACTCTTGGTGCTGCTGTAGATGGGCTTGCATGTTGAATTCTTTGAGTTCTAAGTAGGTTGAATGCTCAATATGGCCTCTATACGTCCCTATGAGTAGTTGCTATCAATCTTGCAAAGTTTTGTTAATAAAATTTTGTGGTCTAATTTTTTTCCAGAAATTTGTACGCATATATGATGAACTTCTTTGGAAGGAGTTCTTCGAGGCGGAGGTCATTGGAGGCATCTTCTAGTAGTGGCTGAACTCATCAGTCTTATGTTGAACCAAGTACAAGTTCAATACGGGATGCCTCTACCAAATCATGTTTATGGCCGTGTGATAATTTCATGTTGAGTGCAGGTATTAAAGAAGAATTTGAGCAATATGTCCACAATGCCGAGCTCGGCCCCTACATTCAAGATAAGTGCAACCAGTACCTCAGTCCCATAGAATCTTTTATTAAAGAGTTTAAATTTCATCCTCGTGAGTCTAGAGTTTCATTTAAACTTTATGATCGTTCAGTCACTATGCCTCTAGATGCATTCTGTGTTGCATGTAAAATTCCATATTGGTGTTTGATGGACGAACCACCAAGGGCTGAGTATGAGTTATTTTTAACTAGTCTTTGCTACGGTGAGAATAGAGGGGTGACACAAGGTAGAATAAAAAGTATTCATTTCCCATCAATTCAATACTTTGCACTGTTTAATGGAAAATGCATCGTAGGCAAACAAGACTGTAGTACACTTTGTGCTCCTGATTTGAGCCTCATATCACTGCCCTCACTGGTGTTAAACGCTATAACCTTGGAGCGATTGTTCCATGTAGACTGCAACACAACACTAGTAGTGGATATTTTTATGGTGGGATTTATGCTTCACGTTTAGCAGAAGAGTTAGGTGTTTCACCTGAGCCTAATGACCCCATCCTTCCCACTCAGTACTTAGACTTTGATGCCATGAAACGCCATAAGTTCCTTACTAGGGAAATCATGATTATACTTATAACCTATTGTTCAATAAAAAGTCCATTGTGGACACCTTTTTGCCTGTGCCCGCTCTCCTTGATTTTCATAGCAAGGGAATGTATTATGTTCTTGAGAGCGAGGCCCATGCACACAACATAGAGGTTGTGGCTGATCGACGGGCTGAGGAGTCTGCACCAAGAGCCTTCGTGAGCTATCACTCTGATTATTACACAGGCTGTGAGTTATGATTACCAAGCTAGGCCAAAAGACTAAGCTTGGGGGAGTACATATTTCCATCGACATTACATTCATGTTCACACATCATTCCCGTTGTCGGTGTTCACACTTTTTCATTGTATCATCCATGCTAGATTTATTTTCTCATTTTCTTCTTGTGTGGACTTCAAAAAATTCAAAAAATGTTGCTTGCTTCTTTTTGGTTTTTCTTTCTGGTTTAGTTAGTTGTAGTATTTTAAAGAAAACCCAAAAAGATTTCCTTGTTCTTCTTTTGCTTGTTGGGAGCTCTCCCATGTAAATAGTTTTTCTCATTTTTGTTTTTCTCTTTAATTTGCTTTGTTCAAGAGAAACTAAAAACTCCAAAAGTATTTTAGTGTGTTTCTCTGAATTTCTTTTCTTTTTATTGAGTCATACCAAGGAGAAGACCACGATAAAAACGTTGAGTGTCTCTCATATGCATTATTACTGATCTAACAAAGAGCCCAAATTACCTTGTCTTCTCCTTTGAATAAAATGTTTACAGATTCCAACTTTGTCCACGAAACTCTTGCACTATTATTATTTCCATATTATTCGGTTGTGAAAGTTAAAGGCAATAATGACGATATTTGATGAACTAGTTGTGGCAGAGAGAAACGGGTATGAACTCAACTTGTTCTGTTTTTGTAAATAGGTTTAACCTAGTATTCATGATTCAACCTATTATGATTAAACATGTTTGCAATGACAGTTAGAGATTATAGTTTCTCATGCCATGCTTAAGTAGTTAGGAGTGGATAATGATTTATCTTGGATGTCAACATGCATTAAAATGATTATGATGTAGTATGATGATACGATATCCTCCTCCGAATGTTTGAGTGGCTTGGCTTGGCACATGTTCATGCATGTAGTTGAATCAAAACCAACATAGCCTATATGATATTTATGTTCATGGTGGTCATATACTACTCATCCTAGTATCCAATATTACTTATGCATAATGCATGTTCATGACCGGTTTTTCCTCTCTAGCTAGCCGCTTCTCAACCTGTTTGCTAGCCTTCGCCTGTACTAAGTGGGAATATTGTTTGTGCATCAAAATCGTGAAACCTAAGTTATTCCAGATGAGTCCACCATATATCTACCTATATGCGGTATTACCCTGCCGTTCCAAGTAAATTTGCATGTGCCACCTCTAAAAACTTGAAATAAATATCCGTTTTGTGTGCCTGGATTGTTCATAGAGTGACAAGAGGTAGTCAGTATCTTCCATGCTAAGCGGGTTATTCTCATGATGAGTGTTTAATCACTCGTACTTTCACGAGGGGCGGTAACAGGGATTCTCAGTCTTGAATTCAAAATTGAAATAATTAAACAAAACTCCCTGATGCCTCTTGAAGCTACGTCGGTATTTCCCCAAAGAGGAAGGGATGATGCAGCACAACGGCGGTATGTATTTCCCTTAGATATGAAACCAAAGTTATCGAACCAGTAGGAGAACCAACCAACACAACGTAAACAGCCCCTGCACACAAAGAACAACACCTCGCAACCCGACGTGTTAAAGGGGTTGTCAATCCTCGGGGTACGGCGCCTCAAGATAGGCAAAGGACGTGAGGTACATTTGTAGATGGGATAAATAGATCGTGGAACAAATAAATTGTAGCAAGGTATTTTTGTATTTTTTGGTTTAATAGATCTGAAAATAAATGCAAGGAAAAAGTATACCACAAGGCAAATATATGAGAAAGAAGACCCCGGGGCCATAGGTTTCACTAGTGGCTTCTCTCGAGAAAAATAGCGAACGGTGGGTGAACAAATTACTGTTGGGCAATTGATAGAACTTCAAATAATCATGACGGTATCCACGCAATGATCATTACATAGGAATCACGTCCAAGATTAGTAGACCGACTCCTGTCTGCATCTACTACTATTACTCCACACATCGACCACTATCCAGCATGCATCTAGCGTATTAAGTTCATGGAAAAACAGAGTAATGCAATAAGAACGATGACATGATGTAGACAAGATCCGTTTATCTATTGTGGCAGATATTGATCCCATCTTTTTATCCTTAGTAGCAACGATACATATGTGTTGGTTCCCTTTTTGTCACTGGGATCAAGCACCGTAAGATCAAACCCACTACCGGGACCTCTTCCCATTGCAAGATAAATAGATCAAGTTCGCCAAACAAAACCCAAATATCGGAGAAGAAATATGAGGCTATAAGTAATCACGCATATAAGAGATCAAAGAAACTCAAATAGCTTTCATGGATATAAAAAGATATAACTGATCATAAACTCGAAGTTCATCAGATCCCAACAAACACACCGCCAAAAGACTTACATCATATGGATCTCCAAGAGACCATTGTATTGATAATCAAGAGAGAGAGAGAGAGAATAAGCCATCTAGCTACTAACTACGGACCCGAATGTCTACAAAGAACTACTCACGCATCATCGGAGAGGCACCAATGGAAGTGGTGAACCCCTTCGTGATGGTGTCTAGATTGGATCTGGTGGTTCTGGACTCTGCGGCGGCTGGATGAAAATTCCGTCGACTCCCCTAGGGTTTCTGGAATATTGGGGTATTTATAGAGCAAAGAGTCGGTCCAAGGGGCACCCGAGGTGGGCAGAACCCACCAGGGCGTGCCTGGGCCTCCTGGCACGCCCTGGTGGGTTGTCCCCTCCTCGGGACTCCCCCTAGGTGCAACTAGGGCCCAACTTCTTCCTTCTTGTCCATAAAAAATCATCATAAATTGGCATGGCATTTGGACTCTGTCTGATATTGATTTCCTGCGATGTAAAAAACATGCAGAAAACAGCAACTGGCACTTGGCACTATGTCAATAGGTTAGTACCAAAAAATGATATAAAATGACTATAAAGTTGATTATAAAACATCCAAGATTGATAATAAAATAGCATGGAATAATAAAAAATTATAGGTAGTTGGAGACGTATCAGCATCCCCAAGCTTAACTCCTGCTCATCCTCGAGTAGGTAAGTGATAAAAACAGAATTTTTGATGTGGAGTGTTGTTTATCATGTCATATCATATTCTTTTCTTTATAGCATGGACATTTGGACTTTTATGTGATTCAAAGCAATAGTCTAGTTTTGACATAATAATTTAGATACTCAAGCATATCAACAAGCAACCATGTCTTTCAAAATATCAATGCTAAAACAAGTTATCCCTAGCCCATCATGCTCAAACATTGATCCATTCATGAAACACACTCGAATATTAGCTACACCCAATACTTAAGTACGATCATATTGTCCCCTAGTTGGTGCTTTTATAAGAGAGGATGGAGACTCAATTTCAAAAATAAAAATTGCATAAAGTAAAAGAAAGGCCCTTCGCAGAGGTAAGTAGGGATTTGTAGAGGTTCCAGAGCTCAAAGCAAAAAATTAGAGATAAAAACATTTTGGGAGGTGTATCCATCCCACCAACGAAAACGACTTGGAGCATCCCAACACTTTCCATGCTAGATATATCATAGGCGGTTCCCAAACAAAAATAAAGTTTATTCCTTTTTTCACCATAACTTTAACTTTCCATGGCTAGTCGTATCCACGGATGCCCTCCATACCAACACTGTCCAAGGAATTTATTATTTGACAACATGAAGTAAAATCATTTTTGCATTTCGGGACTGGGCATCCCTAAAACCTTTGCCTTACTCTCGTGCAATGACAAGTGAATAAACACTCATCGTGAGAATAACACATCCAGCATGGAAAATATTAGCTACCCGTTATTGTTCCGCGAGCGAAACAAACACACAAAAGAGAAGTTTATTTTGAAAATTATAGATGGAACATGCAAATTTGCTTAGAATGGCAAAAGAATACCGCATATAGGTAGATATAGTGGATTCATGTGGCAAAACTGGTTTAAAGGATTTTGGATGCACAAGTAGAGGTCATACTTGGTGCAAAATGAAGGCTAGCAAAAAGATTGAGAAGCGACCAACCAAGAAATGAATAATCTCATAAGCAAGCATTAAGCATAATTAACATTGAATAATGCACCACAAGTAGGATATAATTTTCATTGCATGATTATTGACTTTCATGCATGCATAGGGAATCACAAATCTTAACACCAATATTCTTACTAGAGCACAATTACTCATCAACATAACTCACATATCACATCATCATATGTCAAAACTATTACCAAGAATCAAGTTTATTTTGTCCAATGATCTTCATGACATAATTTTTTTCTTTCTTTATCCTTCTTGGATATCTATCACTTTGGGACTAATTTTCATGTGTTGCTTTTCATAAGCTCAAACAAATATAAGTGAAGATCATGAGCATACCATATTTTATTTCTCTCAAAATAATTTAAGTGAAGCAAGAGAGAATTTCTTAATTTTTTTACTAACTCTCATATAAAACCTAAGTGAAGCAAGAGAGCATTTCTTCAAAAATACTAAGCACACCGTGCTCAAAAAGATAAAAGTAAAGCACTAGAGCAAGTCCATTACTCATAAAAATTTAGTGAAGCATAGAGAGCAATTCTAACAAGTCACGATATAATTTTGGCTCTATCAAATAGGTGTGTCCAGCAAGGATTGATGACTTAAAACACAAAATAAAACAAGCAAAGACACATATCATACAAGACGCTCCAAGCAAAACACATATCATGTGACGAATAAAAATAGTCTCGAGTAAAATACCGATGGTCGTTTGAAGAAAGAGGGGATGCCACTCGGGGGCATCCCCAAGCTTAGTTGGTTGCTCATTCTTGGATAATAGCTTGGGATTCCATGGCATCCCCAAGCTTAGGCTCTTCTATCATTCTTTCATCCATCGTAAGATAACCCAAAACTTGAAAACTTCAATCACACAAAACTCAACAAAACCCTCGTGAGATCCGTTAGTAAAAGAAAGCAAACCACTATTATAGGTGTTGTGTCAAACCAATTCTTATTTTGTTTTTGTATTATATCTATTGTATTGCAACTTTTCTATGGCAAAAACTCATCAAAGAAAACCATAGAGCCATCAAAATAAGCACACAATACAAAGGAAACAGAATCTGTCAAAACAGAATAGTTTGTAGTAATCTGGAACTTTTGAATACTTATGTAACTCCAAAAATTCTACCAAATTATGAAAACCAGAATAATTTGTATATTAATCTTATTCAAAAAGAATCAGGAAAAATCTATTTTCTGTGATTTATAAGAATTATTTTCGTGAGCGCAAAGTTTCTGTCTTTTTCAGCTAGATCAAACAACTATCACCCCAGAAGATCCTAAAGGCTTTACTTGGCACAAACACTAAATTAAACACAAAAAACACAATCATACCAGTAGCATAATTGTTCTGACACACAAGAACATCAAGCAAAAATAAATTTTATTCATTGGGTTGCCTCCCAACAAGCGCTATAGTTTTACGCCCTTAGCTAGGCATAAAGCAAGGATCTAAGTTTTGTCATCCTTGTCCAACTCTTCAATCAAACACTTAGAATCCTTCAAAAAATTAGCATAAATACCTTCAATAGCAACACTCCTCGGAGTAAATTTAAATATTTCATTCTTACAAAAAGGATCTCTTATCACTTCAACAAAATTCGGATGGATGCTAATCATCTTAAGGTCTCCTCTATCATTATTACTAGAAGATGCACCCTTGTTCCTAGATTTCTTACTCTTTACGGGAGTTTCCTCAATAATTTTAGTGGTAGTAAAAGCCTTGCTTAGATTACTAAAGATTTCTTCCAATTTATCAATCTGAGACGGACTTTCTTCTATTCTTTCATGGATTAAGGCACCCCTCTCTTTTAACAACTTAAAAATATCACCCGCTTTTGACCCAAGATTAGTAGCAAAATTATGCATCTTTTTGTAAATAATTTCCATATGATCTTCAATGAGCATTTTCTTTTCAATAGCATCTAGTCTTTCCATAACATGCTCAAGAGTCAAAATTGTTTCATTAACCATAAGAGGTGGTGAGCCTACTAAATTTCCCATGGCATTAAGAGCATTGAAAGGAAGACTCATTAAGAAATTTCCATCGGTAATCGTATCAAGGACGAATCTATACCAAGTGGTGATGCCAAAATAAAAACAACACAGAAGCACAATGGTAGATTGCTTACGGATAGATCTATTATGAGCATTGCAAATTCTATACCAAGCATCTTTTAAATTTTCTCCTCCCCTTTGTTTAAAGTTGAGGACCTCATCCTTAGGAGTGCAAGCAATAGAGGAAGAACTACCCATACCGGCAAGCAAGGAAGCATGCAAAAACAGATCCGGCAAGAAAACAGCGAACGAAAAAAGAGAGGCGGATAAAACAACAAATTTTTTTGAAGTGGGGGAGAGGAAAACGGGAGGCAAATAATGTAAATTGCAAGGAGATGAGATTTGTGATTAGGAACCTGGTTATGTTTAAGATCCTCCCCGGCAACGGCGCCAGAAATTCCTTTTGATGTCGCTTGAAGCTACGTCGGTATTTACCCAAAGAGGAAGGGATGATGCAGCACATCAGCGGTAGGTATTTCCCTTAGATATGAAACCAAGGTTATTGAACCAGTAGGAGAACCAAGCAACACAACGTAAACAGCCCCTGCACACAAAGAACAACACCTCGCAACCCGACGTGTTAAAGGGGTTGTCAATCCATTTCGGGGTACGACGCCTCAAGATAGGCAAAGGACGTGAGGTAAATTTGTAGATGAGATAAATAGATTGCGGAACAAATAAATTGCATCAAGGTATTTTTGTATTTTTTGGTTTAATAGATCTGAAAATAAATGCAAGGAAAAAGTAGATCGCAAGGCAAATATATGAGAAAGAAGACCCGGGGGCCGTAGGTTTCACTAGTGGCTTCTCTTGAGAAAAATATCAAACGGTGGGTGAACAAATTACTGTTGGGCAATTGATAGAGCTTCAAATAATCATGATGATACCCAGGCAATGATCATTACATAGGCATCACGTCCAAGATTAGTAGACTGACTCCTGCCTGCATCTACTACTATTACTCCACACATCGACTGATATTTGGACTCCGTTTGATATTGATTTCCCGCGATGTAAAAAACATGCAAAAAACAACAACTAGCACTTGGCACTATGTCAATAGGTTAGTACCAAAAATGATATAAAATGGCTATAAAATTGATTATAAAACATCCAAGATTGATAATAAAATAGCATGGAATAATAAAAAATTATAGATACGTTGGAGACGTATCACTCCCCCATGATTGATGTTGGTATGGACGGTACCCGTGGATTCGGCTAACCATGGAGTGTGTTTGTCGGTGGAGGGGGAGTAAACCTTTACTTTTATCACTTGGTAACCGCTACTAATGTGTTTAGCATGGAAGATACCGATAATTAATGGTCGCAAAATGAACAGGAAGAGTGCATTTCTCAAAATTTCATTCATCTCTATTTTTTCAAACGAGCTCTGGCACTGCTGCAAATCACTGCTTCCCTTTGTGAAGGGATTATCTATTTAATTTTATGTTGTGTCATCACCTTCTCAAATAAGCGCCCGGCCTGAGAGCACTATTGTCATCCTCATGCATTGTGTATAGCTAATGTTTGATGCATCGTGATTGAATATTTTCTTCCATGAATTACAATGTCTAGTCGCTGCTTGAACTTTGGAGGTGCTCTCCATTTATGTTTTGTGGTCTTAGAAAGGGCTAGCGAGATACCACTGTTGTCATATTGTATCATGATTGTTTTGACAAAGTGTTGTCATGATGCTTTATTATTGCTCGCTAGTTTTTTATGTCATTGATATGAGCTAATATGATTTTTAAGAGTTATTGTTGGCATGGTTAGTCATGATCTTTGCTAAAAACCTTGGTGCTACTTAAGCTTATTTATGTAAACAAGAGCAAAAGAGTTTGTAAAAGTTTTTCTTTTCACTTTTAGTTTATCAACTGAATTGCTTAAGGCCAAGCAAAGGTTTAAGCTTGGGGGAGTTGATACGCCTCCGTCGTATCTACATTTCCTAACGCTTTTCCTCTTGTTTTGGACTCTAATTTGCATGATTTGAATGAAACTAACCCGGACTAACGCTATTTTCAGCAGAACTTCCATGGTGTTATTTTTGTGCAGAAATAAAAGATCTCAAAATGGAACAAAACTTTTTGAAGATTTTTTATGGAATAAAAGAAAATTACTGGAGCCAAGCCCCTGGGTGAGCACAACCCACAAGGGCACGCCCCCCTCCTGGCGCGCCCAGGTGGGTTGTCCTCACCTGGTGGCCCCACTGACCCTATCTCCGACGCTATAAATTCACATTTTCAGAGAAAAAATAGGAGAGGAAGAATTATCCTGTTTCGCGAGACGGAGCCGCCGCCGCCTCCCGTTCTTCATCGGGAGGCCAGATCTGGAGTTTGTTGGGGGCTCCGGAGAGGGGAATCTTCGATCATTGTCATCACCAACCCTTCTCCATTGCCAATTCCATGATGCTCCCCACTGGGAGTGAGTAATTCCTTTGTAGGCTTGCTGGTCGGTGATGAGTTGGATGAGATTCATCATGTAATCGAGTTAGTTTTGTTAGGGCTTGATCCCTAGTATCCAATATGTTCTAAGATTGATGTTGCTATGACTTTGCCATGCTTAATGCTTGTCACTTTGGGCCCGGGTTCCATGATTTCAGATCTGAACCGTTTATGTTATCACCATTATATCTATGTTCTAGATCCAATCTTGCAAGTTATAGTCACCTATTACGTATTATGATCCGCAAACCCCGGAGACAATATTCAAGATACTTTCCGGTGATGACCGTAGCTTGAGGAGTTCACGTATTCATTATGTGTTAATGCTTTGTTCTAGTTCTCTATTAAAAGGAGGACTTAATATCCCTTAATTTCCTTATGGACCCCGCTGCCACGGAGGGTAGGACAAAAGATGCCATGCAAGTTATTTACATAAGCACGTATGCCTATTTACGGAATACATGCCTACATTATATTTATGAACTGGAGCTAGTGCCGTATCGCCCTAGGTTATGACTATTATGTGATGAATATCATCCAACCAATTCACTGATCCAATGCCTATGATTTTCTCTTATATTGTTCCTGCTAAGTTACTACTGCTACTGTTACTATTGCACTTGCTACAAAATCATTGCTATCACTGTTACCTTTACTATTACTCTTGCTACTACTATCAAAACTATCATATTACTTTGCTACTAATCACTTTGCTGCAGATAAGTAATCTCCAGGTGTGGTTGAATTGACAACTCAGTTGCTAACAGTTGCAAATATTCTTTGGCTCTCCTTGTGTCGAATCAATAAATTTGGGTTGAATACTCTACCCTTGAAAACTGTTGTGATCCCCTATTCTTGTGGGTTATCTACAAACAATAGAGAGAGGGAATAAGCGATATCGGAATGATCAAGGGGTTTTTGCTTGCCTAGAAGCTCTGCTGAGAAGGACGAGTCGTCGTTGACGTAGTCATACTAGGGCTCACCGGCAATCTCGGGGTCTACCGAAATAATAGAGGAGAGGGGGAAGCATATAAATAACGGGCATACAAATGCAACACAAGGCATGTCATGTCAAAATGTAATGATGATATGCCCTAATGCATCAGTAAGCATTTTAAAAGAAAAGGGAAAATATCTGGTAGTACTTTCCCAACTCTAGTTTTTTTGGTATCCAGGGGCAAATTGTCAATTTGCATTATGTTAGAGGGGTGTGGCAAGTATGTGGATGGCATATTCAGATTCACTATATTTTTCTAATCAACTTTCATATAGATTTTTTTCATCTGAGTTATAAATTATTTTAGATGATTTTTTAAAGTTTAATTGATTTTCTGAATTCCTGTATTTAATTTAATGAAAAATTATAATAATTATAATGGCTAAGTGCACCCGAAATTGCACCCAACAAGGTGCAATAGTGCCTGACTAGTGGGACCAGGGGTGTGCTGAGTCAGTAGGAAGGTCATGGTTGACCAGTCAATAGGGTAGGTGAGGTCTACTTGTCATTGACTAGGTCAATCCTAGTTAACAGTTTGACCGGTCAAAGGCCTAGTGGGACCGAATTGTCATAGACAGAAGCTTATATCGTTTGATTATTTAGTTTAATCTCCAGGGGACCCACATGCCAGGGACTAGGCCTAGTTAATTATCTTAACCCCTAATCTAATTAGGGAGGACCCATGTGGCAGTGGCTCTGACCAGCCATTGGTGGTTGTGCATGCACGAGCACATAAGGGTATCGGCGACCAGAACCAGCAGTAGCGTGGAGTGGCAATGGCTACAGGCGCGAGCGAGCGCGGCGAGCACACGTGCGGGTGTGGCCAGGGCCAAGGCACAATGTAGGGGGCGTGGCAGGTGAGCGCGGTGGGAGCCATTCGTCGCAGGCGTGGGCGGGTGTGGGACGCGGCTAGGGCACGACCCCGAGCAGCAACGGCCCTGGCAGGCGCGGCCGAAGTGGGAAACAGAGGGAAATCGACGAGGAGCTCACCTAGGAAGCACACGGTGGCCCGATGAGAGTTTACGAGCAGTAGAGTCACTGAATTTGAGGAAGTAGGTGCAAAGGAAGAAGACGTCAACGAGGCAGCGTTGCAGGGGCTCCCGGCTTTAATCCAATGACATAGCTAACGTAGAGGGAGGAGACGGAGCGCCCAGACACGTAGCTAGCCCCAGGGGAGCTCGGTGGTCGCGACAATGACGACGACCATGGCGATGACTGCTCGGCAGTGCGACGGGAGGAATAAGGCGGCGTGAGAGGGAAGAATGAGCGGGTTAAGGTTTGATAGGGGCGACATGACCTTATACGCGCGGGAAGACGACGGGGAGGCCGCGCGATGGCCAACACGTGGTGATCCGGGGCGCGGACGCAGCGCGCGCGGCCAACGCGGCCCTGATGAACATGGGTTGAAGAAGGGGCGCTGGTGGGCTGGGCCTCTCCTGTGCCCTAGAGGCCCATGTGAACAGGTATGCTTAGCCCTTCTTCTTTATTATTTTCCATTTCTTTTAATCTTTTCTGTTTTGTAATTTTATTCATAGCAAATGGTTTTTGTTTAACATGGCATTTGGCACAAAAATATTAGGTCATATAATGGAACTGCAAACAAAGTTTCAAATCATTTTGAAATGCCAAAATACTTGTTTATTTTGAAATGGGTAATATAAGTGCTGCTGATCCATTGTTATAATTTATAGGGTCATTTTGGTAATTTAGGTGATGTTGTTTTCCTTAACATAATTACTTATGGAATATTCGCAATATTACGAAACAATTTTGTTTTACTGTTTGAAGAAATAATAATTTGACTTGCAATTTGAATTTGAATATGAGTTTTGGATTAATTCTTAATTGCAATTTAACTATAATCATCATGACATGTCACAGTAATTAGGATAATGCCATGACTAATATCTAGGGGTGTCATAGACGCATGTTGGAGCCAGCGAAGGGGCACTGCTACAACAGGCCAACGACGATGCTGAAACCGATGAGCGGTGTTGCTGGAACGATGCAAGGTGAGCTAGCGACAAGGGCACACGGCATGTTGCAACTGGCCAACGACGATGCTCGAACCGACCAAACGCAAATGCTGGAACGACACCTGGTGAGCAGCGGCAGGCGCGCGAGATGCTGCAACCGGCCAAAACGAAGATGCTGGAATCGATGAGTGACAATGCTGGAACGCAAGTCACAAGGCCAAAGGTAAAGTTCACGGACGAACTGATTTTCTGTGACCCGGGGAGGGGGGGGGTCGGAATCACCTGATTGAGAAGCTGCATCCAACAAACTGAGAAGCTGTCGCGAGTGCCGAACCATAGTTCCATGAGCGGACCAACCATAGGGATGCGTGTGGCGGCGTTGTGTGGCTTGGTGGCGGTGATGCTGGAATTAGCCATCGTCGATGATAGTACCGTGGGCGCCATGAGCAGGAACCGGTAGACGGAGATGTTGAAACCAGTCGAACACGAACGAGGGATGCGATAGTGATGTCCGTGACGAGGAGCGATGGTGCTGCACGCGAGTGGAGGGGTGTTTCAGCCGTGACTGGAGACACAGGGAACGGTGCGCGTGCGTGCTAGACACGGATGTATTCCCCCCTTTTCTTCTTTTTCGTCGAGCGCAACCGGGGGTGGGGGGGGGGGGGAAGAGAGGGTTGACCTATATGGGAGGAAAAGATCGATCTAACGGATGTTATTGTGCTAAATCGGACGGCTCCGGGAGTGACCGATCTGGCACCAGGCCGGTCGACCCGCGCAGAGTAGCGACGTCGAGAAGCGCGGAGCCAAGTAGTGAGCGCAAAGGGGAAAAGGGTCGGTCAAGGCGGCAATTTGGTTCCCCTTCCCGCTGAAGCTGTATAGGCGGCGCGAGGCGGGCCTCTTTCGCGGGAAACTTTCGCGAGCAAATCGGAGTTGCGGCTGATGGCGAAGAAGGGCGAGAGAGCAGAGCAGGTGGCGGCGGTGCGCGCGGTGCTCGGCGAGGAGACGCCGGAGATGGACATCATCCGCGCGCTCCACATGGCCGGCGACGACCCCACCAAGACCATCAACATCCTCCTCGACCTCCACCACAACCTGCCGCCGCCGCCGTCGCCGTCGCCGTCGCCCCCGCCCCAGCCCCCGCCGGTCCAACCCACCAAACCCCCTAGCAAATCGATCCCGCCGCCCAAAACCCCTGCGCAGCCGAAGCCGCCGGCGGCGGCGACTGGGAAACCTAGGCCCAAGTCCAAACCCCCACCCACCGGCGGGGGCGAGCACTGGTGGCTGGTGGGGAGCGCCGAGATGGCCGGCCTGTCCACCTGCAAGGGCAGGCGCATCGCCGCCGGGGAACCGGTTACCTTCTCGTTCCCCAACTCCGCGACCGCAGCCGCCTCGGGCAAGGGCCGTCCTGGTCGCTTTGCCCTCGCTTCCTGCACCTCGGAGATTATGCGCTTCTCAACCCCGACCCACGGGGAGGTACATTACTCCATCACTAATGCTTCCCCCAATTCTCTGATGCAGCCCAATGTATGGTGGTGTAACGCTTTCTTGTTTCTAGGTCGGCCGCATCCCCAACGAGTGGGCTCGGTGTCTGCTACCCCTTCTCAAGGAGGGGAAGGTCAAAGTGGAGGCCCTGTGCAAATCCGCTCCTGAGGTTCTTAGCATCATGGACACCGTCCTCTTGTCTGCTAGGTATCTGAATTTTCATCGATAAGGAACTCTCTACGGCACCCATTTATGCTGTTTCATTTACATTGCGTTTAGTGTGCTTGTGCATTTTGCAGTATATACATCAACAGCTCCATGTTCCGTGATCAAAAGCAGTCACTGCCCAAGGCAACGCGTGCTGCTACGGAGGACTCCACATTCCATCCACTCCCCGCACTTTTCAAAGTCATCGGGATTACCCCTTTTATGAAGGTGAGCGGTCTTCAGTTTGTTGCGTCCCTAAAGGATGTACTGCTAAAAGATGAAAAAGTTATTCACAAGATCATAATTACATGAAATGCTGTGCATGCTGGTATGGTTGCTTGCAAGATGGTATGATCTCTTGTTCATTCTAGCGAAAAAGGATTGTAAAATGCCATCATTAGCATCTAGAAGCTCCTGCTTTGATAAAAAATATCATTGATGGAGGATGAACAATAAAGTAGAACTGAGAAGTATGAAGGAGGTGTATCTTACTTCATAACCATGTATATTACATAATTGGGATATATGGTGCAAATAAAGGCATCAATTCCCAAGGCACAAGGGGTTCTGTATAAATTGGGCAAGTGTCTTACTTATGTGTTCTGTGCCAGAATCACATGCTTTAGTTCTGTTTTCATTTGATTATATGTAAATAAACAACAGGCTGCATTTACTCCAGAAGATCTCTATTCCAGAAAGCGACCAATTGAAAGAAAGGTAAACTATTATTGGCTCGTACTTTACACTACTATTATCATAATAACTATTGGGCTCACATCTGCCTGAACAGAGCAGTAACGGGGAGCCAGCCACAAAGTTGACATCTGAGAAAGTGAAATTATCTTCCAGCGGAAATGAAGATGATCATGCTGAAGGAACTGTTTCAGATTCAGATTTGGATGTTATAATTGGAATCTCAGACAGTTCTGCACTGGAGGTAATTCAGCAATCTTAGTTTTGTCATTTTCAGACATAAGTTGGCCTGTCCTGACTTCAGTAATGCTCCATTTATCCCTCAAGGAGAGGGATCCGCCTGAGGCTCTGCAGTGCGATCTGCGCCCTTATCAGAAGCAGGCCCTTCATTGGATGCTGCAGCTTGAGAAAGGCAGTTGCTCCCAGGATGCAGCTACAACCCTTCACCCTTGTTGGGAGGCATATAAGCTTGAAGACAAGTATGGCTGGCTTATATTTGCATGTGTTAATTCGTTTTATTATGATTGTTCCAAAATTAAATCAATTTTTATAATCCTACTCATTTATTTCAGGAGGGAATTTGTTTTGTACTTGAATGTATTTTCAGGAGATGCCACCACTGAATTTCCTAGTACATTACAGC
The DNA here is from genome assembly GCF_018294505.1 of Triticum aestivum. NCBI lineage: Eukaryota > Viridiplantae > Streptophyta > Magnoliopsida > Poales > Poaceae > Triticum > Triticum aestivum. Next base: position 152,589,231 of record NC_057810.1, read on the forward strand.
TTGCTAGAGGAGGGGTAAGGATTATATAAATACTTCAGTGATATATCCTTACCATGCCTGTCGACAATCCCAATTATGCTTTTATTTTGTGATAATTCTATTAACCGATTCTGTATATTGCAGATTCTGGCAGATGCGATGGGACTAGGGAAAACTATTATGACGATAGGTCTTCTTCTCTCTGATTCTAGCAAAGGATGCGTCACAACTCAGCATAGTACTCAGATCTCTGGAGAAGCTAGTGGGCTGGGTGAAACTCCTATTCAGTCCCTTGATTCCGTGAAGAATCTAGCTAGCCCTTTTTCTTTTAGCAAGCTCAGGAAACCTAAGGCCCCACTGATTGGAGGTGGAAATCTAGTTATCTGCCCGATGACACTACTGAGTCAGTGGAAGGTATAGTTGTAACAGTGGCACCACATACTATTTTCTATGTTGTGCTATCTGTTTCAATTATGCAGATTTATTTTTTGCGAAAACTTGAAAGATAATCTGTGTTAGCATATTATATTTGTTTTGTTAGTTCATTTTTAGATGCAATGCTAGTACTAATGTTTTTAATACTGTAAACTGATATCTGAATAATAGGCAGAGATTGAAGCTCATACAAAACCGAATTCTTTGAATATATATGTTCATTATGGCCAAAGCAGACCAAAGGAAGCAAGCTTTATTGGTCAGAATGATATTGTCCTGACCACCTATGGTGTCGTGGCATCAGAATTTTCAACCGAGGTGACTCTGATAACTTGTAGGATACTTGTGTCTTTCAGCGCATTACTACTGCTATTGGTTTTGAATTGCAAGATAGAGCCTGTCCATGTGGTAGCCTGCTTGCTTGAATAATTGTCCCATTGTGTCTCCTTGCTGGAATTCGGCATCTATTGCTATTTAGTATTTATCACACATGTCCTGTTTTGTAAATAATACATGAACACTGACTAATATTGCCTTTCCTAAGTTCCTGCTGTGAACACTGACTGTAGGGTAAGTGGGTAACTGTACAGTTTTGGTTCTCATCTTGGTTTTGTTTTGTTTCTTCTTTTTTGTCTTTTGCCTTGGTTTCGATCTGTAAGACTGGCATCACATGGACATTTCTCTAGCACAAAATAACATGCACTTATGTGCTTGTTTGAGGAAACACATGATCGAGTGCATATTGTTTAGCCGTTATGGCTGTGCGTTGTTAATATTTAATGTGGCTTGGTAGAAGAATTGGTCTATGAATAGGTATAAAGAATGTGCAAACCACATGGATTAAATTGACATGCAAATGAGAGATATTTACTGCCGCCAGCTCATTGCTATTGTTGTTTTATATTGTGTCTCATTGTGCAATCTATTCTTGACTGAACTACGGATACCTGCTTCTAGAGTTTTACAGAAAATGGTGGCCTCTACTCTGTTCACTGGTTTAGAATTGTGCTTGATGAGGCGCACATGATAAAGTCATCTAAAAGTTTAATATCCCAAGCTGCTGCTGCTCTTACTGCTGATCGGCGATGGTGTCTTACTGGTACACCAATTCAGGTGAGCTTAGCTGCTTAGGTGAAGATCTAATGGTACATTGTTATTATTCATTGAATCAAACATGCTGGCCCTGCTAAAAAAGTATGTTGGGCGAGATAAATTTTAAGGTCTTCATCCCTAGTTTCCTGCATGGATTTATACGGTTATGCTTTTAGTTTTATGTGCTCTACTTTAACTGCAGAACAACTTGGAGGATCTATACAGCCTTTTTAGGTTTCTGAAGGTTGAACCATGGAGAAACTGGGCCCTGTAAGTTTTATTATCAATTTGCTTTCATTTGCCAGTCTTTGTTCTATATGCTATACTTGTGCAGATCTGGTAAAATTTACTACTTCCTCTGTAAACAAATATAAGGCATTTTAGATCAGTAGTGATCTAAAACGTCTCCCTCTGTAAACTACTGATCTAAAATGTCTTATATTTCTTTACTGAGGGAGTACCATTTTAGAAACCATACAAAACTGAAAATCATGTGACCAAATAGAAGTTGATTGGACTGTTGTAGAATGGAAAAGTTGATTGGATGGAAATAAAGGCTTCTGTCATTTTGACAGTTCAGGTTCCCTGTTAATCACATCACATCAATTTATATGTTCTCTACATGATTAATTTGTTTCATAATGTCTTCGTCCAAGTTTAGTTGTGAGAATGATATCTCTGCAAGATGCAACGCCACAGTATTTATATTTGTTACCGCCACCACTCTCTTTTTTCTGTTGTTTCAATCGTTGATTCTGTCTTCTTTCTAAAAATAAAACATGACACACTGCCAAATGTGTGTCTTTATTCATTACTTCCTCTCATAACATCTTATTTAAGAACAGTTAAGAATATTAAAAATATGTTGATACAGACACAATTAATCTTTTTTTCCAGGAAGCTATGGAAGTACTTGCGATGAAAAAATAATCAGAATATCATTTCCATGTTGACAGATTGAAATAATTTTGTGCATATTACCGGTCATAGCTTTAGCAGTTTAACTGCATAAATATCAAAATTGACCTCTATTTAGGATGTAGGACTGGAGGTAGTAACATGGCTATGCACTTCACTATTGTTCCGCTCATCTGCATCTCCTATATTTATGGAAATAAAATATGTGAAACCATGATGTATCAGGGTTTACTATATTACCTTGTGGTGCAACAAATTCAAAAGGTTATTGCTATCCTCTATGCTAACTTTTGTTGCCCCTATGTTATTTAGGTGGAATAAACTTGTACAAAAACCATTTGAAGAAGGTGATGAAAGAGGCTTAAAGCTAGTGCAGACCATTTTAAAGCCAGTAATGTTGAGGAGAACTAAAAATAGCACAGACAAGGAGGGCAGGTACACTCAAATTTTGGTATGGAGCATTCTAAGGCGCATTAACTCACACCCTTATTTTCTTGCAGACCAATCCTTACTCTACCCCCGGCAAATATTGAAGTGAAATATTGTGATCTATCAGAGTCTGAGAAGGACTTCTATGAAGCTCTGTTTCGACGATCTAAGGTAGTGTGCTGTCAGTTTAAGAAGGATCATGCACATGCAGTGAGGCAAATTCACAGCTTATGCTGGTAAAATTTGATCAAGAAACATGTTTGTGCAGAAGGACAAACTGATACAATGCGCTGTTTTTATAGGTGAAATTTGATCAGTTTGTGGAGCAAGGGAAGGTCCTGCACAATTATGCTTCAATTTTGGAGTTGCTATTGCGCCTTAGGCAATGTTGTGACCATCCATTTCTTGTTATGAGGTTAGTTTTGGAACTATAACCCTGTTTTTAATTTTTCTAGTTTGGCCTGACAAATTAGCAACCATCAGGTCCCACGTGCAGAGCAATAGTTTCATCTAACATTCAGCATATGCATTCTCCTTTTATTTATTTATTTACCATTGGTCCTTTTTCATGACGGAGCTTTATTTTTATCAGTCGTGGAGATACACAGGAGTTTGCAGACCTCAATAAGCTTGCAAAGCGTTTCCTGCATGGTGGTAATAGTAATGTTAATGGGGATTCTTCTTCCCTTCCCTCTAAGGCTTACATTGAAGAGGTTGTCCAAGAGCTGCGGAAAGGTGAGGGGGAATGCCCTATTTGTCTGGAAGCCTTTGAGGATGCTGTGTTAACTCCCTGTGCTCATCGATTATGCCGAGAGTGTATTTTATCTAGTTGGCAGAGTCCAGCAGCAGGTCTTTGTCCTGTTTGTAGGTACTCTATTGTTGACTCTTCATTTGTCTCTCCGACATGTTTTATTTTCCTGTACATACATGCTTCCTATTGTCATTCTTATCAATTTGATTGTACTGTTACAGAAAGTCGATGACCAAGCAAGATCTTATTACTGCTCCAACTAACAGTCGCTTCCAAATTGATGTTGAGAAGAACTGGGTTGAATCTTCGAAGATATCTTTTCTTCTAGAGGAATTAGAATCTCTTCGCAGTTCAGGCGCCAAGAGTATCGTGTTTAGTCAGTGGACCGCATTTCTAGATCTCCTGGAAATTCCACTTTCCAGGCAAGTTTTTTTTCTCAAATTTTCTTGTACTTGAACTTTTCATATTTTTAACACAAAAAGATACATATACCTTTTGCATGTTAAAAAAAAGGAAATATTGAGTCATAACTCATAAGGAATTGGCTTGGTGTTACTGTTTACTACTTTACTTGGAGATTATGAAGTTTGTGCAGGCCAACAGCATGGCGTTTGTCTGCTGATGTATTTTATTTAAAGATCTTATTTCAATTATCTATCTGGGCTTGACAACCTAGTTTCCCTGTAGTTATGCACATTGCGCTTTCCCGCTTTAAAGACTCATCTGAGTATGAACTATAACCATTTCTTGTACAAAATACTCTGCTTCTGTGCTGTTAGTGCACAATGTACAGAGCTATGGAATTTGGCCCTTAGATGTTGTAATTTGGATTATAAATTATCGGGCTGGCGAGCGGTTTCAACCAAGTACAGGAAAGGGTCAGAGATTTTCCCGAACTAACCAATCATAGGCAGTAGTTGTATGGCATGTTTCTAAAATTTCCTTCCTAATCTGCATTACTGTACTGCATGCAGTTGCGGAGTACTTAGCTATGGTCCTTTGGAAGAATTCATTGGTTAATGTGTTCAAGATTTTGGCAGTCTTTTAATTTCCTTTTTCATTGTGTGATTTATTCATTAATCATCTTTGAGCTTTTTCATGGCAGGCATGGCATCTCATTTACCAGACTGGATGGGACCTTAAATCTTCAGCAGAGAGAGAAAGTGATCCGTGAGTTTTCTGAGGACAAACGGATTCTGGTATGTTTTTTTTTCTGTTTCTTTATCTCACTCCTTTTTATTTAAGTTTATCTCCATGAATTGAAATGCCTGTTATACCGATAGAAAATATTAAGGCGTTGTGCATTTGATTTATGCAGGTTTTACTTATGTCTCTGAAGGCTGGTGGTGTTGGAATAAACCTCACCGCTGCCTCTAACGCGTTTGTCATGGTATATTTCATCAAAATTTTGTCTTAAGTTTATAGATGGAAATATTTTTCACTAGTTGGCTTTGTTCAGTAGTTTTCTATGGCATCCTTCAGACCTTCACTGGGAGGTTAAAATTTTGGATTTCCTTTTTGCTCTAATCGTTTCTATTGTTTGGACACCTATCCTCACTGTTGATATTTGTTAAGCGTTTTCCTTTGGAATGCCTTCTTTCTTGTAGAAGTTGATGAATCTTGAATGAAAGGCTGCCATTTATGATTAATGAGTATGGGAATATTTTCTGGAGCAATCACACTAATATGGAGCGTTAATTCTGTGTGATCCATTTTCTAGTACTGTTGCCTCTTAGTGGGTCATAGACTCATAGGCTATCAGTGACTTACGAGGTTAATACGGAATGTGCACTTCAAACAAATAAGAAGCAAATAATAATACCATTGAAGCTTGCCAATCAATTCCTTTTTCTGTTTTCCGCCTTAGCCACTGCTCTGGAAAAATTGTGTCACTTTTTTCTTGAGACTCGGTACAGATTTGTAGATGTTAGGATACACAGTCTCTAATGTTAAGGAGTATTAATATAGGTCTAGGTCTCTTTATGTAGTTCAGTAGTTGTATTAGTCTAGATTTCCTTAACTGCATTCGGAACCTTCATGTATAAGAGTGATGAATGACTTTGTAAGTGCTGATATGACCAAGCTTACCCTTGATCAATGGATGGTCACGACTGAACACTCCTGGTGGTTGGGATAGTATACTTACATTGAACTACTTTTTACTTAGTTAGCATAGGTAGAAATATGTCGATTATACTTCTCAGCACTCAGGTGGTGAATCTCCTTAATTATATGGGTTTGCACATAGCCTGGGTGGGACCCTAATTACTGTTATTTTTATGCTACAGTGACTTGCTGATCTAGGCATTTTTGCCGTATTTCCTTTTGTGCCATCTGAATATGTCCTTTTTTCCTTTAGGACCCTTGGTGGAATCCTGCTGTTGAAGAACAAGCTGTCATGCGCATCCATCGAATTGGTCAAACGAAGAGTGTTTCTATCAAAAGATTCATTGTCAAGGTAATTTTTTTTGATGGGAATAGCAGGAGCTCTGCCTTTGCATTATAGAAGAGAAGACATACAGAAACGGATGGACCATCGTGTGGAGGTCGCATCCCACATTACAACGTGAAGATTAGGAGACAGAAAAAATTACAGCCCTACATTGTGAATCCCTCTAGTTGCCTCCCCTAAGCACTTGATGTCATCCTTGATGAGCCCAGCTAGAGCAATAGCAGTCAGCTCTTTATGCTCGAATACTCGTTGATTTCTCTCCTTCCAGAGGTTCCACACAATGTAGGCTGCCACGGTCATATTCACCCTGTTTTGCTCCCTCGACCTGCTGGCGGAGCAGAGCCTCTCCCACCACTCACCCACGGTCTGCGCCTCATCTGCCACAGCGAACATTGCATTGTGAGAGTCTCGGAACTGGAACCAAACCTCTTTGGCAAAAGAGCAGAGCAGAGCGATGTGGTTTGCAGTTTCAGGTTCCTGGTCACATAGCTTGCAGAGATCGTTGTGAGGCCAGCCTCTTGCTTGCAAGCGGTCAGCAGTCCAGTTTCTGTTCTGGAGCAAGAGCCATAAGTAGAACTTCACTTTTCCTTCCATCTTGCTCGTCCACACCCTGGCCAACCATGACCTCTCAATCCTAGAGAAAAATTGAGCCTCATATGCCGAACAGGCCGAATATGAGCCATTGGCAGTGAGGTTCCAAACGATGGTGTCTTTCTCCGTCGACAAAGTTGTCCCTTGAACCTTGTTCCAAAGCTGAACAAACTGGCGCAGCTCCTCGGCATTGCTTATCCGGTTAAGCCCCTGCATCCATTTAGCATTATGCATTCCTTGTTTGACCAAGACTTTTTTGAAGCGGACCAGTTTGAACACCGCAGGTGCCAAAACCATTGGAGCTTCACCATTCAACCACCTGTCCCTCCAAAAGCTTGCCAAAGATCCGTCACCCAGAGAAATCGTGGTGCAACTGGAGAAGAGCTGCTTGTCAACACCATCGCATGGCGTATCTGTCCCTTTCCAAGGTCTATCTCTCTCTTCCCATCTGTACCATTCCCAGCGTAATCTGAGGGCTCGGCTGAAACACTCGATGTTTTTTATGCCCAATCCTCCATATTTCTTTGGGGAGCAAGCTTGTTTCCAGTTTACCATACTTTTCCCGCCTATTGACGTGCTATCCGCCTCCCAGAGGAAATTCTTTCTAAGCTTGTCCACCTTTTTAATCAGCCACTTATCCGGCTGAAATGCTGTCAAAAAGAATGTCGCAGTAGCCGTCACCACCGAATTGGTGTAGATCAACCTTCCCATTCTGTTGAGCAGCCGGCCCTTCCTTGGGGCCAACTTTCCCGCGATCTTATCAATCAGAGGCTGCATCTCAATCCTCTTTGGCTTACGCACCCCCAAAGGCAGCCCCAAGTACTGACACGGAAGGGTCCCTTGCTGTCCGCCAAAGGCGGCCATTAAGGGCAGTAAGTCAAGGCCGGCGCAGGAGATGGGGTAGGCCACCGACTTTTGTATGTTAGTTTTTAAGCCCGATGCATCCGCGAAGATCTTGAGAATGGCCTGAACCGCAACAAAGTCATTCAGCACGGGGTTGAGGAAGAGCGCGGCATCATCCGCGTAGAAGCTGGAGCGGAATCTCGCCATCTGCAGTTTGAGCGGTGACAGGATGCCTCTTTCCGTGGCCAAGGATAGCAAACGTTGGAGCGGTTCCATCGCGATGATAAACAGCAGCGGCGACAGAGAGTCTCCTTGTCGCAGCCCACATTGATGCGCAAACGGAGGTCCAGGCGTTCCGTTTAGCAAAACTCTTGAGGAAGAGGACGACAAAATGAGAGAAATCATGTCTCTCCATCGCTGCCCAAAACCCATCGCCTCCAGAACCTCAAGCAAAAAGCCCCAACCGACTGAATCAAAAGCCTTGGCGATATCTATCTTGAGGAACATCAGCGGTGATCTTGCACTGTGAGCAGCTTTGAGCACATTCCTTACATACAGGAAGTTATCCTGGATCGATCGTCCTCGGATGAATGCGCTTTGGCTGTGGGTAACAAGGTGATTTATCTCAGGCGCCAACCGCGTAGCAAGCATCTTGCTGACCAACTTCGGAATGCAAGATAATTTTCAAGCCAACGTGGCTTATTGGGAATATGAAGCCAGTTGGCAGCATAGCATGAAATCGTTGATCATTCAAACTGTTACTGATTTTTCTGTCATGGCACAGGGTACTGTTGAGGAAAGAATGGAAGCTGTACAGGCTCGTAAGCAGCGAATGATTTCCGGAGCATTGACGGACCAAGAATTCCGCACAGCACGTCTAGAAGAACTGAAGATGCTCTTCTCTTGAGAAACACGGTGGTTGCTCATGAGCATTCGATCCTCACAGGCCTCCCCGGCGTTTGCATCCGTAGCTAACAAACAACTCTCATATGGAGACAAGTCGCCATTCTTTTTGCCCAGAAGCGAAAAGAGGATGCTCAAAACGAGGGGTAAGAAATCCCCGTATTGCCGCGCATGTCGCTTCTTTCTTTGGGGTTTAATTGTTGTTGTAGGCATATCTTTCTTTTTGAGGGGTTGTTGTAGACATACTTCTGTATATATTTGAACATGGACATCAGAATTTTGAGAGTTGGCAGGAAGAAAATTCTACATCCTTGTTTTATATAGGAGTTCCTTGATGGTGTAAAAACTTTCTTTTCAATTATCCTGGTGGGCCCCACCTGTTAACCCATGTTTAAAATAATAGTATCATTGTAAAGTACTTGCGCAAAAAACTTACTCCATATATAGATTGCCTGCACGCAGGAAGTATTCCAAAGTGATCATGATAACCGGCAAATATAAGAAGATTCGTGTTGTGAGTGAAAATAGTAATGCTGTGCGAGTACGGGTTGTTTACAAAGCAGTTTAATTATATTCCACCGACATTTGTACTGCCCTTGCTTTAACACTATATGAATATAGCATCTTATGCTCTTTTTAACATAGTTACACAAACATACACTTAAGTTATCATAAGAATAAATGCATAAGGTTCCTCAAAAAGAATAAATGCAACAAACACACTAAAAATACATCTATAAACATCCGAATCAACAAAGGTTAGAACATCTTACAATGGTGAATGGAGGGAATAGATGATAAATCATCGAAAATTGCTCTTGGCTCAGTAATACAAATCACATTAACGTTCTGTATAAATAAATATTTACCATTAAAAGTAGTGACCTCCAACTTCAAGTCTTTTGCACCGGCATTTTTGCCTTCAACTTCAACTCTGGAATATGTTCACCTGCCATGCATGAGCATAGCATCTGCATCTGCTTGTTCATGATCTTTTCCCTCCTCTAGTCCTTGCTCTTAGCTCTGCGGTTTCTGCTTGCGTCCTCTTTCTTTTCTGGTTCATTGTTCAGACTAGCTTGCTGAACCAGTTTTGCATGGCTCAGGTTAAACTAAATGCCCTTTCAAGGAACGATGGCTGGTACAATGTTAAAAGTCTGAAATGTGTAGGCATTTTATTAGGAAACATGTACTAAGAATGTAACCGATGTTGCCAACTCCAATCACATGCATTCTGGAACAGGGACAAGCCCTACAAAACAGATATTCTGATATTTCCACAGTGCAAAAGATCTCACACCATAAAACAACAATGAGACAATTTGGTTGCATCAGAGAAAGAGAAGTAACCGGCTAAGCAGAGCCCAGCCCTGAAACGATTAATCTTCGTGCGTTCTTTATCAACAACACCTCTGGTTCGGGCACCGACACGGTCTCCGTTCTCCAGGCATATATCCATAATACTAACCTTTTTTTTCTACATATGTTGTGAGTTGTCAGCATCGCACGCATCCTACGAGGACGAGTGAAGAGGGAAAATATATGGCAAGAGGCAGTGAAACCGAGAGGTACGCTCACTTGCACTTTGCACGGCCCTTTGTCTCGACCCATCCGTGCCCTGATCTCGTGCACACATACGGTTTAGCAAGTACACCGTACGTGTGTGCGGCGTGCATTATCCTGGACGAAACGGTGGATGGTTGATGAGCCCAAGCGTCCCCATTCCTCACCATCCATCTAGAGAGAGAGAGAGAGATTGTGTGTGCGCGAGAAAGATAGATAGAGAGGGAGAGAGAAGAAAGTGACAGAATTGGGAGAGAGAGAGAGAGACTGCACAAGGTGACAGAATCGGGAGATCGGGGAAGATGATAAGATGGCTGCAGGGGCAGGCCATGGGCTTGCCGATGACGGCGACAGAGGAAACATTTCGACTGTGCTCAATATATCTACTCCCACCGATGTCTCAACGTTGCGCACTGCCGCTTTTGCTTGTTTGGCTGATGTGGTTTGCAGGATACCACCACATCAGTAGATCTCCTGTAGGGTTTTTTGGTGCTTCTCTGACAGCAATTTGAATATATTATTCTACACACGGGTTCATCAAGAGATATGTTGGGCTATCTAGGGATGGCAACCGGAGGGCTATTTTCAGTGTGGGCTCTTCTTTGCTCCCGTCCGGAAATGAATGTTTCTTGTTTAAGTTTTGGTATTTTGTTCAGCTAGCTATCCAGAAATATTATGTCACACAACCCTTTATCAACCGGGGATTATTTCTGGGTCTATCTCGGTCGGAAGTTTCCGCCATACAGGCAGGGCTCCAAAGAGAGCGGGTTTTCACCGCAACGATCCCAGTGCAGGGCTGAAGTGGGGGGCTAACGAGTGTCTAAATGTTAGTGGTGCCGAGTTTATCTCGTAGGTTGATGCTACGAGATAGGTCCGCCGCCTCCTTCGACATAAGCGTAGTGTCGGTCCTATATTACTTTACTGCTGCCGATATGTTGTTTTCTATTTTTCTTTTGTCAGAAGGTTGGTTTTTGGCTGCGTGCATCTTAGTTGTACAGAGACCGGGTGTTGCTCATCATATTTTGTATTCGCTTGATGCTTGTACTAAATCAACGACACTTATTTTAGAACAGAGGGAATACAATTGTTGCCAGAGAAAAAAAACCTTGTTGTGATCCAGATAGCAGAAAACATGGTCCTGATATTTAGGTAAAACCCTATGTGAAGTGTAACACAAGGAGATATAGCCGAGTGAAGGTTTTAGTACATTGCATATTGTGTGCAGGTGCAGCGCGTGTAGCACAGGGATCTAGGTTCCAGGTACACAAGCTCTCGGTAGCCGGGCTATACTTAGGGTGTGCAGAACTAGTGCATGAACAACAACAGCGGTGGCGCACCGTTAGGTGAGTGCACAGACGAACTGTCAATATATCGGCAGCGGTGCTGTGCCACCGACTGATACCACTATTCACGGTCTGATCACTGCGACATACGACACGAACAGAGATTGCAGAGTGCATGTGCAGCAGGAGGAACATATCCGTGTCTGAAGTTGTTGGCCAGAAAAAAAGGCTGTGTATAGTAGCCCGAGTATTTAATCAAAAACTATCACAATTCATGAAAACGTGTCCAGAAACTATCATTTTACAAATATGTGCCAAAAACTATCACTTTTTGCCTAATCTTTGACTAAAAACTACCATGTCGTGAAAGTGCCCGATTCGTCTCTTATAAACGCTTTTCTGACAAGTGAGACCCACACGTCATCACCAACCTTCTTCTTCCTCCCCTCCTCTTCCTCTTGGGCATTTCAACAAACGCCTCTTGTGCATGGGATGGATGCAGGGGAGCTCCTAGACACCACTCACCCTGAGCTCGCTCGCATGCCGCAGCCAGGTAACACCACCACTAGGCACCATGGCCGCTTCCTCACCGCCCGGCATTGGTTGCGGACTGGAGATGGCAACGGCGTCGGCGCGGTGGGCGGCGTCGTGGCGGTGGAGGTGAGGCAAGGGCAAGCACGCGGGCCACGCGCCGCTGCCACGCTCGCCGGCACTGGACCGAGGGCGGCATGCTCCGCGACGTGCCCGTCGGCGGCGGCCGCAAGAACAGGCGCAACGGCGGTGGCAAGGGCGGCGCCAAGGCCCCCTCCCCCGTCACCACGTAGGTGTATACTGCAGCTACCCAGGTCAGCGGTGCAGGCGCGCTAGCCGACGCCGTTGACAGGTTCATCTCGGCCGACTTCCTGAGGTAGATGCTGTCCCAGTCGGGGAGCATCACGGCCGTCGGCGGGGGCGGCGGCTACGGCATCGACCTCAGCGCATGGCAGCAAATGACCGGTGTCTACTGCCGCGCCGTCGCCAGGACAGGCTGCTACTAGGACGGCGCCAGAGCGAGGTCTTTCGCGCGAAGGAGGAGGTCTTGGGCACGGCGGCAGCGGCGGGCGCTGCGAGCGACGGGCACGGCGCGCGGCGGAACGGGCGAGCAGCAGCGGGTACAAACAGCGTTGACTAACGATGCCATCACTTACATGTGGGCCAGGCCTGTCATAAGTGCGTTTAAAATAGAAGAATGCGCCGATTTACAGACACGGTAGTTTTTAGTCAAAGATTAGGCAAATAGTGATAGTTTTCGGCATAAATTTATAAAGTGGTAGTTTCTAGGCACATTTTCATGAATTGTGATAGTTTTTTGTTAAATACTCTAGTAGCCCAGCCCTGCACTGGCGCCCCTGCCGTTTCCTGAATTCAGACTCTGGGAGAGCAGAGCGAGGAGACCTGAACCTGCCTCGACTTACAGGAATGCCTTCTTCTTCTGCAGCCTGCAGGGTAGGAATGCGTCCAGCTCTTGCTCTAGCGTGCTGCGTCTCGCGCGGTGATCACCAAGGAGATCATAATGGAACTGGGACAAATTCATGGAGCAATCCCCTCTGACCAGCGAGACGGTGACAGTGTTCTGGAAGAGAGACGCACCGTACTTACCTGCGGCAAATTTACGTACATCTTTACACATTCACCGCTCGAACAGGGCCATCTCGCGTGAAACGTCGTCCGTGTTCCAAACACGTACGCCGTCCTTTTTTCCGGCTTCCAAGCTTTGCGTGGCGAGCCGTTCCGTCCTGTTGCTGCATGCGCTGGCCTGCCACAGCGAGCCGTCACGTACGTACTAGTACGTAGTAGGAGTACGTGTGGACTGTGGACCGACCGTGCTGGTGCTGATGCCGCCGTGCGGGCGCGCGCGCGCGCGACGGCAGATCCGTTGCTGCTCTCTGCTCTGCCATTTCTCGATTGGCTCAGAAATGGGGCTTTCTGTTCGGAGCCGGGCGAGTCGATCGACGTGACGCGCGCAATGCCGGCCTACACTAGACGTACACCCCAGTTACGTACTGTACGTGGTGGAAGTAGTACTGCCTGTACTTAAGTTACCCGTGTGCCGTGCATGTGCACTTCTGCACTCTCTCGCTCTACAGTTAGAGTTAGGTCTAAGGGCATCTCCACGCTCACCCTTAAACTATCCAACGCGGATCTGTATTAGTTCATCGAGCGGTTCGAACGTACTTTCCGGCAAACACGAGACAAATATGGGGGCTTTGCGGAAGTCCGGACAACAGCCACGTAGGCCTCCGACACCCCAGCCCACCCAAAACTCTTCCCAGACCCCGCACCTCCATCCTCCCCATTTTCTCTCTTTCTTTCTCTCTTTCCTTCACCGCCGCTCCATCATCCCGGCCGCTACGCCACACCCCTGCCCGAACTCTACGTCTCTGTCACCTCCAGCGTTTCGGCCGGGCCCCACCCCGCTTCTCTTCCATCGCCATTCAACCCCTCTCCTCCGACCGCCTCGCCAGGTACCATCCGTTGCTGCTATACTCATCATACCCGACAACTATTCGATGAATTGCCGGGGCTAAAAAAGTTGTCCCTTCTTCTTTCAAGCAATGGATTCCGATTTGGAGCACATATACGAGCACTATGTTGAGTTGTTTGACGGCTCGTCCGACGAGGAGGACTACATGGATGAGACGGCGATGATGTAGGCGGTCTTTGAAGACGCGGAGCGTGCGGAGGAGCATGTTCTCAATTTTAAGGGATCGGTGAAGGGCCATCGAGTGCTCAACCGCAACATGGTGCGCGGACATTTGATACTGATGGACGACTACTTTTACCCCGATGCACTCTTCGCTGACCATTTTTGTTTTCGGATGTGCATGACTGTCTTTGGTTTGTATCATGGTGTCCAGTCCTATGATGATTACTTTCATCTTGAAGAAGGATGCCATGGGAACGATTGGATTCTGTGGTTACCAAAAGGGCACAATCGCACTCCGAATGCTTGCATATGGCACGGTCGCTGATTCGTGAGACGAGTACCTACAGATGTCTTAGAGGACATGCGGAGATGCCATGGTCAGGTTTGCAACTGCCATGGTCGAGGTGTTTGGACCTCAGTACCTGAGAGAACCAACTGTGCCAGACACCGAGAGGCTCTTGGCAATCTCAGAAGCAAGAGAGTGGCCAGGTTTGCTTGGTAATGAAAGAACGACCCAAAGGCTTTACATGAGCAATATCAGGGTCATGTTAAGAATCCCACCATTATTCTTGAAGCAGCTGCACCACATGATCTTTGGATTTGGCATGCTTTCTTTGGCATGCCTGGGTGTGACAATGACATCAATGTGCTGCAGCAATCATCATTGTTTGCCATACTAGCCGAAGAAAAAGCTCCTCCTTGCCACTATATTGTCAATGGACATGAGTACAACATGGACCACCATCTGGTTGACGGTATCTATCCTCCGTGGGCTACCTTTGTCAACACCATCTCTAACTCAGCTGGACAGAAAAAGTCACACTTTTCCCAAAGGCAAGAAGCAGCTAGAAAGGATTTCGAGAGGGCATTTGAAGTTATGCAGGCCCGTTTGTAGGATCTTGAAGTATGTCTAGAGGGGGAGTGATTAGACTACTTGACCAAATAAAAACTTAACCTTTTTCCAATTTTAGTCTTTGACAGATTTTAGCAAACTTAGCACAAGTTAAGCAATCTTAACACAATTTAAGCAAGCATGCAAAGAGTATATGAGCAGCGGAAATAAAGCATGCAACTTGCAAGAATGTAAAGGAAAGGGTTTGAAGATTTCAAACGCAATTTGGAGACACGGTGATTTTTGAGCCGTGGTTCCGATAGGTGGTGTTATCGTACATCCACGTTGATGGAGACTACAACCCACGAAGGGTAATGGCTGCGCGAGTCCACGGAGGGCTCCACCCAAGAAGGGTCCACAAAGAAACAACCTTGTCTATCCCACCATGGTCGTCGCCCACGAAGGACTTGCCTCACTAGCGGTAGATCTTCACGAAGTAGGCGATCTACTTGCCCTTACAAACTCCTTAGTTCAACTCCACAATCTTGTCGGAGGCTCGCAAGTGACACCTAGCCAATCTAGGAGACACCACTCTCCAAGAAGTAACAAATGGTGTGTTGATGATGAACTCCTTGCTCTTGTGCTTCAAATGATAGTCTCCCCAACACTCAACTCTCTCTCTCACGGGATTTGGATTTGGTGGAAACAAGATTTGAGTGGAAAGCAACTTGGGGAAGGCTAGAGATCAAGATTCATATGGTAGGAATGGAATGTCTTGGTCTCAACACATGAGTAGGTGGTTCTCTCTCAGAAATGGTAAGTTGGAAGTGTAGGTTTGTTCTGATGGCTCTCTCTACGAATGAAGAGGAGGTGGAGGGGTATATATAGCATCCACACAAAATCTAACCGTTACACACAATTTACCAATCTCGGTGGACCGAATCAACAAACTCGGTTAGACCGATTTAGTAAACCTAGTGACCGTTAGGGTTTTTGGTGGGACCGACATGCAACTCGGTAGGACCGATATGGTTAGGGTTAGGGCATAACGTAATCTCGGTGAGACCGATTACACAAACTCGGTGAGACCGATTTTGGTAATAAGCTAACCAGAGAGTTGGTCAGGTAAACTCGGTGGGACCGGTTCGCTCTTTTCAGTGAGACCGAAATGTTACGAAAAGAAAACAGAGAGTTTACATTGCAATATCGGTGGGACCGATCGCTCATCTTGGTGAGACCAAAACGTTACGAAGGGAAACAGAGAGATTACAATCCCATCTCGGTGAGACCGAGATCCCTATCGGTGAGACCGATTTGCCTAGGGTTTGTGGCAGTGGCTATGACATCTGAACTCGGTGGCGCTGGATAGAAAGAATCGGTGGGTCCGAGTTTGACTTTAGGTTTAGGTCATATGTGGATGTGGGAAAGTAGTTGAGGGTTTTGGAGCATATCACTAAGCACTATGAAGCAAGAAACTCATTAAGCAACACCTCGTCCCTCCTTAATAGTATTGGCTTTTCTTATAGACTCAATGTGATCTTGGATCACTAAAATATAAAATGTAGAGTCTTGAGCTTGAAGCTTGAGCCAATCCTTTTATCCTTAGCATTTTGAGGGATCCACTTTTCTCATCCATGCCATGCCATTCATTGAGCTTTCCTGAAATATTTGTCTTGGAATAGTATTAGCTCAATGAGCTATATGTTGTTAGGAATTACCAAAACCACCTAGGGATAGTTGCATTTTCAATCTTCCCCTTTTTGGTAATTGATGACAACATACAGATCAAAGCTTTGACAAATGATAATAAGATTGAAAAACATCGTCGCTTTGAGAAGTATGTGAAATGTGAGAGCTCCCGCTAAATTTGTGCATAGTTTAAGATTTGCTTTGGACTGCAAATGCACATAGAGTTAGGTTCATGAGGTACTCTCCCATGTCACATACATCTTGGTGGAGCGCTCAAAATGATAATATTCAAAATACATGCACTCATCACCAAGCAAAGTGAATGATCATATAGAGATAAAAAGGATAATGTCATCCAACAAGCATTAATGTAGCATATGATCAAACACATGATCATCATTGTATCACACAGGTAATAAAGTATCTCAAGCAAGCGAAAGCAAATAAAGTTCAACCACAAAGACAAGAGAGAACAAAAGCAAACTCTCTCTCTCGAAGCCTATGATCTATACATTTTTCTCCCCCTTTGGCAACAAGTTACCAAAAAGTTCCTAGAAAATGCATAGTACCATGTCGTCTCTCAGGCTTGGTCTTGATGTGGTGGTGTAGATATGACTCCAAGGACGAAGGCATCAGTTGATGAAGTTGGAGCTTGTGGAGTAGATGCTGGAGCTGGTGGCACTGAAGCTGTAGCAGGTGCAGATGATGTTGCTCTTGTGTCTGTCACAGGCACAACAGCTGATCTCTGAGCTCTAGGCACTCTAGCAAATGCCTCAGTGGTTGTCTTCCCCTTTCTCTCCTGCATGTCATCTTGGAGTTGCTCAACAATAGACTGGATCTCAGTTACTTTCACATCCAAGTCATAGAACTTCTGCTCCATGATCCTCTCCAAGCTCTCCTGGTTTTGAGTTAGAGTAGCCAACCCTTTCTCAATCCTTAGAGTGGATGCTATCAAGTATCCAAGCTGGTCTTGTTTGCTCTTCAGGAAGTACTCAGATGCCTCATCAATTGTTGGCATCTTGGCAGCCTTCCCATTCTTTGCCTTCTCCTTCTTTTTTTGTGCTTGCACTGAAGATGGTTCATTTTCATCCATAACCACTTGGTTGTCCTCAAAGTCTGGATAGATAGGCATGTAATATTTGTCCAACAAGTAAGTGCCAGTGCCCATCTTGGAGTTAATCAGCTCCTGAATCTGTGGGGCATACCCACAACTTCTCTTCTGGTCTGCAACTGTCCTCTTGATAGTTTCAACAATGAGGCTCATGACCTTGAACTTTGGAGGCACATCAAATAGGTGTAGCAGATTAATAGCATGGCCTCTGATCATGTTATGATCACCTGACTTGGGGCAAGAGTGTGTGCCTGAGGATCCAGTTGATGGTTGGCAGTCCTGACAGAAGAAAATGTACAGATCCAAACTTGTGAGTCTCAAGTGCTTTATCTGGGATCTCTTTGTACATATGTGCCATAGAGTTGTGATCCATCTTCTTCTTGGAATAGACATCCAAGTCATCTTCTTTCTCCTTTGGTGCATTGATCAGATTTGCCCATTCTTCAATAGTAGACTGGTACCTTGTACCTTCAGACATCCAAACTATTCTGCCATCTAGATAGAAGTATGCTGTGGAGTAGAATTGCATTATGAGCTCATCATTCCACTTTGTGAGCTTCTGCCCAACAAAGTCATCCACTCCACAACCCTTGAAACTGTCAAACACTCCTGGGTAGTGTTCCTCATTCTCCTTGATGTATTTCCAATCTACCCATCTCATATCACAGACTATTGGTTTCTTGTCCAGCAACACAGTCTCATAGAAGTCCCACTGTTCCTTTGTATGGAACATGTAGTCCACAACAGTTCTCCTCGTGACTACATAAGGATCAGTCAACCTCCACTGTCTGAGTCCTGCATCCTTTCTCAGCTTCATGTTCTCAGCAACAGGATGAGCATCGTTATGATCTGGAATCTTAGGCTTCAACTTTCTCAGAACATGCTCTTCATCTTCTTCTTCTTCTGCAACAACTTTAGGCACTGGGGCCTTGTTCTTTTCAGCAGCTGGGATGTTCCTGGTATTCCTCTTTGGTGCAGTCTTGGGCTTGGAAGCAGCCTTAGATGCTTCTTTGGGCTTTGATGAAGTAACCCCTGACCTTATGGCATCACCCATGAGCTTCTGAGCTTTGGGAGCTGGAGCATTAGCCTCTTCTTCTTCCTCTTCCATCATGGAAGGCTTACCAACAACCCTGGCCATGGTCTTCTTGACCCTTTCCTTCCTCTTCTTTTCAGCCACTACTGGCTCCTTGGGTTCTGATCTCTCAGTTTCCTGAGTTGATGCTCTGACTTTCAGCATAGGAGTCCTCTTGGCAGGGACTTTCCTGTTCAGACCTGGCTTGGTGGCTGCAGCAGTGCCATACTCCTTCTTGAGCACTTTCCTGGAGGTGGCTTCATCCTCTTCTACCACATAGTCTTCATCCTCAGAGTCTGAGGTTTTCTTCTTCCTGTTTCTGGTGGCAACTTTGGGCAAGTTGCTTGGAGTGCTCCTGCTGCCCTCATCTGAGGAACTAGAGGGACTAGTGCCCTCACTCATAGGAATCTGCTCCTCTTCCCTGTTCTGGCTGTCACTTTGATCAGACATGCTGCAAACACTGACTGCTGACCCTGTGAATAGATGTAGATGAGATAGAAAGGATAAGCATCACAAAATACAGAGGTTTTTGCAAAAGATTGAGTTAAAAACTTAGTTTTTGTTTTCCACAGAAAGCATTTCGGATCAACCGATTTGTGAACTCGGTGATACCGAAGCAGCTTTAGGAACCTAAACTAGTGAACTCGGTCAGACTGAGTCACAGTTCGGTGGCACCGAGACTGCTAGGGTTTCACAAAGTTCTGAACTCGGTCACACCGATTTGCAATTCTCGGTCAGACCGAGAATCACAAGTGCAATGGCCTTGGCCAACTCGATGGAACCGATTTCTACAATTCGATGGGTCCAAGATGGTTTCGACAGAAACCTAACCCTAAATTTTCAATCCAAACCTAATCTACGGATAGTTTTGACTAGATGAGATAGTTTCAATCATGGCAAGATTCATAACGAACACAATGTGCTAGGAATCAGATAGGGATAGCACAGTGATCAAGTTCATACCCTAGTTCGGCGATGGACTCGCTACGGCGGCAACAACGGTGGAGATTCCTGTTGACGGCGGCGAAGACCAGTGGCGGGAGGCGGCTAGCGATGAGGAGAACGATCCGGAGACCCTGGAGGCAGAGCGGGCTGAGCGCAGGCGAAAACTGTTTGGAGAAATTTCCAATTTTTTTGCCCTTGGGTATATATAGCCTGACCCTGTCGGTGTGACTGAGTGGAACAACTCGGTGGCACCGAGATGCATTACTGCAAGCAGTTATTGCAACTCGGTGAGACTGAAATGTTCAAATCGGTTGCACCGAGATTGAAAACCTAGATTGACTTATTGTTCTCGGTATGATCGAAATGGAAGAATCGGTCAGACCGAAACGCACAAAGAAGTTTTGGAAGTTTAAGTCTATGACGAATCGGGGACTCTGAGTGCTCCTCACACAGAGTGGTTCGAATCTGACTTGATCAAATTTTGTGATGTAGCATGAATAGAGTTTGAGACAAGAAAAGCATAGATAGCTAGAGAAGGTTCTTAGGCATTCTTGTCCATCCACTTGGCCAAAATAAAAAGAAGCCAAACAAGCAAAACTACAAGTGGATGTCCTCGAATGAGTAAAATATGCAATCAGCATGCTCACACAATAAAATGACAAATGAAATATGTGGCAAAGCATGCACAACCAATTCTAGCATCTATCAAGCAATTGGCGATGACTAGGTCATCTATATATGAGTATATTGACTTAGGAGTCAAATGAGAACATTTGATCATAGGTCATACTCATCGTTTAAGCTCAAGTGGGGTTACCACTTTTACATAATGCATTGATGTGTTCACACCATTAGAGTTGCTTTAGCTCAATTCTTAGAGTAAAGCTCCCCCTAGATGTGAGATCCCCCCTATAGAGGGATGAACTAACCTTGGGTTTTGTCGATGATGACTTCATGTAGGTGTTGAAGATGTGGATGCTCAATGTTGATGTAGATCATTTGGAGCAATCCTTTGGAGTGAGTTGCACTTTCAATACCTACACGGGTTAGTCCCACAAGGAACAAACAAGGATATCCATAGACATAGAGTGATGCACACACAAGATGATGTCTATGAAAGCATTAGGTTACCTTGTCCCTTGTCTTACCAACAAGAGGGTTTGTGACTCCTTGAACTAGTGCAAGATGTGAAAGTTGATTGCACTTGTCCTTGCCAAAATGATATGAGTGAAGAATGTTGGCGGAGTCACCCTCAAGAACTCTCTAGTTCTTCTTCTTCGGGATCCACACCATGTTGATGGGAATCCTTGGAGTTGTAGTCGTACTTGATGAAGTAGAGCTTGACGTAGTCTTGGGAATCCACTTGACCAAGGCCTTGGGAGCTTCTTCAAATGCATCAATCTCCTCTTGAAGCTCATCCTTGCCTTTTTGCTTGTGGTCTTGTGGTGGAAGATCATCTTGAGCTTGTGTCCCTTTGAAGGAAGTAGGATCGTAATTCTCTTGTTGTGGAACAAACTTCGTCTTGGGGTATTGATCTTCTTCCCACTCAACTCCATTGGCATTGAACTTTCGTTCAAAACCAACACCTTGGTTCTTCCGGTGCCTTCCTTGCTTGCGTACAATTTCCTCGAATTGCTTACTCCGGCAAGGCTCTTGTAAACACCTTTCTCTATGATTCCCTTCAATAAACTATTTTCTTGCTCAAGTGTAACTTGGCTAAGAGAATCATTAGTGGAATCAAGAGAATTACTAGAAGCAACAATATTTGATTTAGCATGATGATTGTTACTACTAGAGGAAGAATCCTTCTTGTTTTTGTTACTAGACTTGACTTGAGGCATGTAAGTAGATAAGAGTAAACGCTTGGCAATGTAAGAAGAACTTTTCTTGCGAAGATCATCATTGATTGCCTTTAAGAACTCATGCTCTTGCTCAAGGTTGAGCTTTTCAAAGCGTAACTTCTCATGAGTCCTTAAAAGTTCTCGATGATCCCCTAAGATAGTTTCATGAGCTAACTTAAGAGTGTTTAGTTCTTTAGTTAGGAGCTCAATCTTCTCCTTATCATCGTCATTCGTTTTATCTTGATTAGCATGATTAATTGACGTTTCATCATAGTATTCATCACTAGAGTTGTCAATAAGTAAATCATCATCACCTAGCAAGTCATCTTCATCACTATTGAAATCAACATACTCGGGGTGTGTTACCTTTGGGCCTTTAGCCATGAAGCATCTTCCAAGTCCTCCATTTGGTGAATAAAATATGTCGTGGGAGTTGGTTGACACAAGTGCTAGACCGGCAACACCTTCATCTTGAGTATGTTCGGAGTCGGAGTGATAGCTTCTCTCGGAGTGATGTTCAGAGTCGGAACCGGATACCCATTCACCAACATGAGCTTGATGTCTTCGTTTTGTGTAGCTCCTTGATGACTTGTCCTTCCTTTCCGAATCCTTGCTTCTCCGGGATGTTCTTCGTTCGTAACGATCATCTCTACTCCTTCTCTCTCTTGACGGTGATTCTTCTCTTCTTCTTCTCCTCTTAGGTGAATCTTCTCTTCTTTTGTAGGGAGCCGTACACTCATTGGAATAGTGTCCGGGTCTTCCACAGTTGTAGCAATTTTGCTCTCGACTGGAAGATCTTTTGTCATTGTAGCACCTTGACTTGGAACTTCTTTCCTTGCTTCTACTCTTGTAGAATTTGTTGAAGTTCTTCACCATTAGGCTCAATTCTTCATTGAAGGTTTGTTTATCACTTGATGATGTGGAATCTTCACATGAGGCTTTGTAAGCACCACTTGACTTGTTGTGCATCTCCTCCTTATCCTTGAGTGACATCTCATGAGCAACAATTCTTCCAATGACCTTCGTTGGCTTGAGATTCTTGTAGTTGGGCATCATTTGGATCAATGTGCATACGGTATCATATTTTCCATCCAAGGCTCTTAGGATCTTCTTGATGATGAATTTGTCGATCATCTCTTCACTTCCTAAACCGATAATCTCATTTGTGATGAGAGCAAGCCTAGAGTACATTTCAGCGACAGCTTCACCATCCTTCATCTTGAACTTGTCAAGTTGACTTTGAAGCACATCCAATTTGGATTCCTTGACGGAGTCGGTACCTTCGTGCATATCAATCAAAGTGTCCCAAATTTTCTTTGCATTCTCAAGACGGCTGATTTTGTTGAATTTTTCGGGGCACAATCCGTTGAAGAGGATATCACAAGCTTGAGCGTTGTATTGCAGCATCTTCAACTCTTCTGCGCTAGCTTCACGGTTTGGTTCTCTCCCATCAAAGAATTCACCTTGCAAGCCAATACACACAATAGCCCAAACGGCGGGGTTATGTCTGAGAATATGCATTTTCATCTTATGCTTCCAACTAGCAAAATTAGTACCATCAAAGTAAGGACCTCTACGGTGGTAGTTTCCCTCGCTAGACGCCATACTCTCCTAGGTTGTGAAACCAAGGCTATGACCACCAAAAGCTATGGAAATCAAAGCAAATGGAGACCAAAGCTCTGATACCACTTGTAGGATTTTGAAGTATGTCTAGAGGGGGGTGATTAGACTACTTGACCAAATAAAAACTTAACCTTTTCCCAATTTTAGTCTTTGGCAGATTTTAGCAAACTTAGCACAAGTCAAGCAATCTTAACACAATTCAAGCAAGCATGCAAAGAGTATATGAGCAGCGGAAAATAAAGCATGCAACTTGCAAGAATGTAAAGGGAAGGGTTTGGAGATTTCAAACGCAATTTGGAGACACGGTGATTTTTGAGCCGTGGTTCCGATAGGTGGTGCTATCGTACATCCACGTTGATGGAGACTTCAACCCACGAAGGGTAACGGCTGCGCGAGTCCACGGAGGGCTCCACCCAAGAAGGGTCCACGAAGAAGCAACCTTGTCTATCCCACCATGGCCGTCGCCCACGAAGGACTTGCCTCACTAGCGGTAGATCTTCACGAAGTAGGCGATCTCCTTGCCCTTACAAACTCCTTGGTTCAACTCCACAATCTTGTCGGAGGCTCCCAAGTGACACCTAGCCAATCTAGGAGACACCACTCTCCAAGAAGTAACAAATGGTGTGTTGATGATGAACTCCTTGCTCTTGTGCTTCAAATGATAGTCTCCCCAACACTCAACTCTCTCTCACAGGATTTGGATTTGGTGGAAAGAAGATTTGAGTGGAAAGCAACTTGGGGAAGGCTAGAGATCAAGATTCATATGGTAGGAATGGAATATCTTGGTCTCAACACATGAGTAGGTGGTTCTCTCTCAGAAATGGTAAGTTGGAAGTGTAGGTTTGTTCTGATGGCTCTCTCCACGAATGAAGAGGAGGTGGAGGGGTATATATAGCCTCCACACAAAATCTAACCATTACACACAATTTACCAATCTCGGTGGGACCGAATCAACAAACTCGGTCAGACCGATTTAGTAAACCTAGTGACCGTTAGGGTTTTCGGTGGGACCGACATGCAACTCGGTAGGACCGATATGGTTAGGGTTAGGGCATAACGTAATCTCGGTGAGACTGATTACACAAACTCGGTGAGACCGATTTTGGTAATAAGCTAACCAGAGAGTTGGTCAGGTAAACTCGGTGGGACCGGTTCGCTCTTTTCGGTGAGACCGAAATGTTACGAAAAGGAAACAGAGAGTTTACATTGCAATCTCGATGGGACCGATCGCTCATCTCGGTGAGACCAAAACGTTGCGAAGGGAAATAGAGAGATTACAATCCCATCTCGGTGAGACCGAGATCCCTATCGGCGAGACCGATTTGCCTAGGGTTTGTGGCAGTGGCTATGACATCTGAACTCGATGGCGCCGGATAGAAAGAATCGGTGGGGCCGAGTTTGGCTTTAGGTTTAGGTCATATGTGGATGTGGGAAAGTAGTTGAGGGTTTTGGATCATATCACTAAGCACTATGAAGCAAGAAACTCATTAAGCAGCACCTCATCCATCCTTAATAGTTATTGGCTTTTCCTATAGACTCATTGTGATCTTGGATCACTAAAATATAAAATGTAGAGTCTTGAGCTTGAAGCTTGAGCCAATCCTTTTATCCTTAGCATTTTGAGGGATCCACTTTTCTCATCCATGCCATGCCATTCATTGAGCTTTCCTGAAATATTTGTCTTGGAATAGTATTAGCTCAATGAGCTATATGTTGTTAGGAATTACCAAACCACCTAGGGATAGTTGCACTTTCACCGTTTTGCTGGTGTTTGTGGACCTACTAAACAATGGGATCCGGAGACCTTGTGGGAGGTGATGACATGTTGTGTAATCATGCACACCATGATCGTCGAGGATGAGGGTGAGGATGCCGCCGCAACTCTAGAATGTAAGGACATGGGTGATCCTATCGAACTTCCAGGCCAGAATGTGAGGATCCTGCATCAACAAATTCGGTATTGAGCAACTCACAAGCAGCTGAAGAAAGATCTGATTAAGTATCTGTGGGCGGTTAAAGGGGACAACAATGTTGGAATGTAATATTTGGACTACTGCTGCAGCTATTTGAACGTCTGTACTCTATGTATGAGGCTATTTGAACGTGCGGAATTTCATAAAAAGAATAGGGAGGGCGATGTATGTGGGTAGCGTTGGATGACCTCCTCTTGTATCCGTGTCTACGGATTGATCCCCCTTTCCGCGGGCGGATGCGGGAGGAAATTTGCCAGTTGTCGTTGGAGATGCCTTAACATAGGTAAATTACATCCTATCTTTTCTTTCTTTCAGGGGAAGAATGAAAGTGATCTTGCCGCCGCCGCTAGGAGTGCTTCCTTCCGGCCGGTGCCGTCCTCCGGCGGAGGAGCCGACGACCTCAATCGTTGGTGGTGAGGGGGGTCGCCGGATGCATGCGTGTGGACCGTTTTAGCCATTAGTAGCTTAGGTTTTGGGCTATTGTTTTGACTTCTGTTGAATAAAGATTCTTCAGATCCTACCCCGACGAGGCGATCAATTCTATGGTTGGGGATGGATTTGGAAGCCAGTCTGTTCGAGCAAGGATGGTGCGGTGGCGACATCCTTGTGGTGGACCTGTGTCCCCGGGCTCCGTCGTTGCGACACCGTCTGCTCCAGCGCGGACGCGAAGCTTGGGAGGTAGTCCTGAGTGGATGCAGACTGTGGTCTGCATCAGCGGCATTTGGAAGATGGTGGATTGTGTCCTTAGTTCATGGTTCGTGGATGGCAGATATGGTTTCCTCCTTCGACGTCTTAGTCATGTTGGTGTGTCAGATCTGAAGTTCGATGGCGTGTCTGGGATGTTGCCCCGGTGTGATTCATTCAATGATAATGATTTCGCCTTTGGCGAGCCACCTTGCGGGTCCGCAAAGCTGCACATCAACGGTAGAGCCGTGTCGAGGTCGGGTGTGGAGGTGATCCTTCATTTTTCTATTTGATGGTTGTTGTTGTGGTGGTGTCATCTTATTTATAATTGGCTGGTGTTCCTTTGTGCAAATGCTAGCGTTCTGCTGTCATTTCGGTTTTATCAGGTTAATATGTACGTGACCTGTACTATGATCTTCATGATATAAATGAAACACTTACTACCATGAAAAAAACTCTCTCGCTCTAGGTCTCTCTACTGCTAACACACCTCCGTGTAAAAAAACGATCTCTCTATCTCCATTTCACCCGCTCCCGTTCAAAGTATCTCTCCACTCTGCTATTTCGGTTAGCTCTCCGGCGATATCTCTCCCCTGTAAAAGTGCTCTCTCTGTCTGTCTGTCTGCCTCTCCTCTCGTGTCCCTCTGACTAAGCTACCTCTCTCTCTCTAAGTCACATGCATCGATCGCAGCGTGATTTGGTTTCATTAGGGCAGCACAGACGCCCTTGGATCCATGCATGCATGCACACCCCCAACACAAAGACGAAGATGAGTCCAACAGTGCAACCTCCAAATTTCATCCAAGCGCCCCTGTAGATAGATAGATAGATAGATAGATAAAGCTGTTGCCGCGCGCGTGCATGACGGTGTGTATGATCCGTCGATGCCCGGCCTGCTGTACGTACGAACGCCCGCCCTTGGATCTTTCTGGTAAATGGAAAAGAGGATCCGGGCAGGCATCGTCGTGCCGTAATTTCTCATTTTTGTCCGGGGTCATTCTTAATTGGTTACTGCGCGCGTTGCCTTCTCTACTCTGCGTTCGCATGCCCGTGATCGCGCTCGCATGCGTCGGCAAAACCTGCACGCCGCGACGCATCCTATGGCCGGGACGGAGAGAGGCGCATGTGTACATGCGCAACTGTGCGTCCATAGGCGCCACTCCTAGTCCTACAGGTCTACAGGCACGAGTGTTGACATGGGTGGCCTTTGCACAGGAAGAATTACCTGCGTGCGGCGAGCCAACAGATCTTCTGTTCCTAAATATAAGTCTTTATAGAGATTTCATCATGGACTACATACAAAGCAAAATAAGTGAATCTACACTCTAAAATGTATCTACATACATTCGTATGTGATCCATAGTAAAATCTCTACAAAGACTTATACTCCCTCCGTTCCTAAATATAAGTCTTTGTAGAGATTTCACTAGATGGACTACATACGAAGCAAAATGAGTGAATGTAGACTCTAAATACATCTATATACATCCGTATGTGGTCCATAGTATAATCTCTATAAAGATTTATATTTAGAAACGGAGGGAGTATTTAGGAACGAAGGGAGTACAGTGCATGCAAGAAGAAGAAAAAAACCAAGCACCAGAATAGCCACCGGTGATGCAGTACGACGGAGCCAGAGGCTGACCATCCTGGCTGAGGTGGCGGCGACAACAAGAGCGGCGCACGGGAAGTTACAGTAATTTAGTACCTCCACGAGACTATGGCACGTCTACCATTAATGCACCACAACCTGCAAAACGTTGACGCTTTGTTTGGATGTCTCCATTGAAGAGCTCCGTATTGAATTGGTCTGGAATTCTAAACCAGTGAGGAAACTGAAATGTCATGAATGCGAATTCACCTGTTTGGTTGTCCAGTGAATTGGCCCTTGAAATGCCTCTGAGATTTCAATACTAAATCAAATCCTGTTTGGATGACAAACTCAGCAAAGATCGTATCGTACAAGCAAAAAAGAGGTTATTACTTGTTCTACACGACTCAAAAATGAAATCGCCACCTCAGCAAGGATCGTCAAAAATGAAACTTGCATATAAATATCTGAGGTTATTACTTGTTCTACATGACTCAAAATGAAATCTGACCATGAATGGATATATAGCAAGGAAAATAAATAAATATTCTAGAAAAGCATCAGGAAAACACAAATGGTCATACAAGGACAACAATACTTTCTTACGATAACATAACACAATTTGAAACAATAACAAATAGCACGTACTCTCAAATATGGTCTCGTACAGGACAAAAATCACAACGATTCAAATAGATAGGTCCAAATGCTTGACATAAACAGTGTGTGGCAGTGGTTCATATATAGTTCGAAGCTCAATAGGACATAAAATAGATAGTTCGAAATTCAACATGACATAAAAGAACACAAACATATCAGGAAAGCATCAATCTTCAAGGCAACATTAGCAGCCATGTCTTCCTCATGGTGAAGGGTAGCTCCTTTAGAGCTTGAAACAAGTGATCATTGATTACCAACTTCCCATAACATCAATGCATGTCTAAATCAGGTATCAACTTAAGTGCATCAAGTATTTCAGCGGGAGTGGTAACCTTTGGTAGTGGAATGGGCTCAGTTGTCTTGAAAGCATCAACTAAGTCCTTCATATCTCCAAGCATGCAAAGAATAGCATCACCTGTTCGTTGCCCCTCTTGCGCTACTTCTGGATAGACTTCAACCAGTTCTTCTAATGGCTCTGCAGCAATCTCAACACCTGTCTTTGCACCCTCACCATTAGCATGATCTTTTGAATATATGATACATATGGACTCCCAGTTCTTGATTACTTTGGTTTTGTAAGACTTTATCTCCTTGCATGTCTTGTTTGCCACAATAAACATGAACGATAGTAAAGTTGATGCCTTGTTATTCTACATATGCATACTATATAAAGAATGTGTACTAATGATGGTTACCTCCACATATTTAGCCCAAACATCATCACTATCCATTGATAGCCTATTATTCGTCCAATCCCAACCAAACCACTTTGAGACAGGATCTTGCTTACGGCCTCATAGTGATGATCCAAAGTCCTCATTGCATCAAGTTAAATAAACTACATGCCAAGAGTAGGAGTCGTACCCTTAGACACAACAAAATCATCTTGGCGGGTTGTCCTCATTGCATCACGCAAAACTCTCGAGTCTGAAACTGAACCCTCCCAGCCAGGTAACACATAAAGAAACTTCATGTTCCAATCAACAACACCTAGCATGTTCGTGGTAATGGCTTGCTTTTATGTTCCTATACTTCCTTGGTCAGCCACACCAACAAGCACGTCAATATGACAACCATCTAGTGTTCCAAGTGCATTACCAAACCACTTCCATTTGCAATCACCAGGAGCTTGAGCGGTAGAGGAAGGTAACTTGATGGACTCCCCATGTAGAGAGAGTAGGGCTGTTAGGACAGTAGAGAAGTGTGTTTTGTAAGTGCCACACAACATCCTCATCTTAATACTATGACCAACTACAAGCAAGAACATAGCATCTTTCTCTTCCACGGTCACATATACACTATCACAGAGGCCACATTTCTCCCGCAACATGGTGCAAAGGTCATGAAAGTTTCGTTTAGTTAGACACAACTGATCATAGCATGTCACTTGAGCTCCATCATACATGCTTTTAAGCAAATATTTTCTATGCCTATGCTTCTCCTCCTCTTCATCATTAAAACTTCCTAGGTCCCTTGGTCCCCTATCCCTTTGTGTAGTAACAAATGCTAATGCAAGAGCACATGTTTCAACAAACAATTTAGTCAAAACAATTATTTTCCTCTTATGTCTCTTATTTTCTTCATTTATCCACTCAACCAACTCCAAGTGATCCAACACTAGTCTGTACAACTCAATTATCTAGATGTAAAACATGTCAACAAGAGATCACATACAATTTTGAGGGGATTTAGGACATATACCTTCAATTGGCCAACAGATCGACAAAAATTCCCTGATCTGCACAATAGACAAAACTGAACAAAAAAAATTAGAAATAGTGCAAAACATAGGAATTCTAGGGATTGTGGAGGGGTTTGACAAGAAGATCTAGGCTATGGCCATGGATCCATGGTGGAGTAGTTGTGGCTGCACAAAACGAGGAACAATCCCTACATCCATCGTGGTGGAGATGTAGTGACGTAGAAGGAGCATCAACTCAAAGGGCATCCTGGAGAAGGGAGGGACTAGGGAGGGCCACGGTAGGCAAGGATGACAGTCGCACATGGCTAAGGAGGGCGGAGCCGATGGCGGCGTGCCGGTCCAGGGCCGCCGCCGACCGCCATGGCAGGGTGTGGCACATGATGAATGGCAGTGCAAGGGGTAGATGGCGAGGGATAGGAAGGGATAGGAAAGAGGGGAGGGACAGACCTAATCGCTGCCAGTCGTCGTGGTGGTCGCCGCTGCCATCTGCATGCTAGGTCTCGCCGCCGCCACTTGCCTGCTAGGCCACCCCTCTCGTTCCCCCTCTCGTATCCTCTCTATCTCTCTTCTTATTCTGTTTCGCGGGCTCAAACGGGTATTTTTTGCGGGAGATGGCGATTTCAGGCCAATTCGAAGCGCTACCCCTCCAAAACGTGGGAGGCAGATTTTTCACGGGAGTCAAAACAGGTCTGAATTGATCTTTCTTTTTCAATACAAATCCAGTGTCCAAACAAACGTCTGTATTGATGTAGATGATTACCAAATCCTTTTTCTAGGCTCCATTGGAGACATCCAAACATACTGTAAACTTATTTTTGGCCAAGAACTGCAGGACAATAGTTCTACTCCTATAATGTTTATGTTAATAATAGA
This sequence comes from Triticum aestivum, assembly GCF_018294505.1. NCBI lineage: Eukaryota > Viridiplantae > Streptophyta > Magnoliopsida > Poales > Poaceae > Triticum > Triticum aestivum. The sequence goes on from NC_057810.1 coordinate 152,619,749, forward strand.
CACATATGTACATGCAAGTGGAAAAAGGAGAAAAATGGGATATCCAGATGCCCGGTCTACGTAAGCTAGTGATCAAAGATTAAGGACCAGAACTAGGACACCGGCATCAAGGAGGATTGTCAATCCACATAAGCATTCTGCATTCTTGCTTTCTATTATGTTCCCAAGGAGAATAAAATCATGTTTGAGGAGAAATTTGCATGTGTTCACTGTTGGAACTTCATTTTTGAAAATGTTTCCATTTCTTTTTCTCCTAATATTCCAGCATACCAAAATAATGATGTGCAAAGCAATCTTTTTTGAGGTCTCGAGAAGCCAGAAAAATTACCTCCAAATTTATTTTATCGGAGGTAGGTATGATCCAATGGAAAGCCAACAATTCCCAGGAAAGTTGCAGTCCCAGAAGAGACGTAATGTTATCTCTTCAGATCTTTTCATTATGGAAACTAGAGTTATAACATTATAAGTGCATGGAGAAGAAGCCAGAAGAAAACTTCATGTCTCAGCTTACTTGACCTCTTCCAAAGCCATTCGAAAATAATGTGGGCTTCGTAAGTTCTCATCATTCATTTATACATTACAGAGATGAAGAACCTTATCCTTTCTAGTGATAAGACCATATGTCAGGGTTTTGAGTGGTGATTCCCCGTTCCAACTCTTCCTGGATTTTGTTAAACTGGGCAAAAACTCAAATAGGCATTGTCCTATGAAAATGGCAGCAAGGTTTTTAATTGTAGCAAAATAGACTTGTTATATTTTCCACACTTTCTTCAATAGAAATCCATGAGGTATTTGTTCACTTGATATGTGATAGTGATTGGCATTGCTTTTTTTAGAAAAAGAGGATTACCGCCGGCCTCTGCATCAGAGTGATGCATGCAGCCCCTTTATAAGCAAAGTGACAGAAAAGTCCATGCCCCAGAACAAGCTCGCTCAGAGCTGAAGAAAAATAAAAAATTATAATATGCCATGACCGGCGAAAATAGAACGAGATGACTAAACACCTATCTTATTATTGGACCGCCATCCAAACGAGTTGTAAATATCCTGAGCTACCATATCCCATCAGACAGACCCAGTAACCAAAGGCTCCCTGACTTCCACAAGAGTGAGTAACGACCACATACGGATACAAGTTGTGGCCCTGTAGATAAGCTGCTAAAGATTTATAGAAGTTTGTCTGTTAAAAACCATGTCATTTCTATAGTTCCATATAGCCCAAAGTAATGCACATACTCCTATCCGAATATGTCTCGCAATATTTGTCTCTACTCCATTTATCCATGTCCTAGTTAACGTGTGAATACTATTTGAAGGGGTGATATTAAAGGCTATATGAACCGAGCGCTATAATAGTTTGGCAAGTGGACAATCGAGAAGGAGGTGCTTGATGGTTTCATCATAATCACAAAAGCTACATCTTTGATTACCCTCCCAATTACGTTTTGCCAAGTTATCCTTAGTCAGAACCACCTCCTTTTGAACAAACCACATGAAGACTTTGATTCTTAACGGGACTTTGACCTTCCAAATATGTAGAAAATAGGAGGGATGAGAAGAATGATTTGATTAATTGCAGTATTCCATCATATGAAAGCAAAGTAGAGCAACCAACAAGCCTTCTTTCAATCCTTGACACGTTGGGGGTGAAATAAAAGCTTTTAATCTAGCCATGGGGTGTGGCATTTTTGTTCCCATTTTAGCTCTTTCTCCTTCATTCTGGCCACAATACGGAAATTGAGTGCTCATTGGTATGATGTGTTCACGATCGAGGAGGCATCATTACCATAGAGCATTGTTGGTTTCTTGAAATCTATCAATAAACTTAAATGTGCTTTCCACCAGAATGACCCTTCTCTTTTTTTGCAAGGGAAAGATATCACTATAGTAGATCTCCCAAATAAGTTTCACCCAAGGCAAGTTTTCATAGTTAAAGAATTTGTGGAGGTTCTTGATCAGTAGTGCTTTTTCCTGACCATACGGAAATGGGGTGCTCATTGGTATGATGTGGGCACGATCGAGGAGACAACGTTATCTGTAGTCATCCAATATTGTCATGATGCGGCTTGCGTATATAGTCGTTGTAATGGCATTGATACATTTTATGCTGACTATGTGGGGAGATGATGACAACATATTTTGTAGCTCTAGAAAGAAAGATGCGAGACCTAGAATGGCGGTTTATCAAACTTGTTGGGGCCGGCCATGACATATGTTTTTTTATAAAAGGAACGTCTCAGGTTATCGTACACTAAACATGCGCTAATCCGAGGTCGCGTGAGCAGGGGATATGGGGTTGCTCAGCCCCGAGAACAAGAGCGGGCTATGGTAATATGCTATTCAGTTCCATGGCGCCGGTTCGAGCCCATAGCCATGCTTCGTGTTGGATCCATGAAAGAACGCTCGAGGTCAACGGCTAGTTACCCTCGAAAACGCAGCCATTGTGATGCTTCCATAAGCTCCGAGCAGTGAGGATGTCAGAATCATCCAATATACAAGCGAGTTGCCACCCTAGCGATCTCGATGTCATCTCTGTTCCAGATGAAATCTTGATCAAGTTTGACGCGTGTCCACTTTATAACCAGAGTCATTTTACAGTGCATCCGGACGATATGGACCGTCCGTCGGAGCGAATTCGACGGTCCAGATCCGATGCAATACGCTGATGTCACGTGTATTATATCAGATCCCGAGGGGCATTTTCGGAAGAAAAAATATTTTGAACTGATCTGATTTTCCCTCCCAAATATTTCGAGGGTATTCTCGGTACAAATTTCAGGGTTATTTTCGGTTCAATTTTTATCCTGTTCGATAGGGTTTATTCCTCGCCGCCGCTAGGGTTTTAATCCTCGCCAGCAGGATCTAGCCACTCGTCGCGTCCCCTCCCTCCCTCGCCGCCGGCAGGATCTAGCCGCGCGTCGTGGCCCCTCCCTCCCTCATCGCCGGCAGGATCTAGTCGCGCGTCGCGGCCCCTCCCTTCCTCCACCCCAATTCCCTCGCGATCTCGCACCACTTTTTCAACGAACACTAGAGAAGGCCCACTGCCCTTCCCGCGGCGGCCACCGGCGAAGAGTCGGCGCCATCCCACCTCCCAGTCCTCCATGCGGGTGCCTATAGCCACAACGTTATAGGCAACCTCTTTCCCACACCCCAATTGGTTGTTTGCGTCCTCTACATATCATTTCTCGGCCATGCCTGCAGCTTTGATCTGGCCATGCATCTCGTCCGATGGCAAGGTGGTTGGGTATGGATCATGTTCTGCGGGACTAGATGAAGCCGGCCGCCGGCCTCGACGGCCAGCCCCATTCGTCCAGCCCCGACTGCATGATCTATGAACGTTCAATCATTGCATTCAACATGTATTCTTTCAATTTGGCTGATAGGTGAGATTTGGAGATCAATAGAGATGATAAGCTATTAATTTTGGAATGTACTATAAACAATTCATAGCTTATGTTGCTCAATATTTATGATGCTCGCTTCTTCTTGTGCTGGACTGGGATCAACAGACTTGGCATGTGCTTTATATGAAAAATTAGATTCACATGGGATATCCACCTTTTCAAGATTGCTGTTAATTCTTATTATGATGTTTTAGCCTTGTTAAAGGGAGAGTAATGGTCCTCGCAAAAAGCAGAGAGAAAGGAATGAGCATTTGATTCTTCCATATGTTGCATTTCATTCTTCCGTGTTTAGTTATGTCCAACATTTGTTACATGCACACACTTGACAAGGTTAGTACAAGTAGTAGTTTTTCCTTTGTTTTGCAGGGCTATGACAGAACATGCTATGTGATTCCGTGAGGCAGGATGGATGTACCATGGCCACACCACTGTGCTCCTGAAGGTGACCGCTTCAATTCAGCGTTGCAGCACATGCAGAGGCCCCCTATGGTACGTGCTTTACTCTTGTTATCCTATGCTCTATTTTTTTGCTTTGTGGCCTGCCTACGAGATATAGCTGGGATTGCGTGTTGAATCAGACAGTATTTTTGACTTCTGTTGTGAGGCTATGCTCATGCTCGTACCTTTTTCTCTCGTATGAAAATAGACATACCATAATCCATTATTCTTCTAGGGTTGCCCCATGCACCATTACTGTCACATGGTACTAAAAAGCAAATATAGATTTCTACGAGATCCCGTAGAGACCAAATTTATTTCAAGCAAAAATATAGTAACCAATATTATTGAAATTTTACAACTTGACTCATGTGCAATGGACTAAGAACACGGCTAGGAAACCTTCTTCGGGACTAAAACCCAACCACACCCTCCTCTATCGCTTTATGACCAAGTGAACACTCCACACTGCTGGACTAACTGCTTGCATCTTCGTCATCTTTAACCGCAGCTGCATCCGATAGCCTAGCATGGTATTGCTTGAACCTATTCCTATACTTCATTTTGTTGTAGGGTGAATCTACAAGCACAACAGGTAGCTCTTTTCTGAATTTCTCGATGTACGCCTGCATGCAAGGATATGTTAGTATCGTTCCTTTACCTTCAGAAAATGACATAATTTTAGGTGTTACTCTACGTACTTCATCATATTGCTTGCTCAGTTTTAGTCCCATAAATAATTCGATGTTCTTCAGCATGTACAGTGCACAACATGAACTGCAACATTTTATGTTGTTAGATCAGCATTTCAGATATTAGCAATCTAAAACAAAAACAATAGCTAATATTTTTGACTGATGTTTCATCGGATTTTGGCACTTTAATGTTCCGTACTGGCCATCGCGTCATGTTAATGTCTTCCCATGCATTGCTTTCTATTCCATTGACTCGCCTCGCTGCTCTCAGATGTGCTTCCATCCCACGTACCTGCAAGCCCAATGAGATGAGAAGTTGCCTACGAATAATACTTACATACGATATCAAATCCTTTGTTATAATTAAATATGTTGGAATTCTCACCATGTTATGTACTTCTTTGGGTACCATAAAGTGGAAAAGTGAATCAAGAACCTGAATCTCCTTCATTCTGGGGTTTAATACCACAAGTAACCAGTGGACGTTTTGGCTGTTCGTAGGTAGGAAAACCTGAATTGCACAAATAATTAGATCAACGTGTATAGTAATAAAAAAAATCTGTTCAAAGTCAAGTTAAAATACCATATCATGTTTCAGGTAGCTGGTGCCTTGTGTTGTTCCAGGAATGCCTGCCAAAGCGTCCTTGTAGCACTCCTCTATCCTACCATCTCTTTTGAGCTTAGCGCCGCCGGCCACCCTCTCAATGTAAACCAGTTGGCCGTCCCTTGTGTCAATTGGGTCATCATGACGCATGAGCTGGATCGCAGCATCAACCACCTACAACAATAATTAAGTTAATTGTAGTGTACAAAAATGAAACTTCATAAACTAATTTGTGAAATATCTTACTTCGTCACCCAACCATACGGCTTCTTCAGATCCATCTTTTTGGGTGAGGCATTGCAAATGCTTTGATAGCATGACAATGTCATCAACTAAGACCATTTGTTTTTCATGATTTGTACTGTTGATCAGTGACACCACGAAATCCTGTCGAACCACATTTAGCTGGTCCCTCAGGGTTTCATTAACTTCTGACCTCTTTTTTAAGTTGCTAGAGCTGATTTTCCTCTTTTTATTGTTCGTGTCCTCGGAACCATTTGTAGACTCTGATGGAGTCTTGTTTTTCCTTTTTTTCTTCTCAGTATCGTACGAAGCATACTCGCCATTCTTAAATAATTGCAATACCACATTTTTATTTTTGCCTCCATGATTTGGTGGCGTCGATTCAACCACACTTACTTCTTGCTGCTTTCGAAAGGGTTCATCATGGCTGTCATCATCTGCGAAGGCACGGGGCTCTTCGAGCTTTCATGATCCCATAGCCTTCATAGAGTGCTGCTTACTCCATATGTTGAACGGAATCTGTCATACGAAATAAAGCGCATGTTAGCCTTTAGCAGATTCTTGCTCAATTATATGTAAAATGTGCATGATCTGGAATTCTTCAAGGCTTATGGTGGCATTGGAATGCATTTGCTTATCCAAACTAGGAGCACCCTGGATATCATCCACCTCTTTCAAAAGCTTATGAATACCACTGAGACCCTGTTTGAGTTTTCTTTCAGCTCTTTCTAATGCTTCATCCTGTACGTGCAAGATCACATGTTATTTCTAAAATGACAATGATGGTTTCATAATTAATTTAACATGCGTACGTCAAACTCTTCATCAAGGTTCTTCATTGGGGGATCCATGTAATCATTATTTAATCCCTGCTTACAATGGTGCTTAGCAGCGACCTCCGTGACATCATTTTGTTTCCCCTGGTCAAAAGCCTGCTCAGCATTCTCAATAGAGGCCTCCATTGGGTGTGAAGGTGCCCCGAGGTCAGAAAGATGTATGTCCTCCAGTCCTGGAAATATTCCGTCGCGTTTTGTCTTTAAAAAATACATGTTAGTCTGGGGTGTTTTCATAGTAAACTAATTTAGAAAAAACCTTGTACACATAAATTTCCAATTATATATACTAATCTCATAATTGTAGGCTTACGTTCAATTCTTTGATGAGGTCCTCTGTGAGCTTGCCATTTGTATGGGTATGCCTAAGGCACTTATCCATTTTCTTTTCAAGGGTGCACATCCTATCAACTTGTTGTGCACCAGCCTCCCGCACGAGGGAGGCAACTTCTTGCAAATCAGTCAATACACGTCCGACGAGTACCTTCATCCGAGACTTTGAAACAGTTAGAATCATATAACTTCATACTAGTCGCAATGTTACAATATATATTGGGTGCCTGATGTAACTCATTTACCTGAGCGCCAGTCTTCGGTTTGGCCAGCGTACCATCTCGTGTTGGAATGAAAGGCCTCATCAGGTCCTCAACATACTGCAGTTTAGTGTCGTTAGTATGATTTAGAAAATATACATGTTATATAATCCAGGCAATGTGCTGACATTTTACCTCTCCAACTCCCAGATAATTATTCTGGATTATATTACCAACCTTTTTTGCCTTCTCCTTGCTCCAGTTCTGGATCAGCGACCTTAACCTTGATTCATACGAGATGCTAGAGTCGAATTGGTGCACTCTGAACTTCTCATAGTACCATGTCTGCATGACAACAAAAGCAGTTTACAAATATTCTCGTACATTATGTAATGTATGTTAGGTAAGTGATAATTGTAATACTACGAGTTACCTGCAGCAGTGCTAGATTCCCCTCCAGAATTGCCTCGCCATTTACAAAATTCTTCACGCTATCCATAAGATAGTCAAGCGTTAGCTGTCCAAGATTTGTGCCCTTTATCGTCTCAACGTTTCTAACAATCCCAATATATTTGTTATCCACATACTCCTCTTTTGTTCGGCATACATATTTGCCTATGGTGTACAAGACAAATGGCCTGACAAAATTTGGTGTGCTGTTGCCTTTCTTGGCTAGCAATCCTTTGAAAGTTATTTTGGTGTCATTACGGTCTTTCAGTTTCTTCCACAACTCCATATTATCATCAAGATTTGAAGGGGCGTGCTTCTTCCCATGGCAGGGCATGCCTGTTATATGCGCTACATCTTCTAGTGTGATCCTACATGGTCTTCCGTTGATGATAAAGGCATCCTGCTCTGCATCATATGAATTAGCGATGGCCATGCACAATACACGTCTTAATTTGATGCTAGGTGTCTTGAGAAGTCCACCCAGTCCTATCAACTGGATGTACATCCTTTGTTGCGTGTTTAATCCCTTTATGAAGTCCTCATATGGCGGCAAAGAAGCATCCTGGGTTCAATGGATGTGCAAGTGTGATTAGATTCAGCATGGTATACAATTTAAACACTCATACAGATGAACACAACTTATATATACCAACATAAAAATTATGCTCTACGCTACTTCATGAGGTAATTTGTTTACAAGCAAGCTGAGTTCCATGAATGTGCAAATACTAGCATTAGATTCAGCTTGGTTACGTTTGAACAGTCATATAAGGTAATCTCCATTGCAAGGCGCTGATCTGAAATAGATTCGAAAATAAAAACTATCCAACCGTGGTCTCCTCAACTCTAGGCGCTAATCATGGTCAGTAGTATGGAATTAAAACATGGGCCATCGATGCCTTCAATAACTCGTGCGGAAGGAAAAAAGAAGGCAAGCACTCGCTGCCCTAATTGGCATCGACAAGACCAGAACCTAAGATTTAGCCTGGAATTAATCAATGAACTGCCAATCTGGTAGGAAACAAATCCTAGCGCCCTCCCCTAATGCCCCCCAACTTAATTTGTTTAAAAACATGCTGAGTTACATGAATATGCAAACAACGAGTGGGGTTGCAGCAAGAGATCATGGGATTAAGATCGTGGCACGAAAAATAGCAGCAGCTGTAGTAGGAGATCGTGGGGAGTTACCTGAGGATTCATGTTTGGCTCCGTCGTTCGGTCTTGCTGGACTCCTGGGTTGCTCCGTCCTTCAGTCTTGCTGCTTTGGGCGGCACAGAAGGACGAACTATGATCTATGAGGTTTCAAAGGATCCCTATTTATAGGGATCGTAACAACCTGGGCATATATCCACGTATGATTTCTTCGGTTGGAGGAAATCAAGGGAGGGGACCCACCACGTAACAACACTTAGGTCTCCTGAGAATCACGACCGTCAAAAAGATATAGTTCCCATTTCTTTGAAAAACAGCCAAAAGAACTGGACCGCTTTTTTTTGAGGGCAAGCATTTAGCTTTATTACGGCCACCAGCTCGGTGCTGAAAGCATCCGCGGCATGATCAACGCGTCCAGCCCGCGCAACCACCACCTCTCCTGTGTGATCCCGCGCAACCACGCCCCATCCCCCTTGCATGCCATCTTCAATGAATGCCCCGTCCATATTGAATTTAATCATATCCTCTGGATGAGGGGACCAGCAAGGCACGCTTGCTGGTGGGGAGGTTGTTTTGCAGAAACACCCCTGGTACTCTCCGGCCGTGCATGCAACCCTAGCAGCGAATTGCGTGTGATCCATTGGCTCGGCTTGTCTCCCTCTCGGACTTTGTTGCGCTGAGCCCACCATTGCCACCACATGATGATAACCAACATCCGGTCCTAAAGTCAACTAGGATTAACTGTTCACACGTGAAGTATTTTCCTCTCTCTTGTGAAGCTATTTTATTGCCCATCCGTGCTCATACCTTTTTTCCTCGTATATGTGAGACCAAATTTTGTTGATAATACCGAATCATGTCTGGTGCTGCTCAAGATGGCATGACACCCTGGTTTTCTCTTCGGTGAGATTCATCACTCACTGCAATATTTGCCTTTCGGCCAAAATATTTCAGCACTCGCTGAATTTTTTCTGGAACTTCTAACTAGCGATGTTAAAAAACTATGAAACTTCTAACTAGCGACGTAATTGTTCTGAATCTTGTCTAGACTCCGACGAAACTTAAATATAAATTTAAGAATTCAGTTAACCTTCCTAAGCTTCAAATTCTTGTCAAAAGCAAATATATGTTTCAGCGTCTCCTATGCAGACCAAATTTATTTCAAGAATAGTATAATCAACCCATCAACATCGGGCATGTTGCAGTCCTGTCGACAGGTCATGCACTAAACAAAATAAAATGAAGAAAAGCAAAGGATGAGAATTTAAGAAATGGGCTTATGAATGTAAACACACTAGGCAACAATCATACAGTATAATCAACAAAGGTACTGCATCAGTAATCAACAATCATACACTTGAACCGCATGGGTGGCTCGCCCTCCACTCCTCATAACCCCGCAACATAGCACGTGCCCGCCGCACCACAGCTTATTCAGACATGCCCTTCACTTGATCCTCGACCGGCAGCATGGGCTCACCCCGAGCGTCGACGCGCGACATTGGCCCCTCCTCCTCTGCAGCACAACTGAGGTAGTGTTTACTTGACTTGCAATCTAGGACTACAAGTTAATGGCTGCCTTACATGTCAGAATTTCTTGATATATCCTTTGTTTCTCTTTGGCCTTGCCAAACAGCAACAATTCACTTTTATGGAAATTGATTTTGAGCCCAGACATTTGCTCAAAAGTCCCTATAATGAATTTGAGATCTTTTACACTTTCCTCCTCATCTTTGATCAAGAATATAGTGTCATCAGCATATTGTAGCATATTAATCCCCTTGTCTTCTCCTTTACTTAACACCCCTTTAACCAGATCATGCTTCAGAGCATTATTCATTAGAATGGCTAAGGCATCAGTAGCTATGTCAAACAGTAAAGGTGACATAGCATCTCCTTGCCTTAAACCTTTAAAAGTTTTAAAATATGGACCAATTTCATCATTCACTCTAACTCCAACATGCCCCCCTCTCATAGTTTCCATTACTCAGTCACACCATTTATCAGGAAATCCTTTCATTTTTAACATTTGAATCACAAAGGGCCATTTTATTTTGTCATATGCCTTCTCAAAACCTACTTTGAATATTAGGGCATCTTCTTTATTCTCGTGGAAGGAATTCAAGGCCTCATGTAGTATTACCACCCCCTCCATTATATATCTACCCTTGATAAAGGCAGTTTGGGTTCTGGAGATCACAGGGGCCACACATTTAGCCAGCCTATTTATCAATACTTTAGTAATGATTTTAAAACATAAATTTAAAAGACAAATAGGTATAAATTTCTGAGTTTGTTTAGCATCATTGGTTTTTGGGACCAAAGTGATTATGCCATTATTAAGTCTGGCAATATTGATTTCCCCTTTTGCAAAACTGTCCACTAGGGCTTTCAGATCCCACTTAACCACTTCCTAGAAATCTTGATAAAAATCAGCAGGGAACCCATCAGGGCCTGGGTTTTTGTTTCTTTTCATCCCGAAGACAACCTGATGTATTTCAGTTAGGGAAAAAGGTGCCAAAAGTTCCGTTTTATCATGTGTTACCCAACCTAATTTTGGCGTAAAAAGGAATTTAATCCACTAGCCCAGCTTATAAGTTTTGGGCCCACCCTCCGGTTTCTTCCTGGATTCGCCACTGCACAATGCCAAAAAATTTCTAAGTTCTTAAAGAACTGTTTGCTGATATTTGCTGCTATTGTGCTACGCATTTGCACTTGCTCATTGTTATGAAAACCCTGTAATACCGAAACCCTAGGAAAAAATTATCGAGCAAGCTACTGATGTAGAAAAATTCCTTCCATCTCTGCACCGCCTTCCATCTAACCTCCGACTGAAAATCCTAACTATTTAATCTCCAACTTTGAAAACCATATCCAACTCCCGAAATGGCAACACAACAAGGAACAAAGAAGCCGAAGATTACAAGTTAGGGTTTCTCACTTCACCTAGTCGCAGGTAGTCGCTAGGTGCTTGCTGGCGGCCTCCCAATCTCACTCCGCGCTCTTCTGCTCCAACCGTCGAGAGCGGCGGCGGCGTCGCTGCAGGGTGATTTGTGGGGAGGGTGGGGATGAGGGGGCGGGGGTGTGTGGGCGATGGGGGTGATGACATGGACCGGTCCATGGGTCCAGTTCGTAAAGAAACAACCAAACAGGCCCACAGGCCGCTTATCTGTCACAAAGTAAAACCCTATGTTACTAATAAAAGAACACAAAGGAAAATCCTTTTGTCTAAAAAACAAAAACAAAGGAAAATCGTAAAAAATAGGGAAATCCTTTTTGGGTGAGTTCAACGTGAACGTGATGGTGAGAGGCTCAAGGAGGAGTTTTGTGCGTTTACAACACCTTTGTTTTAGAGAAAAAGATGCACCTTACAATGTCAAATTATAAAATTGTTATTAATAAGTGCTAAAAATTCCTTATTTATAAAAAAATGTTTCTCCCAATAAAACAAACTTCAATAATGTGGGTAGGTAATTGAGTGGCCTTTCTCGCCCCCACCCCCCTCCATCTCTCGCATATTCGGGCCATTTACCGCATTTCTATGGTTGTAACCTCGAAAGTTCAAGATCTTACGTGGCCACATAAATCATAGCAGGGAATGGGATGAGTGCCCCATGTTAAGCTCTTTGGTCCATATATGTGCCATATGTTACCAACGGGAGGCGTGGCCTCGACGCATGCAATCTAGGGCTATGATGTCTGGCTGCTGTCGTTATAATCAATGCAAATTTGTGAGGGGCTAAAAATTCACGGGACCTGGCGTGGTGTCATCATACAACCCCTAGAGGGTGTGGTAAAACATCGAGAGCGGCATGCATCGGCCCTCACATAGGTTGTGTGCAAATGGGTGGCCCCACTTGTGAGGAGTAAGTAAGCGAATAATTTTACAGGAAAATAAGAACGCTGTTGAGATCAAGTGGGCCCACACTTTATTGTAGTGAGATAGAGGGAGAGCTGGCATGTTGGTCCATAGGTATTGATGCCATTATAGCATGTCAAGATAGATTTGATATCACAATAATGATGTGTAGTGGCATTTTTGAGCATGTGTCTAACGAAGCGATGGCTTTTTTTAGCAGTAGAAATTCCTAGTGGCGAGATTTAGTTGTGGGACACAATTGGTGGCATAAATGATAAAAACCCTTTTTTGTAACTACAACATTTGGGATCACTTATTGTCAGAATTCATAATAATTAACTACTTTACCTAGAACGTTGAATGGTTCAGGAACATTGATGGGTGGGGTATCAATCAATAGGGGAAACTTCCATGACGATAACATGGGGACTTTCAATATCCATCATCACGAGCACACAAAATTCTAACCCTAAATAGATACAGCTCACGAGCTATTTTATCTAGTCATGCATGTAAGTTATAAGTCTTGTTTTTTTTGCATTAGCACATTTATATGCTACTCTGCCATGTTACATCATCAGTTCATGCATTTTTATGTAACAAGTGAATTTTGTTGCACTAAAGGGTTGTTTGGTTTGTGACTAACTTTGCCAAAGATTGCCATACCTAAGGTTAGGCAAGTTTGACCAACTTAAGTGAGTGTTTGGTTCCAGCCACACCTTAGGCAAGCCACACTTGGGTCCCATATGGCATACACACAAAAAGTGTGGCAAGGTTCCCTTAGGCTTGCCAACTTGTGGCTCTCATTTTGATGAACTAACCTTAGGCAAGCTTGGGAAAAATGTGTGGCAAAATGTGGCAATGCTAGTGCTCTCTTCGACATGTATGGTTGATCCTTCATTTTTTTACTACATGGTACTATCCCATTTAGTTGCTTATGTAGCAATTAATAAGTTATGCATTTATTTTTTCAACGTCATTTGCAGATATTTTACGTTGTCATCAATTACATTATGTTTCATAGACTATGTGCCTGCTGAATTATCATATTAAATATACTTACGCAACATTTTGTACTACATGTAGGTCCTAAGTGATGACGTTGACAGCGACCCAGAAACCCAGAGGATCTTCAGGAGGCAAAAGGTGAGGCAGCTGGAGAGTGGTGAGCTCGAGAAAGCTGTGGGGCCTAGATTCAGAAACGGCTATAGATGCCCTTTCTGCAACAAGGTGATGAAAGGCGACCTATTGAGTACCATCAACCATGCAGTTGGAACATTCCAAGACAACATCAAGAATGGCTACGCTTTCAGGGTGAAGCATGCCGCGTATGCCGATTACTTGACCATGCTTCTTTGAGGCTTTAGGGAAGTGCGCACCCTCGCAGCTAGAACTGATGCTCTTTTGGTTTTAACTATGCTAAGTACTACCCTATGCTATACTTTGTTGGTGAAGGTTTATGGTCGAAGTATGTGCACCAGTACTACTAAGTGGTGCTTGCTTTTGGATATATGGAAGATGGTTGAACTATGTGCACCAGTACTACTAAGTGGCGCTTGCTTTTGTATATATGGAAGCGTTGAACTAAGGTAGAACTATGTTAATTGGTGTGTGGTTTGGCATCTCTGCTTGTTAAACTCGTGCTCATTAATCATCGGCTCATTTAGATTAAGTAGCATAAAACCCTGATTGGCTAGGTTCGTTTGAAGCTAGTTAAGCTTGTGAGCGCTCGTTAACAGATTCTGATGTGTTATGGTATACATGATGAGTGTGTACATGTGGTTTTCAAGAAGGAAGATGGTGACTCAAAAAGGAAATGCACTAGTTTGTTGCCTAAGGTGTTGACCCAAGTAATACTAGAACCATCGTGTTTGTGGCGTGGCTACATGATAATCACAAAGTCTCGATCCAAGTAATACTAGATCACTTGATGACAATTTGATCTGATGTTTTCACAAGTCTTGAACATTAGGGTTTGTGTACACAATTTTCAATCCCCAACCCATCCACCCCAGACACGATCTTTGGATTGCATCACGTAGATGTACAAAATCCAGTTCCTAGCTCCTGCCCCAAGCGCCTACGCTTGTGATTTTTTTCTAGGATCCTAATTAAGCGCCACTGCATTGAAGGTGCCCAACGCCGACCAATCAATTTTTCTCATAAGTACTTCCGCTATAGTAGGTAACTACCAATTACTCCCCGCTTCTCTCCCCCTGGGTTACGCTCTAAAACCATCGCCGCCGCTCACACACCCGCCTCCCTGTCGCCGGATATGAAATCCACTCATGGAGGTCGATTGGACGTCGTGACAGATCGTGGCCATGGACGTGAGGGGCCTGTCATGGACGGCATCATGATAGATCGTGGACTTGCGGGGCTAACCACCGACATCGTCGTCCATATCATGGACCAGGATCCCCACAAGAAAGCTCTGGACTACTCGGTGTTCGACCCAGAGAAGCATCGTGTCAACGAGGTGCAGTACTCTATCGTCAATCACAAGCAGCAGCACATGCATGGCATGGACTGGAATTCCGTTACGGTAATTTTAATTTTTTAACCCTAGATCTGTCTTCAAGTTTTAGGTTAGAGGTTAATCATTAAACCATCAATACATTTTTGAATTGGCATAATGGAATGTAGCTCTAAATATAATGTTGATCATCAGTACGTAATGATCATTATTTATTCAATCAATCTTTGAGAAATTAATGGTTCATCCACTCCACAATTTAGTGCGTTTTGGAATTATGCCAAAAGTCAGACATCATAAAGGTTGTGCATGTTTATTGACAATTTTTTTGAAGTACATCATATGATTTATGCTTTCATATGGATTTGATATTGCTTTTTTCTCCTTAAATTTTCAAAGTTAATAAATATTTACTCTAAAAATAATTTATAGGCACTACAGTATGAAACTTAGGGAATATTAGGTACTGTAAACAATGGTGCAGCTTATATCATACATAATTTAAACTTACAGCCTTATTCTCATGATTATGCGGACATTTTCCAAGGAGAGATGGATGTACACACTCAAAAAACCCTTGAAGAATTGGAGAATGGACAGTGCAACATGCTTAAGCGTATGGCGTATCGTTGCGCGTTCTGTGGCAAATATCTGGACCCAGCTTTCGTTAGTATTCTTGAGCACGCCGAAGGAGTTGCCAAAGGATACCAAATGAAGCATGGTGTGAGGGCAAAACACAAGGTGCTAGCCCAATATCTCAGGAATTTGTCGGACAAAGAGAAGGTCCGAAGAAGGCGTTATGAGAACCAGCATGCCAAAGAATAGATGAATAAACGAAATGCTAAAGAGGTTCTGGTTGGCATAAGTAGTCATTTGCGGTTTTTTTAATACCAATGAACATTTTAATTATCATAGTTTTTGCAGAAATGTTAAATTTATTATATTTAATCATAAAATGCATACAATTCAATTATTGATTTTTTCAAATATTTGTAACCTTGCATCTAATAGTTTACCATTTTATTGGTTAACCATTATTTTCATCTATATATACTGTGGAGTGCTTGAAATTATTCAAGATCAATTGGTGTACTGAAAGACTCATCCACATGCAATATGAACAACAGTGTATTTTTAAGGTTTCTTCAAAAGAACACCTGTGGTCATGCTGATCTTTTCTGTTTGGCCAGAATTGGTAAAGCTGCCAAATCTGCATCTGATCCGACCCAACACTTTGTTCCTTTTGTGGGCCTGCACAAGTGGGAGGCAGAGAGAAAAGTGGGTGATGGCCCCAACCCCAACCCCACCCCCATTCCAATCCCACCCCACTTTGTTCCACTTCGTTCTTTGCAGAGACAGAGAGGCGACACGGAGGGCGGCGTCTAGGGTTTGCCAAGCCATCACCTTGGCCGCCCCCGTCGTCGTCAAATCTTCCGGATCTGCGAGGCCACCCACTCCCCCTTGCTCCGGCCACTATTCTGCACTGCTTCGTCGACAGCAAGGTCAAACAACCGCAACTTTTCATCCCCAATCCTGGTCGCGCCGCCCGAAGCTCCGGTGGTGCCAGATTCAAACAAGTCCACTCCAAGGTAAGATTGATCTTCCCTGCCCTTCGAATGTCGATCTGGTAGCTCCGCCCATGTTTAAATCTTACACTTGCTTGTGTGCATATTTCTGGTATTCGCAGATTTACTGTCAACTAGTAGGTCATATTGCAACAAGTAATTTTACAGTAAGGTGGGTGTTGGCCAGCATACCTTGCTCGTCGACATAGCCTTCACTATGCTACCATCTTGCTTGACAGATGCTATCAAGTAGTTTTTCCCTCTGTAAAATGACCCCCCACTGCTAGATATAGAAAAAGTATATTCACAGGAGCATACACATGTTTTGGTTTGTTGGGATAGTTTGAAGACTGTGTATATGTATTTGTTGATGCTTAGTTATTAAAAACTAAAAAGGCGAGCACAGAAGCAGTCCATGAGGAAATTTGTAATGATGGAATGAGGATCGGTTATAGTTTCATGTATTACTCGATGGTAGTACAATGATTAGTGCATATTTTGAAGGATTTGTCAAGTATAGACTGCTCTTGATTGGTGCATGTTTTTGATGATATGTGCACACATGTAATATTTTTGATTGGTGCATATTTTTGCTGATTGTTGTTACTGCTTACTTGAATTATGTCAGCCTATCTCCAAGATATGGTATGGGCTTGTTGTGATCAATGAAAATTTGTTGTTGGATTTTCTCACTGTTGGTTTTCTGCCATTATACTTCATAATCATGATTTTACTTGTTGGTATGGGTAGTAATGAGTAAATAAATAGCAAGTATACAAAAGGGTGAGTATTGGTCAGCATACCTTGCTCGTTCTCATAGCCTTCACTATGCTGTCATCTTGCTTGAGAGATTCTATCATGTCCTTATTCTCACTGGAAATTGGAAAATTAACCTCCACATCTACCTCTAAAAATGGTATGTACAGCAGCAAATGCATTATTTGTTTTGTTGGGACAATTTAAAGGCATTATATTTATTACCTGATGGTACCACACAACAGCACATCAGGAAATTTGCAGTGATCAAAGGCAGATCAGTTATAGTTTCACGTATTGCTTGATGAGAGCAGTCAATCATGGTTCATTTGTACATGGCTACTAATTGGTTGGTTACCAAGTTTTCTTGTCCAGCTCACAAAATTGTAACCTTGAAATATCCTAATTGGTTATGTCTGCCCAAGGAAAAGTTAACAAACGTCAACACAGTACTAGCAAATACCCGACTTCTAGAGCGGACATGTAAGTACAGACACTAACTTCACTGGTTTTCCTTGCGCACCCTTGTCATCGTTCTTTTTCTTCCTCCCAGCATTGACATTTGGAGCGCCCTTGCGTTTCTTGCAAAAAATGAAATAGATGAATCTGCAGCCAGCATTCGAAAACATGTTTAAGTACGCACAATTGTGCCGATGCCCACTTGTTTGGTTTTGCGTAATCCTCTTCTGCAACCTCTAATGGTCTCTTCCTAGCCCTCCTCAGCCCACCATCTTCTGCATCTGAATCTCCCTCTTCTTCTGCATCTTCTTCTTCTTCTTCTTTTTCTTCTTCTTCTTCTTCTTCTTCTTCTTCTTCTTCTTCTTCTGTATCTGCCTCTGTCTCTTCTTCTGTATCTACCTCTGTCACTTCTTCTGTATCTGACTCTGTCTCTTCTTTTTGCTTCTTCCTCCTTATGCTATTTGATTTCCCCGATTTTTCCTACGTAAATTGAAGAAAAACATGTGAACACTCTCCGGGAGAACATATTAACACTGTAAGCATGTATGGAAATGAACAATGAGATTAACATGTGCACTAACTTCGTTGCTTTTTTTGACTCTTCCTCTTCTTCTGTATCTGAATCTGTGTCTTCTTCTGTCTCTGAGTCTTTCTCTTTTCGCTTCTTCCTCCTTGTGACCTTTGATTTCCCCGATTTGTTCCTGAGTAAACTGAAGAAAAAGAGAGAACATATTAACATTGTAAGCATGTATGGAAATGAACAATGAGATAAACATGTGCATAAACTTTGTTGCTTTCTTCCCTCTCATCCGCTCGCGCCTGGGTTCAATCCTCTTGTTCGATTCTTCGGTAGTTGGTCTCCCTTTTGAAACTATTTTGATTGGATTTTCCACGTCATCAGTGCAGCATTCGCGAGCAGCAGAGAAGTATGCCAGCAAAGGAACAAACGATTTATGGCCTTCATCAAAATCAGTTTTTTCTCCATCAACCAATATACTCCGGAGGAGCTCCATGACCTGTTCTGACTGTGAATCGCTAGTTGCGGCTGTGAATAAAGCGTCACTAGCCATGTTGCGTAGTTGATGATACTTATTCATGTGATCAGACCATACATGAGTATTCGCAATCCTCGAAGAAGGGAACGCTGGCTTGGCATGCATTGTCCATCTTTTCTTGACAATTTTTTTTGGAAATGTGCGTACACCAAGATGATCCAGAACACAAAATATATGTGCGCATGGGTAATCCTGACTTTCCAACTTTTTACATTTACAAGCTGCATCATCCAGTCTTGCTCCTGTAAACAGCCAAGTCACGTGATATATAAAATCCACAGGCTTAACATCCACGCCTTGTGCATCCAATTTTTTTGCATCCAACTCCTCACTGTCCTTACCTTCCAAGTCATTGGAATCCTTAGCATCCAGGTTTTTGGCATGCAAGTCCACACCATCCTTGCCTTTCAAGTCATTGGGATCCTCAGCATCCAAGTTTTTTGCATGCAAGTCCTCAGCATCCTTACCTTCCAAGTCATTGGGATCCTCAACATCCAAGTTTTCTGCATGCAAGTCCTCAGCATCTTTACCTTGCAAGTCATTGGGATCCTCAACATCCATTTTTTTTGCATGCAAGTCCTCAGCATCTTTACCTTCCTTACCTTGCAATTCTGTAGCATCCCTGCCATATGGGACTTTATCATATGGGCCTTTGCGCAAAACTCCAAACACGACCAAACCGTCACATGCTACCCGGTCCGTGACCTGCCAATTTGTCCCTTCGATAATCTGACGCTTTACCTTTGGAAACATCACCGTTGTATAGATATAAGAGGTAGCAATCTCCAGAGGGTGTGCACTCAGCTTAGTGAAGGGTATCATATGTGTTGCTACTGCGTCTAATGCTGCTTCATTCTTACGTATTATGGATACACAGTGCTCAACATGCTGCAACAAATCAACAAGCTGCATCTTCCTGTTCAGGTGCACATGAAGCCTTGAGTTGAGAGACTCACTCCTCTGATTACTCATCATGCCTAGGAAATATCTATCCTTTGTGTACGCAGTAGCCCATTTGTGTCGCAGCTCGTACATCCTGTTAACCCATGACGACCTCTTTCCCGTTGGTTTTATTTTGAACCGAACCTTATAAGCCTCCCATCTTTTCTCAAACTCATCAACATCCCAACGACGGTAAATGAATTCCCTAAATTCCTCAAGCTTTTTCTTGCGGAGGTGCATCACCATATTCTCCTAGATATGCCACGTGCACAAATGATGATCTGTTCCAGTCCAGACAGTAGCTACTGCTTTAGCCATTGAACCGTCCCCATCGGTGATTGCTGAAATGGGTGCCCTCTGGGACATTGCCTCCAAAAATACATGAAGAAGCCACTGGTATGATGCAACTGTCTCGCCTAACACTAGACCGACCCCAAACAAAATTGTGCTGCGGTGATGGTTCAGACCAACAAATGGAACAAACGGAAGCCTGTACTTGTTGGACCGGTATGTACTGTCGAACACCACAACACCACCAAAGGCAACATAGTCAATACGGGATTGTGAATCAACCCAGAATATGTTCCTCAAATGGCCTTCTTTGTCTTCTGTGTATTTGAAAAAGAATTCCGGGTCTGCTTTTTTCTGTGCAATCATATAGGTAAGCAAATATCTAGCATCACGGCCTTCTATCTTGCGCTTCTTCTGGATTGAAACATGGTTGTATATGTCTCGATCTATAAATCCAAGCTTGTCGGGACCTCCGGCATTCTTCTCCATTACATTCATAATCTGATGTGTTCTAAGTCCACCAACAACATACTCGATGACATCGGCCTTTTGTGCGTCAGTCATTCTACGATGAGCCGATAAGTAGGGAGTCAGGTCAGCAGGGACAAACAGATGGTTATGCTTGTCCACCAAAATTCTTGACGAACCAGAGGCCACTACTATCTTGTAGCTCAACCTGAAAAAGAGCGGGACACCCACACTGAGAAAGACCCCTCAGTGTTCTTTTTCTATCAGCTCTGTTAAAGTGCTTAAGGGCCCGCCATCCTTGTTTGCAGCACTTGTATGTCCTTCTGTATGCATTTTGTTTCGGACCCGGACCCCTGTACTTCAGATCATCCTTTCTAACACCAAACCCTTTTTTTCTCACATAGCCTACGTAGAACATAAAGGCTTCTTCCTCAGTCCTGAAAGTCTGCTTCACAATCTCTATGTATTCCATGCACTCATTCAGATCTGAACCAGCCATGCCTTTAATATAATTCCTTTACCTTGCATGTGTACATCATCCAGGTCTATGCCATCTTTGCCTGCATCCTCATTATCGTTATCATCCGTGCGCATACCATCCATTCCTTTGCCTTCGTTTCGTCTATCACCCATGTCCTTGTCATCCTTGCCTATATTCCCCAAGTTTTTGCCATCGTTGCCTTTATCATTCATGTCGTTATGCTGCCAACGGAAACAGATAGTCAATGTTACGGATGGATAGCATACATAATAATTATGCAAAACTCTGCTTAAATAATTTATTTAATTTTTCATATCGGATTCATGTACCAAACTCAGTCCTTCAAAAGCTGTAAGTAAGTATAAAACATTCCCTGACTAAATCCAGAAATATTTAATTGATTGTACTTGTTGTAACTGATGATCTCCTGACTAAATCCAAAGTGCACGAATCTTTCAAGTCCCCTGATAGATCCACCCTGATAGATCAATTATCTGCAAACTCCATTCAAAATTGTGTCCTAACTGAATCCAAAATTATCACCTAACTAAATCCAAATTATCTCGTCACTAAGTCGAAAATATCTCCAAACTCCATATAAAAATAATTATCTCCTAATTAAATCCAAAATATCTGGAAACTCAATTCAAAAGCATCTCCTAACTAAATCCAAAATAACTTTCTTTGAATCCAAATCTGCTGACAAATTCTCATGGCACACAACCCTAACTAAGTGCTTTAATATGTCCTAGCTAAATCGGACTTACACTTCCTTTGAAAAAAAAAATCTTTTCACAACTTACCGAAACCATAAACCCTAACTAACTACATCAACATGTCCTAACTAAATCCAACTTACACTCCCTTTCAATAGAAATCTCGTCACAACTTTCTAAAACCATATACCCTAAACCTCACATGACATATCCTAAACCCTAATCAAATCCGACCCTATTGGTACTACAAGCATAAGGGACCAGCAAAGATTTGAGATGGCTAGGCACTTACAACGAAGATCCGGCATGAAAAAGTTGATGCACGTTGATGAGGATGATGTGGCTTCTCGGGTCGGGGAAGGTGGCGTCCGCTCGGGGAAGGAGGGGAGGCTCGTCGGAAGATCTGGCGCCGCGACCCGAGTGGGGTGACTTCCGATGGAGGGGGGAGGGGAGGAGTAGGAGCAGGAGGAAGGAGTGACACGGCGAGTGCGATCGGCGGCGATCAAGGGAGCCGGGGGCGATCGGCGGCGATCGAGGGTGCCGAGGTTAGGGCTCGAGAGGAGGAGAGAGGGCGAACCGCTCGAACCAAATTTCAAAAGAGTACGCACGATGATTGGGCCTTTATAATGAAGTGTTTTATTAATGCAATTAATTTAATCAAAAAATTTTGAACGAGAATACCCCTGGACTTAATTGGGTCGATTTAAGGTATAAAAAATTTTAGGTCGAAAATACCCTTGGGCTCTAAAAACCCAGTTATTCTAATCCGTTAGATCGCCCATATAATACACATGATTTGGTGTATTATGATGCACCGTAAAATCTCCCTATAACCAACTTCATCGTGCAAATTTTTTTTTGAAACAAGCAAAATTACATCATGTAAGTTGTCGAACTTAACCGGTCCCGACTCTCCAAAACTGTCCACGGATCCTAGGGCTCACCGTGCATTTTTCACTCGACCTTTCACCACTCGCCGCGCAAACAAAGACCAGATCCCAACTCTGCCACGAACTTTGGCCCCTCCTCGCTCATCCGTACACCCGAAAAAGAACAAAACGGGGCGCGCCACTGAAGTTACTGTGGAGTTCAAAGGACGTGCACCTCAACCGAGTGACGAATGCACCACGCACACACGAACTCGCCATTGGCCTTTTGATTTGATCGACCGCAAAGACGCAAACGGACGAGACACGCGACAGCCCAGCAGGAAAAAGGGGCAGCTGCCCGTCACAGAGCCGTCGCCGGTGGCAGCGCCGGCGCAGAGGGCGGAGAGAGCGCGTCTGCCTCGCACAAGTCGTCGATCGGCTTGGCCCCGGCCGCCTGGCCGGCTCCCGAAAAGCACAGGGCAGCATGCACCCAGCTGGGCTGCAGTGCAGTGCAGAGGAGGAGAAAGAAACCGCCAGCCTGAACCAAGTCCAGCAGCAGCGTACAGCAACTGTCTGTAGCTAGCCAGCTAGCTAGCCGGAGTAGCAGCTACGCCCTCCTCTGCGACTGCAAGTGACAAAGCGTGTGTAGACTGCGTGCAGTGTAGCTATCCATCCATCGGTTCTGCGCTTGCTCTTTGCGGAAACAAGCCGATGGGACTTTCAGGAGAGCTAGTTTTTAGCCGGTGGAATTTTTGATAAAAGGATGATGAGGAGGAGAAATTTAACTGTAATCGCAGACGACCGACAAAGGTACGTCGGCCAATATGCCAGAATTGCCCCGGCTATCCAGTTGCTGGGAAATCCAAGGGTCCAAATCTGAAGTTTTCCGTTATCATGGGCGCCCCGCTTGTTGGCCTCCTCTAGCTTGCCTTCTTCTGCACTAATTCGTATGGTGCTTGGTGGTACCACACCCCTCGGCAAGGTCTCGTGGCATACATGATTCGCCATGCTATAGATCTTAGCTCGTTTGGCGCTATAGCGACAACCCGATTAGCGAACTAGTACCATATACGGCCTTGATATTTCAGGCCCGGCCGGCCGTACGTATGATGAAAAGCCAAGCCACCTAGTCATTCATGTCACACGTACCCAGACTAGCTCAGAAGCATGCAAAATATCCAAACGTATTTATCTTTTCTGAACTTGCAAAATACCCAAATGTATGTTGCATGGATAAGCACGCACGTAGCCAAATGCTAAAAAACGTCTGCATTTGTAATTTATAGCCGTCGAGTTCTCAAGCTCTGGCTGGTGGAAAAGGGAGGTGAAGAGGTGATACACTTGTACTTCCTCCGTATCAAAATATAAGACGTTTCTTGCACTTCATGTGTTATATTTTGATACAGAGGTAGTACATGGATACACTTCTTCTTCTAGCGTATAACTTCAATCTGAACGTTCCAAACGGGCTACAGGTTTTTAAATTTGAAATGCGTCATTCAGCTCTTGGACTCTAGACATCCATACTCTAATGTCATAACTTGCATACACCTACCAGTTCATCAGCAAAGAAATGCAGGAAATTAATGCATCAGCAATTAATCATTTGTAGTATCATGGTTTGAAGGTTCAAGACAAGATAGATGCTTCATACTTTCTCTGTCCCAAATTACTTGTCGCAGAAATGGATATAAATGTTTCTAAAAAAAGAAATGGATATAAGTGGGATGTATCTAAAACTAAAAATACGTCTAGATACATACATTTCCGCAACAAGTAGTTTCGGACGGACGGAGTACATGATTTCCATAGCTTATGTTACTTTGTTTTCCGTACGAGCTATCATTAGACAAATGCATGAGTTTGCCACATGGACTAAGCAAGTAAGCAGAATCCAGAAGAACTATGGAGGAATTTTAACATGAGCACAAGGAGTACGCATGCTTTTTTTTTTGGCATTGACCTGCTCTCCCTTCAAATTACTGCAGAATTCATGCTTCGGTTTCATGTATGATTCAACAAGCCAAGGCGTCGTAATACTCTGATTTTTTTTTCTACTTCTATGTCCTTGGAGTTTCACGTTACAAAGAGACAAGTACAAGTTGCTTTGTGCAGCCCTTTATTGGTCAGAAATTCAAACATAGGCAGAACAAATCATGGATAATATTATTTATTTTAGAGAGATTTTTGGGGATATTACGAAGGAGATGTATTTGGACAGCAAATGAGAGCCGTAGAACAAGTGCTGCACAAACGTCTGAAAAATAGCTGGCGACAATGCAATCACACAATCTGTTGGTACGTTCTAGCTCTACAGGCACTTGTTGGGCGAACCTATCTGAATTCCTCCGTGCGTAGATGAACACGATTGGTCGGTACATCACGGCCTTTCAATTCCTAAGGTTGATTGTGTGCTGTGTTGGAATCTTGGTGGCAACATGTAACTAGCTAGAGAATTATCTTCGGAAAAGATAAGCCTACAAACGTTAGCAATAATGTATAAAATCTACTCCTAACAGATGTAAATGGTCAAGATATATTCATATGTCGCTAATATATTTCGCCCTGGCATAGCACGTATATCCTGCATATGTTCAATTTTCATTTCATGCCCATTTTATAACTGTTTTATAACGAAAAAATGTCATCGTCTCTCTTTTTTCTACATTTATCTAAGAATTATAATGTTCTAGGATACACCACAAAATGCAAATTCTGTAACAAGAATAGATTTTGAGGAACTACCAGCCACCAAAAGATACTTTTTTTGGAGTGTAAAAGATGAAATATCTTGGTCTTACAAAAAGATCCAACCCTACCTACTGTGTCCTACAAGGGACAAAAGAAAAATAACCTCATCCTAAACAAAGAGGGAGGATTTCTTTGGTTGGCTGGGATTGGCTCACCCGGCCCCTCCCCTCTATCATTAGCGATTGATCCATGGGGACACAACGTATGGTGCATGGCTACCACACAATCCAGTTCCTAAATATACCATAAAAAAAAGCCCAACGTCAAAAGGTGAGGGCCAGGCCACGAACAGGAAAAGGCAAACAGTCGCCGTAAATCTTCAACATCCATTCAGCACTCTCGATTTATTTAAAGAAAAAAGAACTAGTAGCAAAAAAAATGTCCATTTGGAACGCATGATTTTTCTTTCAAAGTGCACTACTGAAGTACTGAGTCCCAAAACAGTGAATCACATGACATGTCTACATGGTTGAAAGTTTGTGAGGAAGCTAAAATTCTGCTTCACCTGAACCGTTTGCCGTAGCAGGCATGCGCTCATGGAGTGAAACGATCCAAGTCGTGCAACGCAGATCCCAAATAATCCGTACACGGAGACAAAAAAAAGTAAAAGGGAAAAAAAAAGAAAAGCTTTGTGTGTGTGTGCGCGCGCCCGTGTGAGCCAACCATCGTCGGCCATGCATGCATGCAAGCCTCCAAGATCCGGCGGGGCCCGCGCCTTCCACGGCTTCACGTGAAAAGGTTGCCGCGCGCGCCGATAAAAGGGCCGCCGCCACGTAGGCCTGGGGAAATCCGGTGCGGCCAATGGGAGAGCGCCGTGTGAGCAGATAAGCAGGAACTATAGGTTTTCCTTTCTCGCCGTTGGGAGGTCCACTTGCCGGGTAGATTTGGATCAGTAGATGGCGTTGAGGATGACGGGGCAATCAAATCATAGCGTGTACCAGCACAGCCCAGATTACCGATATGCCCTCCTATGGGTTTCCACTTCTCATCCATCCATTTTGGTGGGTGCAACCTCCAAGCAGAAGTTGAACATGTATCGGTGATCATAGTTTTTTTCCTTCCCTTTTTGTGAGAAATTGTTGGTCATAGGTTGACGGTGGATGCTTGGGTTTGAAAGGTTTCTCATATCAAAAGTGGTGAGTGTTGATGGTGCGTGCCGTGTTTATTTTTTGCACCGTGGTTTCAAAGAAAGCTCTTGCAACGTGAACCTAAATGCGAGAATTTGCTTGCTTGATTTTGCCAAGAGAGGAGCAATGAAGGGTTTACACGGGAAGAAAATTCAAGGCTAGGGTTTCCAAGCACTTCATTTGTCATGCTCAGTTTCTTATGCGAGTAGTCATGTTCAATATTGCAAAGTAGTAACATTTACTAGTCTTCTGGCAAAAAATAAATAGATAACATTTACTAGTCCAAGGTTGAATCTCATGTTTTGTCTTCTGGAAAAAATAAAAGTGAACGAAAAAGAATCTACATAGTTAATGCCAACACACTTGTTCTGTTGTTCAACAAACAAATGGTAAGAATCGGCATATTTGAGAAGAACAAAAACTATATGCCGATTCTTATCAGGGATACATAACTACTCCCTCCGTCTCATAATGTAACCAGTGTCAAAGAAAACGCCTTATATTATGGGACGAAGGGAGTAGGCATACTATTGGTATGTGCAACATTTGAGGACAATTAAGACAAAGTGATAGTACTTGACATTTCACCAAAGAACATATGGGAGGAGGAACGCTTCAAACCTTTGCTTTCCATCCAGCACAAGATGCACGGCGACAATGGGTATTAGTCCAAAAAGGCGGCATTATTAATGGTTTAGCCGCATGTGTTCCATTGGCCAGTGCCGTCCCCGGATGAAAATATTTGATTTAATAAGACATGGTTACACATGAAACAAACAGATGATTAAACTAACGATATTTCTCCTTCTCTTCATCTTCTAATGATAAACTACTATCAGGGACATGGAAACCATGCCACAGTACAAAGCCAGAACACACTAAAAGTTACTCCCCCGGTGCTATCCCATATTATAAGACGTTTTTTATACTACATTAAAGTTAAAACGTCGAAATGTCTTTACATTATGGGATGGAGGGAGTAGTACATATCTCGTTATTTTCTCGATGTTTTTAATCTTTGACCCGTGAGCCCAGGAATTCTAGTTCTCTTGTGACTGTGGGAGCCATAGAAGCACAGGGCAAATCGGTCTCACTCTCTCCACCTATCCATTGCAAATCCCAGATGACACCGCACGATTCCAACACATGTACATGTACGTACCACCTAGAGAGAGGAGAGGGAGGGAGGGGGCCAGCCTGCACAAAATGCAGCGTGGGTCCCACGGGGCAGAGGGAGGAGAGCGACCTCATGAGAGTGGCTTGTCTCTTCCAGCAGCTCCTCCCTCGCTAAAACCCCACCCCCTCCTCCCTCCTCTTGAACCCTTTCTTCCTCCTCCTCCACCGCCTCCAATCCCCCGCAATCCCCTCCCTCTCCTAGTTAGCATTCCTCTTCCCTTCCTCCATCTCCAATCCCGAAGACACCTCCACAGTCCCAGCTGCCCGCTAGCAGAATTCCTGCTCTGTTCTTGCTGGCTCTGCTCCTGGCTTGACCTCTTCTCCTTGCCACGGACAGAGGAGTACGGCAGAATCCTTCCGTCCCCTATTTTGTTCTTGGTGTTTTCATATAGGCGCAGCTCGAGTCGAGTCCATCCCAGGTGGGGGTGGGGGCGGCCAGTAGTTTTCCTTTCCTCTTTGGAGTTTGCCCATGTCCCAAGGTCTCTGGTGCGGCTCTGCTTAGCGCCCTGTTTGTCCCTCGGAAAAGAAAGAAGAAAAAAGTTGCCGTTTCCTCGCTACCTTTTCTCCGTCTTCCTCCCCGTCTCGCCGCTTTCATCGGACGAGAAGGAAGGGAATTTCTCGGTTGACGAGCAATCTCGTGGGGTTTAGGGGTTTAGGAATTCAGAATTCATTCGGTTCTTGTGGAGCTGTGGTGGTGGTGGCGGCGGTGGAATTGATTGATCGGCTGGAGAAGGAGAACGGGAATAAATTCTCGGCTTGAGCGGCGGTGGTGGTGACGGTGGTTGAGGGGGCATTGGCGATGACGTCCTCTTGCATACCCACGGGGCTGCGGCTGGACCTGGACATGGTGAAGGCGGCGGCGTCGCCGGGGGCGCACGCGCACTCGTCGCCGCTGCGGCCGGCGCACTCCTCGCCGTCCTCCACGCTCTCGGAGGCCTCCAACGCGTCCTCCTCGGCCACGTCCGTGTCGCTCAAGCGCGCGCGGGCGCCGCGGAAGCGCCCCAACCAGGCCTACAACGAGGCCGCCGCGCTGCTCGCCTCCATCCACCCCTCCGTCTTCCCCGTCAAGAAGAGCCCCAAGACGGCCACGGCGCCGCGCCCGCCGCTCTCGGGCCTCGCCGTGGCCTTCGGCGCCGCCTCCCCGTCCTCCTCCGACCTCCTCCCGCCGCTCCCCGTCCTGTCCGACGCCGCATTCCTCCTCCGCGACCACGCGGCCTCGCCCTCGCCGCCGCCGCCGCCGCACAGCCCGTCCACCGACGCCTGCAAGAACTGCTCGTCCCCGACGCCCGTCAGCAGCGCGTTCCGGGAGTTCCGCGACCCGGCGCCGTCGCCCGCCAGCCCCGACACCGCCACCGACGAGCCCGGCGAGCTCGACTTCGACGACGACGGCTTCGACGCCGAGTCCATCCTCGACGTCGACGAGGCCGCGGCCGGCGGCGCCGCCGAGGGCATCGACGGCATCATGGGCAGCCTCACCATGGAGGCCAACACGGCCACCGCCACGTCCGACGACTCCATCCTGTCCAGCTCCGGCATACACCCCTACCTCAGGAGCCTCATGGTGGTCGGTCTCGCTGGCCGCTTCGAGCTCGGCCTCGGCTCCCGGCAAAGCACCCGACCCAACCTCAACCGTGCCCTCAAGCGGCGGGACGACGACGGCGCCTGGTGGATGTGGCCTGCCGTGCCGGTGAAGGACATCACGGTCACACCACCGACGCCACCGCCGAAAGAACCGGCAGCGCCAGTGTCCAACACCGCAATGCCGCCGCCGGCGTCGGCAGCACCAGAGAAGAAGAAGAGCAAGAAGAAGAAGAAGGTGAAGATGGAGAAGTTGATGGCCAAGGAGGAGGAGCTGGCCAATGGGAAATGCGAGGAGGGAGCCGATGGAACAGTGGACGCGGCGGACGGCAATGGAGACGATGACAGCGCACCGACAAAGGCGCCGAAGACCGGCCTGGGGCTGAAGCTGGACACCGACGACGTGCTCAAGGAGTGGTCCGGCAAAGGGTCTATGTTCGCCGAGGGCGGCGCGCCGGATTCGTCTGAGTCCGCCGCCGAAGTGCGGGTGAGTACTTGGTTTCTCTGAATTTTTTCCTCTTGCGTGCAGTAGGGGAGTGCAACATAATTTTGATGAGCTAACAGTAACTCAATTTTTCTTTTCAGTTTGTTATTTAACTCAAAACAAATCTCATTTAAAAAACACAAAAAATGACACGCCCTGTAGATGATGTTACCTCTTCTATGACAGTCTTACTAGTTCAGATAGATTACAGAGACATGTGTTTAAACTGATATGAGTTACTCTAAATATGATTTCTGATAGAAGATTGTATTTCAGTTCCACCACCATAATCAAATTTCGGCGTGCCTCGTATTTCTGTAGCTTAATTTTAGCTCTACATCCCCATTTCTTCCGACATGTTAACTCCTTTTGCTAGACAAACAGAAGAATTTTGCCTCTTGTGAATGGCTTTCTTCAGCAAAGGAAAAGGGACACCCCACAACTAGAAACCACATGCTTGATAAGTTGATATGCAACTGCCAATAGTGGAACTGGTATCAACTATTAAGCCAATAAACTAGGAAAATTGTTTTATCCAACTGATGGTCCCTCACAAAGCCACAACTCACAAGAAGTACCCAGTCCTGTACTACTGCATATCTGTAAGTACACACCTTTTAAGAGCATCACTGATACTCTCCAGTAACCCATAAAACAGAAGCAGTAAAAATAGTTTATGGGGAAAAAAAACTAAATAGTGAATCACAGCAAACCTAATCCTTAAATTTCATGAACTGAATTTAGCTCTAAGTCCAGTGACCACGTGAGTTTTGTTTATTTTTACATTCTGCTAAACTTGTGGGTGAATAACGGTAGAAATTGTTCTATAGAAAAATAACTGTTACAAATTGGATAAACTAGATTTAACCATTCTAGGAGTATTATGCTGTTAGCTAGTTACACTCAATTATTCAAAAGCGGACCACAGGCAATTGAGCCTGGAGATTTCCTGCCATAGATTACATGTTTGTCTTGTTGCTGAGAGTCACCTGGGCTCAAATTTGGTGCCTTTTGGGCCAGTGATAGAGCAACTGCAACAGACTGTTAGCCCCAATTCAGTTGGCTTTTCTGCAATTTGCTCTGATAGATGGCAAGACTTGCAGCTGTCATAAGTGGCAAGAATCATTATGCAGATCTGTCCAGCTTCTTTGTAGTTTGTAGTTTGGACACACGATGGCATCATTACTTACCTTACGAGTTACGACACGGTTTGAAAACAATGTAAAACTGTAAACATGTTTTACATTCCTTTTCTTGGATTCTGAATGAGAAGATACTCTTAGAGTCTTACTAATCAAGGATGAATCCTTGTGGCAGGCCAAACTTGCAGACATCGACTTGTTTCCTGAGAACGGGTCTGGTGGCATCAGGGAAGCAAGGGTGATGAGGTACAAGGAGAAGCGGCGCAACCGGCTGTTCTCGAAGAAGATCCGGTACCAGGTGCGGAAGGTGAACGCCGACTGTCGGCCTCGGATGAAGGCAAGCACTACTAGAACTGATGCTTGAAAGAATAAAAAGCTCTAGTATAAATATTTGTAAGCCAAGCACTGGAAAAGCTCACTCCTCGCACCAGATCACCATCACCTACGTGTCTACTTTGTCGAAACCAAGTCTTTGTGGTTTACTGATGTTCTTTTCTTTTGTTCATTTCAGGGAAGGTTTGTTAGGAGCCCGTCTCTTCTGCAGCAAGCCCTGGAGGAAGAGAGCTAGATATAGTGATACTTGTTGCTAGCCTTTAAATGGACACCTCTTTTTGGCCCTTTTTTAGCTTCGCTCGTTAGCTAAGAGACCTCAGTGAGTGAGTGAGTGAGAATTTTTTGTTCCCTCCCCTTTTTTCTTTTCTTTTCTTTGTGTTTCGGAGTTTTGCTTTGCGGAGAGAGGAGGATAGTGATGCCCAGTTGCCATGGGGATCAGAGATCAGGTCAGGTCACATAGTTTTTATGTCTCGGGTTTACAATGTGAGGTAAAGGAAGGAAATAAAGTGATGTTAGAATATTACAGTCATATATCCGGATATATGTTGTTCATCTGTTTTTACCTCTCTGAAATCACTCGCTCCACTGGCGCATCTCATCGAAAACATGTGCAGGAAAGCAATGCCGTAGATGCAGCTGAGTGAGAGGTCAATTGGCACTATGACATTTAGCAGTTCTTTTTACCATGTCGAATTGATCATGCGTGCAGATGCAGTGTAGTTTGTGGACAGCAGGCAAAATACGCGGCCTGGGTCACTTCGAAAAGAATGCATCCCCGTGTGTTTTGTTAAGCCTCGATCTGAGGCCGCGCAGATCTGATCCGGTGGCCTGAGAAAACTTGGGAGGTGGGTTTTCCTTCCATTTCGAAAAAAATGCCACCCCTCACCCCATCGCCAGCCGTACGCTGTTAAAAATCCTCCTTACTTGAAGCCCCATATAAGGCTTAAGAAAAACTGGTAAACACATGAATGCATCCGTTGGTGTGGGAGTAAGGAGAGGCCTCGATCTATCACACGGAGTTGTAGCTTTCCCCAATTTGGGGATTATAGATAGGTTTCCGTTGTCCGTCGCTTCGGCTCTTCTGATGGTGATAGCTTCTTCTCTAGGGCGCTGGGGCTGGCAAGATCATGGCCTTGATGAATTTCCGTCCGGCATGAATACCGGCAGGTTGGCTCCGGTGACGAAGTGGCACACCATCACCTCGTTCAGAAAGCTTATACAGTTAAAAAGAAGTTTACAAGCTTACTAAAACGGTTCTTCAAGTTTCCAAGTTCCAAATCGTTACATGTCATCGGAAGCGAGAAAAGAGAAATGTTGGCCTCTTACAGTTTGTTGACGCTGGAACGCGTCACACGAACACGTCGATGTGTACCCGCGGCGCCGAGGGAGATGCTCCGCAACTCACACCGCGGGAGGCCGACTTCCAGCGCGATACGCAAGACAGCAAGCCGGCGCTTTTGGGACCCGAAACCCCACACGCCCGGGAGGGACCCCGTCTGGGCGCGCGGCGGCTATGGGCTGCCTTAGGTCGACCTGATCGCCCTTAGGGCCTCGAGGTTCGCCGCCCTGCAATGAAGAAGAACGAACGAAGAACGAGGAAGAAGAAGAACTAGGGTTAAGGAGAAAAGATAAAAGATAAAAAGTGGTAGATTGATTGATCGATTGTGTGTTGTTCAATCGGCCGTCACCCCCAACATATATAAGAGGCGGCTGGACTTCCCGTACAAGAAAAGGATTCATCTAGGCTTTCCTTACAATAAAATTGCATCAATTCACGTCCAAAACCCTAGTCAAATTCGAACTGGTTTTATCCGAACTTTCCAAAACGGTTCGGTTTACAACCTGGCTGCACCTTGTGGGTCATGTTTGAGGCAGTAAACGACCTCGGATGGAAACGAGTCCAAAAGCAATCTTGACCGTTTCGACGAGACGAAAAACTTTCATGTTGAACGATTTTTTTATCAAAGGTCATCTTGAGGGTCAAATAGCTCGTGCAAAACGAACTGTGACGCAAAACATCCGTCGCTCGCGCTACCCATCAGACATGGCGTCTGGTGGGGCGCGCCACACTTCGCCTCCTGGCAGGGCTACATTCCGATGGCTCTAACTTTTGCATATGAACTCGGATTTGAACGATTTTTATATCGAAATCGATCGTTTCGACGAGACGAAGACAATCCGTGTAGATCATGTTCCATTTGAGGTCGTGTTGGGGGCTTAATCAGCCAAACTATACTCTGAATATAAGATCTTAGTACTTTGAGCATAGTTTCGGCCTTCGAGATGAAATCGGACTGCGATGACCCAAACTTCAAAGATGTTCATATCGACAATACGGAACTCTTTCATGAAGATCACTTCTTCATTTGAGGTCATCTTAAATAAGTTATTGACCGTGCCAAAATCTGGTGTCAACACATGCCCCCCTGTTTTTTGGCAAAGTTTGTGTGCCGAAAAATAACTTCCGCATAGTTTGTTCTAAGGATGATGTCAACACTCCATCGGCCATTTTGCATGTTCTTAGGACGACAAGTATATATCGGCCATTGCTTGTTTGAACCTCTTGATGCAAACTTGGGTGAAAACTTCTCAGCTTCTATAACAATCCGGTGATAAGGTTTCATAGATCAAAACCATCCTCCGAACCATATTGTTCACCCTTTTGCTAGGATTTTGCAGATAATCAAGAATGAACTTCCTCCAATCCTTACTTCGCCTGCATAAAAGTTTCATTAGTGGCCGAAGCGGTGGGCTTCGATTCAGCCTTACCTATGTTGACAAGACCTAGCATTGGCTATTGATAGAAATGCAATACACCATGGTTAACATAGTAGCCGAACGCTTGCTGTGCCAACTCTTTTGAATTGTCATGCCTAGATATATGAACAATTTTAAAGCAACCCAAGGTAAATTTTGCATCTAGACATACCTCAAGATAAACTACAAGTGATTCGTCAAAACATTGATAAACCCTAGATATTTGTTGCACTACTCATAACGAATCACCGAAAGCCTCAGTATGTATAGCACCTATAGCAAGGCAAAGCTCCGATCCGAATGACAATGCATATTCGGCTTTGATCATTGTGCAAAAATATTTTAAGCGGCATGAGGTCTGTTTTGATCTCCAATTGAACTAAGGACGATGTTAAGATACTACACCGGCTATGCTTTGACATATTCTTAGGGCGATAGATAAATATCAGCCGTTAACATGAGGTCCATGTAAAATTCACCCACCAAAGTATGTATAGCCGAAATAAACAAATAAAATAGGAATAAAATATTTCGGCCCCTTTGTATTAGCAACAATGTAACTAACCAAATGTATGGTAATTTGGTAATACCCTCTCATGATATAGAAAATTATGTTGCATCCATGGATCAAAATAAATCCATGGAGGGTAATTGATCATACCTAGGGATGAATTCCATGGCAAAGGCATCAACGGCATGGTTGAAGAAAATGGATGACGTGCTAACCGAAGATTTTGATGTTGTGATGCGCACCTTCGGCTTAATTGTTTGTTGCTTTCATTATTTTCCTTCTTCACTTTTATTTTACTTGTTGCAACAGAAGCATGGACATCATTTTTGTCTTGATTGATCTTCTTGGGAACCCATGCCATGTTCCTCTTTCTCAGCTCTTGTGCACTAAGATTTTGTAATTCCTTCTTTTGCCAATACGATAAGCCGAGTGGGCATCTCGGCTGTGATTCTATTTTGACCAATGGCAATTCTTTTTTGACCTTGTGCACTCTCAACTTCTTTTCTTCAGATTTGGCACTTTGACTCTTAACAATTGATTGCTTCATCTCATTGCCTGTAGTAGCCAATGTCAATACTTTCATTGGCTCTTTTTCATTTGAGATCAAATCTGAAGTAGCACTCTTACGACCATCTCTTTTAACGCGGTAAACTTGTTTGACTACATCTTTCTTCTTCCTTGAGCTCTGGACCGATTCCTTATGATTGAAACGGTCTTTAACATGTGATTGTTCAAATGTTGTTTTTCTCAGAGCTGCATAATATTGGTGAGATGGTCTACAATAAGATGGAGAATGTGCTCTTGTATCATACCTGTCCCATGATAGATATGGATCTACATGAGCATAGGGAGGCATCCACGGCATTGGCACTGGCGTCCAAAATAATGATATGAATATGTTGCATACAAGTTCTCACTTTGCCAATACCGATCCTTATATTTGCGCCTTGGGGGTGATCTTGGTTTCTTTACATGATTCGGCCGATAAGTATTCTTCTCTTCACTCTTCTTTTGATATTTATCCAATAGTTCAGCGAAGGTGATCTTTGATCTCTTACACTTGCGCTTATTTCGGTCTTTGTTTTCTTTTTGTTTGCTTTCATCGATCATTGGATTTGCTTGCTGCCCCCAGTCCTTGGCATCTCCATTGTAGCTTCGATGGAATTCTCGCCCTCAAGATTATGTTCATTATGCTCTTCAACAACTTCATTATTTGAAAGCTTAATCCCATCACCTGCAGTTTTTACCTTCTCTTTCAATGGATCGGCTTGAAGCAGCCGATGCAAAAACTTTCTGCCATCGGGACCAATCGGAATAGACTGGTCATCTTTTGGTGTCTCAACAAATTTCAATCGTCCTTTATCAATGGCTGATTTAACTATTTGACGAAACATATTGCAATCCTCAAAACTATGCTTGAACGAATCATGCAACTTACAATACATTCGTCCTTGGATTGATGGCTTGACATGGTGATCAAGAATTCTTATGTAATTATTTTTAGCAACAAATCAAATATTTGATCACACATGCTTGAATCGAAGGTATACCTTTTGTTTTCTAGCCGATCTTTTTGTGAGAACGGCTTTGGAGTTAAGCAAACGAATGGTTCAGATTTGGCATCTTCCCATTCGGCTATGAATTCTCTTTCGCATTCATTTTCCGATGTCCTTAAATAAGAAACTATACTAGCATCGGTTTTCTCAAAAGATTTTAACCTTGGCTTTAAATTTCTAAAACGAAAATATTTAGAACATACATGTCTCAGTTGAGACCAAGTGCAAGCCAAGTACAAAATAAGCAAAGCTACCCAACTAGATATGAACTTTAGACAAAGAAACACGGAAAGCTTTGGCGGTAACAATAAGTCATTATCGGTCTTTATAAATGGCGCAATGGGTTGACCGATATGTTCCATAACAATTTTACTGCTAACAAGTAAATTACCCTTCCTCATTGGTCTTTCAAAATTACTTATGATAATATTTCTTATAGATGCATCAATAATGAAGTTGCAACCAAATCTGAAAATAGGTAAATTACTCGCTATGCATACCTCTTCCAATATGTTGGGAGAGCATGATAGTGGTGCCATTTGAAGAACATCTTGCTCCATCTTTGTATGGCTCCCCAACACCTTGTCATCATCTTTTTCTTGAATCCGTGCATCATTGCTTTGAAGATTTTTGTCGGCCGAACTTTGTTCGGCTACTTGTTCTTGTCCTTGAAGCTTGTCAATTTCTACGACACGGAACTCATAGGGCAGGAAGTAGGTTCCATTAACTTCAGAAAAATCAAGCATCGTTGTTTTCCTATGCTTGCCATGCCCTTTCTTAATAATGCTTTCCTCATTGGATTTGATGGATTCAGAATATATACTACTTGATTCGGCTTTTTCAACCGAAGCACTTTCATGTTTCGAATCATTCTTCTTTTCATTGATAGTACCAATTGGCAATGCTTCTTTTATCTGAGCCAATTCTTTTTTTATTTGTTTCTGACGGCGAGTGGCAAAATTAGGTTTAAGCTTTTTCTCAATTTCAGCCCACTCCGGATATGATTGCCCCCCAATGCTTTTAGATTCTTTCGGCAATGACACACGGGTGTTGCCGAAATTTTGCAATTGTGTAGGGGGTGTATAATATGATGTAGTACTAGGTGAAGGCATATGCAGTGTTGTAAGACCATACTTTTGCTCGCCAATTTTATCAATTGGCAAAGATTCATCTTTTTGCAAAACTCTAGCTTTTATTGCGGCATAATCAGAAAATAGCCCCTTTTCATGTTGTTCAAGGCAAAGAGCACTAATTCTCTTATTTTTGGCTAAACTCTTCAATGCAGCCACCACTACCTCATCTTCTATAATGTTGGGCACAACCGCTCCTGTAAAATTTACATTCATTCGGCTATAACCAGGAAGGTGTGAAGCCGAATTATGAGCATCTACAGTTGTGTATGATGCCGAAGAATTACTAACATGAGGTGTAGCATATGACGGTTGAGAGTAACTGGCCAAATAGCCATTAGTAGCATGACCAATTCTCTCATTCATCGGCATGGTTGGATTACTATATTGCACATTAGCTGCCGATGAATAAAAGGGTGAACCTTTCTCGTATGGCATTGGAAATTCTAACTTGGGGTGTTTCAAATTGATTAATCGAACTCATCATGTTGCTCATCGGCATATGAATTTGCTGGGTTGCCGATGCGTGTGAGTTGGGATACATATGGTGCATATTACTAATATTATAAGAAGTTGAAGTATATAAATTACTTTGAATCGGCCCTTGCACGTAGTTAGTTGCATGATTGAAAAAACTAGGGTTGGCCGATAGAGTATACTCATTGAACGATCTAGTAACACCATATGAATTATTTGCATATACATAAAGGGATTGGGTATTCATATTACCTTTGTAGATTGCAAACCCTAGATTGCGATCTCTTTGTAGCAAGAACGTGCCGGAGACCGTTCGAAGCTTCGTCCCCAGCGGAGTCGCCAAAAAGTGTGTTGACGCTGGAACGCGTCACATGAACACGTCGATGTGTACCCGCGGCGCCGAGGGAGATGCTCCGCAACTCACACCGCGGGAGGCCGACTTCCAGCACGATACGCAAGACAGCAAGCCGGCGCTTTTGGGACTCGAAACCCCACACGCCCGGGAGGGACCCCGTCTGGGCGCGCGGCGACTATGGGCTGCCCTAGGTCGACCTGATCGCCCTTAGGGCCTCGAGGTTCGCCGCCCTGCAATGAAGAAGAACGAACGAAGAACTAGGAAGAAGAAGAACTAGGGTTAAGGAGAAAAGATAAAAGATAAAAAGTGGTAGATTGATTGATCGATTGTGTGTTGTTCAATCGGCCGTCACCCCCAACATATATAAGAGGCGGCTGGACTTCCCGTACAAGAAAAGGATTCATCTAGGCTTTCCTTACAATAAAATTGCATCAATTCACGTCCAAAACCCTAGTCAAATTCGGACTGGTTTTATCCGAACTTTCCAAAACGGTTCGGTTTACAACCTGGCTGCACCTTGCGGGTCATATTTGAGGCAGTAAACGACCTCGGATGGAAACGAGTCTAAAAGCAATCTTAACCGTTTCGACGAGACGAAAAACTTTCATGTTGAACGATTTTTTATCAGAGGTCATCTTGAGGGTCAAATAGCTCGCGCAAAACGGAATGTGACGCAAAACATCTGTCGCTCGTGCTACCCATCAGACATGGCGTCTGGTGGGGCGCGCCACACTTCGCCTCCTGGCAAGGCTACATTCCGATGGCTCTAACTTTTGCATACGAACTCGGATTTGAACGATTTTTATATCGAAGTCGATCGTTTCGACGAGACGAAGACAACCCGTGTAGATTATGTTTCCATTTGAGGTCGTCTTGGGGGCTTAATCAGCCAAACTGTACTCTGAATATAAGATCTTAGTACTTTGAGCATAGTTTCGGCCTTCGAGATGAAATCGGACTGCGATGACCCAAACTTCAAAGATGTTCATATCGACAATACGGAACTCTTTCATGAAGATCACTTCTCTATTTAAGGTCATCTTAAATAAGTTATTGACCATACCAAAATCTGATGTCAACACAGTTTACAAAAAAAAAGTTGATGGGCTTAATTTGCCTCTCACTTGTTTCAAGAGGAATGGCTACTGGCCTTGTTAATCATCTTTGTTGTGCTTCTCGGCTCATTCTTGTACATGCACACGTATGTGCTTCTAAAATTCAGGTGCGTCTTTCTGTTTTGGAGGATTTACTTTCAGACTGCAGAGTCAGAAAGGCACCTTAACTCTTACCTTGCAGTGATTAAAGGTTCTAGTTAAGTACTCCCTCCTTCGAAAAATAAATATCTCGACCTTGTATTAAATTTAAAATACAAACTTGTGCTAAATTTGAGACACTTATTTTGAAAAAGAGAACAGCAAGTACACTTCAAATATCACCAAGGTTTGCATGTATTTTTACTAGTGCAATATTGCCGATTAATTTAAAACATAAAAGAGGCTAGCCAACCCTCCTCCAGAATGCTCCCCCGGTTGCAAGCTTCGTCGGCCGTCGGATCTGCCCTCTGACGCGTTTGAGCCGTTGGATCTTCATACTAAAGAAAACACACAAGAGAATGACAGCAGGTCTGCTTCAAATACCAACTGCAACAACAAACACAGGAGGGCCATCACAAATCAACAACTTACTGAATTCGCTTCAACAGTCCCTTCATGAGCTCATCCCGTGTGTTTTGTTAAGTCTCGATCTGAGGCCGTGCAGATCTGATCCGATGGCCTGAGAAAACTTGCGAGGCGGGTTCTTCCTTCCATTTCGGAAAGTAGAATGCCGCCCCTCATGTTAGAGTAGTCATTATGGTATACGACTCCTAGTCCAAGTCAGTTTTGTACTCCTACCCCAAGTCAGTTTGTACCCTCTTATATACTCTTGTATGCCGCACCAAATCAATAATAAGCAACAGTTTTATTCAGCTTTCATGGTATCAGATACCGGTCCTAGGGTTTAGGGTATGGCTCCGCCTACGCCGCCGCCGCCACCGCCGCCCGGCTACTTCGAGCGCCGGGCCGCGCTCATCGCCAAGGCTGCCAACGTCGCGACCGCTTCTCTCTCGGCCCTCACCATAGCTCCACAAAACTACCCTGCACCCATCCTCGCCACACCAATATCTCTTGCTGACACAATCTCCGACGTCAGCCCCTACATCCCCATAGTTCTTGATCTCGCCGCCCACAACTACTACCATTGGAGACATCTCTTCGATCTCCACCTCGGCCGCTGCAACCTGCGCTCGCATGTCGCCGCCAATTGTCTTCCCCGCCCCGACGATCCGCAATGGTTGAAAGACGATCTCGCGATCGTCCAATGGTTCTACACCCGCATCACCACTGAGATCTTCAGCATGCTCGATCACGACGGCGCAACCGCTGCCAACATCTGGCACTCCCTCCGTCAGCTCTTCCAAAGCAACACCGACGCTCGGAAAAACGCTCTCCACACCGAGCTTCGCAATATGGTGCAAGGAGACGCCCCGGTGAACCTGTTCTGCCAGCGCGTTAAGACCATTGGTGATGAGCTCCGCGAACTCGGCAATACAGTCAGCGACTCTCAGCTAATCAACATCGTCGTCGTCGGGCTCAGCGAAGACTTTGACAAGCAAGCCTCGTTCATACCGATGATACGACCTCCTCCTACCTTCACTGAAGTTCGTTCCCTGCTACAACTCGCGGCGGAAACACAAGCTCGCAAGGACTCTCGCCCCAAGGTCTTTCATGCTGCGGCTCGTCCTCCTCTGTCGTCTACACCAGCGCCGCCTTC
The DNA here is from genome assembly GCF_018294505.1 of Triticum aestivum. Taxonomy (NCBI): domain Eukaryota; kingdom Viridiplantae; phylum Streptophyta; class Magnoliopsida; order Poales; family Poaceae; genus Triticum; species Triticum aestivum. The sequence goes on from NC_057810.1 coordinate 152,660,226, forward strand.
CATGTCGGCTCCTGCCGCCGGGCCGTCCGCGTCATCATCTTCTCAACCGCCCCAGGCTGGCGTCCTAGTCCGAACTACCGCGGCAAAAACCCTATTTACAGGCCGCTGTCGACTCGTTCGGTTCCGCCTACGACATCACCAGCACCGAGTCCTGCACCACCCACCAGTGCTCCATCTGCGGTTACATGGCGGCCTCCTCATGATCCTTGGACGGGGCTCATTCAGGCATGGCACATGCCCTGGTCCGCTCCGTCCGCCCTCGGTGCTCCGCCGGCATACTTAGGTGCCTGGCAACCCAGCCTTCGGCCGCCTACTGGTGCTCCCGGGGTTCTCAACCCCCGACAACCGGCCAATGCCTATCACGCCGCCCCGACATATGCTCCTTATGGTCATTACACCACCGACGGAGGCGCCTACTACACTCCCTCGCCGGCCCTACTTCCTTCACCAACGTATCCACCGGCATTGCTCCCGACGCCACCCTCCCCCGCGACACCGAGCTGGGATCAAGCTACTTTTGTCCAGGCCATGAATAACTTTGCTGCACAAGGAAACTCAGGTACGGATTGGATCTTTGATTCAGGGGCTTCTAGCCATATGTCTGCATCTAGTAATTGGTTATCATCTTGCACTAAATCTCCTTTCCCTTCCATTACCCTTGGAGATGGATCATCTATTCCTATATATTGTGTTGGTTAGGCTCAAATTCCCTCTTCCACTAAACCTCTTTTACTCTGTGATGTTCTAGTTGCACCCGCCCTCATTAAAAATCTTATTTCTGTTCGCCAATTTACTTGCGACAATCTAGTTTCGGCTGAATTTGACCCTTTTGGTTTATCTGTGAAGGATTACCTGACCAAGGCCGAGATCGCTCGCTTCAATAGCTCATGTGATCTTTATTCACTTAATGGAGTTCCTGCCGCCACCCCTCCAACATCCATGCTGGCCTCCGTCGATCTCTGGCATCATCGCTTGGGCCATCCCAACCCTGCCGTCTTAGCTTCTATGCTTAGTGAATTTACCATATCATGTAATAGGGACTCTCATAATTCTGTGTTTTGCGATTCATGTCAATTAGGCAAACATGTGCGTCTTTCCTTTAGTTCCTCTAGTTCTTGTAGCACTTATCCCTTTGAATTAATACATTGTGATTTATGGACCTCTCCCATTGCAAGTGTTTCGGGTTTTAAATACTACCTTGTTATCCTAGATGATTTCACCCACTTTGTCTGGACTTTTCCTCTACGCAACAAATCCGAGGTCCATTCTCTTTTTCTTAATTTTCAATGCTATGTGTCTGTTCACTTCTTCCTCCCAATACGCTTCATCCAATGTGACAATGGTCACGAGTTTGATAACATTAAAAATCATACTTTCTTCTTACAACATGGCATCCTGCTTAGGTTCTCATGTCCCTACACCTCCCCTCAACATGGTAAAGCCGAACGTTCTCTTCGCACCCTCAATGATATAGTTCGCACTCTCCTCATTCAATCATCTATGCCTCCCAAGTTTTGGGCTGAAGCCCTACACATGGCCACCTTCCTTCTAAATATTCGACCTTCTAAAACTAAACCCAACACTACTCCCTACTATTCCCTCTTTCTTTCCCACCCCGACTACTCCGCGGTTCATGTTTTCGGCTGTCTCTATTTTCCCAATGCCTACGCCACTTCTGCAAATAAATTGTCACCACGCTCTATCCCATGTGCTTTTCTCGGCTTCTCTGACGAGCACAAAGGCTATCGCTGTCTCGACCTTCACACCGGACACGTTCATGTCTCTTGTCATGTCACATTTGCTGAGCACATTTTTCCTTTCTCATAACGCACTACTACACCATCCAACACCTCTAGCTCCGCAAACACCCCCTCTCCCCGTCCTTTCCAACTATATACTCCCCTACCTGCCGACCACAACATACCACCACCACCATTAACACCCACCATAGCCGATCCCAACCCTACCCTCACCCCACCCGAGACGTCCACTCCACCACCCAGCCCTGCTCTCACTCCACCACCCAGCCCTGCTCCCACTCCACCACCCAGTCCTGCTCCCACTCCATCACCCAGCCCTGCTACTTCATCCGACTCTTCCGCTGTGCTGGACTCACCAGTACCCACCATACCCCCTCGTGCTATTCCTACAGCTGCCCTGATTAATGATCATCGCATGCGTACTAGGGCCAAATCAGGATTTCATCAACCCCAAAACCGCCTAAACCTTCATACCTCCGTATCTCTCACTTCCCTTCCAAAGAATTACAAAACTGCTCTTCTTGATCCCAATTGGGTTGCTGCCATGCAAGAAGAATATAATGCTTTACTTCAAAACAACACCTGGCAACTTGTTCCTCGTCCTCCCAATACAAATATTGTTTCTGGCAAATGGATTTTTCGCCAAAAGTTCCACTCCGATGGGAGCCTCTCACGATATAAAGCCAGGTGGGTTTGTCGTGGCTTTTCTCAACAACAAGGAATTGATTACGAAGAAACCCTTTCTCCTGTTGTTAAACCTAGCACCATTCGCACCGTTCTTAGTGTTGCTGTCTCCTCTTCCTGGCCTATTCACCAACTTGATGTTAAAAATGCTTTCCTCCATGGTTCTCTTCAAGAAACTATCTACTGCCAGGAACCTCTGGGTTTTGAAAATCCATCCTTTCCAACTCATGTATGTCTTCTTCATAAATCACTCTACAGTCTCAAACAGGCCCCACGAGCTTGGTTTCAATGCTTCTCCTCCTTCATCCAAACAATAGGATTCACTCCATCTCTCTCCGACACCTCTCTTTTTGTGTATCATCAAACTTCTGACACTGCCTATTTACTTATCTATGTGGATGATATCATTCTTACCGCATCCTCTCAAAAGTTCTTAGATCATATTGTCTCTCTTCTTAGATCTGAATTTTCTATGACTGACCTAGGACTCCTTCATCATTTCTTAGGCATTGTTGTTGTTCGAGATTCCTCCAGCCTTTTTCTTTCCCAACGCCAGTATATTCTTGATCTTCTTAATCGTGCTGGTATGCTTGACTGTCAATCTTCTCGCACTCCTGTAGATACTAGTTTTAAACTTTCGGCTATCGGTGAACCCTTTTCCGATCCTACTCTCTATCGTAGCCTAACATGTGCTCTCCAATATCTCACCATTACTCGTCCTGAAATCTCTTTTGCTGTTCAACAAGCATGTCTCTATATGCATGACCCCCGGGTTCCTCACTATAATCATGTTAAACACATTCTTCGGTATTTAAAAGGAACTCTCAATCATGGTCTCCACCTCAATAATTCTTCTCCAAACTCGCTTACCGCATACTCTGATGCAGACTGGGCTGGTTGTCCTGACACTCGAAGGTACACTTCCGGTTTTTGTGTTTTTCTTGGTAACAATTTGATTTCTTGGTCTTCAAAACGACAGGTTACAGTCTCACGTTCGTCGGCCGAGGCTGAGTATCGCGCTTTGGCACATGCTGTTGCAGATACAATTTGGATTCGGCAGTTACTCTCCGAGCTACACAGGCCTATTGAGCAGGCCACTATTGTCTACTATGACAACATATCAACAGTCTACATGACCGGCAATCCAGTTCAACACCGACGCACAAAGCATATTGAGATTGATATTCATTTTGTTCGTGAAAAGGTTGCTCTTGGTCAGGTTCGGGTGCTTCATGTTCCCTTTACGGCTCAGTTTGCTGACATTTTCACCAAGGCACTACCTACTAAGCCATTTCAAGACATCTGTTTCAGTCTCAACGTCGTCGAGCCTGCCGTTGATACTGCGGGGGGATGTTAGAGTAGTCACTATGGTATACGACTCCTAGTCCAAGTCAGTTTTGCACTCCTACCCCAAGTCGGTTTGTACCCTCTTATATACTCTTGTATGTCGCACCAAATCAATAATAAGCAACAGTTTTATTCAGCTTTCACCTCACACCATCGCCGGCCATACGCCTAAAATATCAATTTTTTAGCATAGTATAAACGCATATGCTCATACGTACGCACGTATGCTCGTCCCTACGGACACACTCACGCACACCCTATCCTTATGAGACTGAGCCAACACATCATTTTAAGATAGACGAAGTCACCACATACACCTGCATAGTCGACGGAAATGTCTCCTCTCACTGAACGCACGTCGCCAAAAGACCTGGAATAAACCTAGCAAAATGCGAGCACCAGTGGGACACCAGTTAGGACTTCAACCCTGATGGGCTGAGTATATCACTGTCCTCATAACTATCCAACCACCATATAAGATTTTAAAAAACTGGTAGGCATCATACTAAACACAAGCAAGAACTTGACTCCGTGAACTAGAACTCAGGAAAGAGTTGGATAGCCCGACACCCGCATCGCCCTCCTCTGGCGACACGGGGGAAACGCATCCGCCGCCGCCGGGAATCCTACCCCAGCCTGCTACCGCTACGTCGCTGCCGGAGGGCCGGTCGGCGAAGCCGTGTCGCGCCCCGGGATGGCGGCGGCGGGGCGGATCCATCCCCACACGCGCTTCCCTCCACCCCGCCCCGTGCCCCCAGATCTCGCCCCGCTCCGCCTGCTTTTGCTGCGTCGCCGCCGGTGGGCCAGCCGTCGAGGCTGTGCCTCGCCCCGGGTTGTTGGCATCGGCTGGAACCGCCCCCACCGCACGTCCCCCTACCCCCAGCCCCGCGTCCCCAAGTCCATGTGCTCTTGCGCGGTCGCCCCTCGTCCCAGCGATGTTGTACTTCTGCCGTCGTCTCTGAAGGCCCTCTTCCCCCGAGCCGCGGTGATGTCTCATAAGCGGAGGCGATGATACTACCTTCCTAGTGGCAGTCATGGAGCCCCTCAAGGCGGGTGCTGCTGGCACTACTTCGGCCCGGACGACCTTGGACCCATGTCTCTCCGATATCCATGGCTGTCGGCATTGCCAGGCGGCTCCGGCCTCGGCGACTAATACGTCTCCAACGTATCTATATTTTTTGATTGTTTCATGCTATTATATTTCTGTTTTGGATGTTTTATATCCATTAATATGCTATTTTATATTATTTTTGGGACTAACCTATTAACCTAGAGCCCAGTGCCAGTTCCTATTTTTTTTTCCTGTTTTTGAGTTTTGCAGAAAAGGAATACCAAACGGAGTACGAACGAAATGAAACATTCGCGATGATTTTTCTTGGACCAGAAGACAACCAGGAGACTTGGAGATGAAGTCGGATGAGCCACGAGGCGGCCACAAGGACGGAGGGCGTGCCCGGGGGGGGGGGGGTAGGGCGTGCTCCCACCCTTGTGGGCCACTCGTGCACCTCCTGACCAAATTATTCCGCTTATATATTCCCATATATCCCCAAACCAATAGAGGTATCCATGAAAACAATTTTCTGCCGCCGCAACCTTCTGTACCTGTGAGATCTCATCTAGGGGCCTTTTCCGGTGTCCTGTCGGAGGGGGATCCGATCATGGAGGGCTTCTACATCAACACCCACTACAAAAAAAAGACACATCCATGACATTTTTGGCCGAACAATTTTTTTATGTCATGCTTATGACACTTCTATGACGATAATTATGACAAAACCCGGTATCATCATAGATGTGGTGGGATTCTACTTTTATGACAAAAAATGATGACAAAAAATGGGCTTTTCGTCCTGGGCGGGCCGGAAACGCAGCTGCATGACATTCTTTGGGCCGTCCATGACGGAAAAAAACCATGGTAGAAGCGAGGGCGAGAAAAATATCGCGGAGTTCTCGGTTACGGTGGGTGGTCGGGGCCGAGAGATGCACGGAGGTTTCCTATTTCTCTCGTGTACGCGCGTATGTTCGAGGCGTTGGCTAACTGAACCAGAGCGATCGCACGTTACTAAATCCGAGTGATCGGTCCCTTGGCTGTTAACTGAACCCGAGCGATTCATTCGCTGCTGACTAAACCCGAGCGATTCCTTCGCTACTGCTGCTAAATGAACCCGAGAGATTGACACTGTTGTTGCTTACTGAAGCCGATCGAGCCCCTGTGCGAGACGTAGCCAGCAGGTGTTGGGTTGCCTCTCGATGAATAGTGATTGTTGCTATCATGCCCGCGGTATGTAGAACGAGTCGAGACGTGGTGAGTCGAGCTGGTTGGTTGGCTGTGGATGAATAGTTCTCGGTGAGGGTTGGATGAACAGGACCCCATGGTAGTAGGTCGTTGCTACTGGATGAACAGGACCCCGAGGAGGCCGCCGCACCCCAGCCGGTTGGGGGTGGATGAATAGGACCCCGTGGAGGCTCTATGAATAGCAGCCGGTGGAGGCTGGATGAACAGTAGTCGTGGATGAACAGAAACCCATGGAGGCTGGAGGAGGTCGACGGTGGATGAACAGTAGCCCGTGGAGGCTGGAGCGAGGCAGTAGATGGTGGATGAACAGGACCCCGTTTCGACCGTAGGCGCTCTAACACAAGTCTGTTTCCTCTGTTTTGCAGTATGCCACACCCCTCCTGATCAACAGGACACCATTTCGATCGTAGGCACTCCAACACAAGTCCACTTCCTCCATTTTGCGGTACGCCAGACCCTTCCCGATGAACAGGACCTCATTTCGACCGTACGCGGTCGAACACAAGTCTGTTTCCTCCTTTTTGCGGTACGTCAGACCCTTCCCGATGAACAGGACCCCATTTCGACCGTATGCGGTCGAATAGAAGGCCTGTTTCCTCCGTTCTGCGATACGCTAGACCTCATTTCGGTTATTCCGTCCAAGCCAGTTGGCTCCTGATGAACACAACGCCGTTGATGCCGTCCGCTGCCTCTCCATGTACACGATCCCTGGCCGTACGTATGCGCGAATAGGCGTTTGAGACCCTGCCCTTATGTACATACGTGGCCGTATTTTTTGGCATCTGGCTGTACGTACGTGTACACAGTTTAGAAGGGACTACCTGAACTGCTACATCGGGGGCATGCCGAGTCTTCCTCCCGCCCCAACTCGAGGTCGTCTACTACTACACATGTCGCTGCTTGCTCGGCCACGGTTCATCGTTGCAGAGAGACCGATCGACCAATATGTACATACATGTTCGTGATAACACTATGTACGCTTCGACCGGGTGGGTCCCAGCTATCAGGGAGGATAAGGATGCACTTCCTTGCGTGCGAAGATATAGCTGGTGGGTCCCGACTGTCAGGGGGAGGAATCATTTTTATTTTGCAAGTAATAAGGAGGCACTTCCTTGGTTTCGAAGATGTAGTTGGTGGGTCCAGCTATGAGCCTCACAACCTAAAGTCCACTTCCGATGGTTGTCGTTCATTGACCTCATTGACCACGAGGCGCCGAGAGCATCAAGGTGGTGGACGACGGCGAGGCCTAGGAAGGGAACGACGAGGAGCCAGAGAAGACGAGGCAGGTAGATGCCCACGCGGAGGGGAGTATGAGGGTTCACTGGTTCAGTTGTGGCGTAAGTTCACCATCGCCGGAGAATAACATGGGGTGTGGGTGAGTAGAGGGAAGGTCTCGCCAGTCGTAGTATGGTCGGACCATGACGCCTGCGCCGCAGCACAACCGACCACGGGAGGCTGGAGCAGGCGGTACGACGGGCCTGGTTTGGGCAGCTGGAGCAAGAAGACCAGAGGTTGAAGACGCAACACAACCATTGATTTAATATCCAACGGTTAGTGCAACTAGAATCATTTTGACTAAGTTGACAAAGCCCGTACGCATCAACTTAGTTGGCCCACAAGTCAGCCTCCAAATCTGGTGGGTCCCAGCTAGTAGGGGTAATCATTTTTTTGCTCGTAATAAGGTGACACTTCCTTGCGTGCAAAGATGTTTTCTGGGTTTTTTAATTTCTTCCTTTCGAGTTCGAATAAAAAGAAAACAATTTAGCATCTTTGGTACAATCTATAGTTTTGCGAAATGGATCATAATAAAGTTGGTGGGTCCCAGCTGTCAGGGAGAGGTAATTTTTTTCACGTAATAAAAGAAACACTTCCCTGCGTGCGAAGATGTAGCTGGTGGCTCAAACCTGTCAGGGGAAGAAATCATTTGTTTTCACATAATAAGGAGGGACTTGCTCGCGTGCGGCCATGGGCCATACGGGTCCCTACTGTTAGCCATTCCACGTTCATGCCTCTTTCGATGGTTGTCTTTTGTTGACAAAGTTGACCACGCCGCGCCGAAAGAACCAACGCGATGTACGATGGCGAGGCCTAGGAAGGGAACAGCCCAGAGCCGGCGAAGACACAATAGTGGATACCCATGCGGAAGGGAGTACGAGGGTTCATAGGTTCGGCTGCGGTGTGAGGCTGTCATCGCCGGAGAATAACAGGAGGTGTTGGTGAGTAGAGGAAAGGCCTGGACGACGATGAGAGTAGTACGGGCCGATGAGGCCTGCGTGGCAGCACAGCTAGCCGCGGGAGGCGGTAGTAGGCGGTACCGCCGGCGGTGGTTTGGGCGGCTGAAGCATGAATATCCGAGATTGAAGAAACACCACAGCCGTTAGATGGACATCCAACGACCACTGCTAATAGAATCGTGTGTTGACTATAAGTTGACAAAGCCCTGCGTACGCGTCAACTTAGTAGGCCCACAAGTGACCATCACATCTGTGGCAGAGAACATATAGCCCATTTGTGATTTGTTATAATGTACATCCCATTTTTTAATTCTAATGGAATTTACTCAGCCCATTTACTGTTTGTTAAAATTACAACCCATTTCCAGCCAGGACTTTGTTAATAATTTCAGCCAACCGCTAAAAAAAATCAACAATTTTTTTAACATTTTGATGGGATCCGAAATATTTTTTAACCTGAAATTTAGATTCAGATTAAATATAATTTCAATAAATTTGTATTAGGTAAAAATCCAACAAAATTTTGTGCGCATAACAAGTAATGAAATTAAAAAATGTACCTTTTTTGAGAAGAATAAAAAATGTACTTGTTCGGTGCGTTTTCTATATTTACAGCCAATTTTTTAAATTATAGCCCATTTATTATTTCTTAAAACCCATTTTCTTGGCAAGTCTAATGCGGTCTGGAGAATAACAAGTTAACCTGGGTTGGGTATTCCGTAAAAAAAGAATAGCTGGACTAGCCATTTTCACATTCAAATATTAATATCAGGGCTGCATATTTGGTCGACATAAAATAATAGCCTGGGCCAGACGGGCCACAACCCGCCCAGTTGATACCCTGCTCCTCTAAACAACTACAAAAACATCGCTTAAGGAAAACTCCGTTCACACCTCAAAAAACAAAAATACTGTTAGAGTTGCTGGGTCCCAGCTGTCGGTCGCTCCTTGTGCAATTCTCTCATTTATTAACTATATAGGTTGACGATGGTGTGGGACCGTGATGTCAAGAAACCAGAAGGAAGCAATTTTTTTATAGTTGTATATAATAAGGAGGAACTTGCATAAGTACAGCTATGGCCCTGGTGGGTCCCTACTGTCATCCTCTCCAAGTAAAGTCATCTCCTGATTCCTCATGTTCGTTGACCATGTTGACAATGCTCGGTGCCACGACAAGCGCAGCAACTCGAAGGATGATGGAGAGGGCCTCGCGGGCCCTACGGATGGTCTGATACAGCGCCCGCTGCTCATTCAGGAAGCCAGGATCATTGGACACCTATGAGCACATTCGAGAGACCGAGCCGGCATGAAACGGTAAGGCCGCGCTTGGGAGCTCTGGATTGTTTCACACCTGTATCAAGATACAAGTGTAATTTACTCGTCACCGAAAATAACACATAAAATACAGGCATAATGAAACCAACGGCCCGAGGTCTGTAACGAAAACCGGCGAGTTACGCATGTAATTTGAGGGACTAGTGTATATTTTACTAGTCGAAATCGACCAACCAAGCACTTCTCCCAAGACCATCTGCTTTTATTTACAAGTGTCAGTTTTACAAGATGTTTTGGTTGGAAAACGATGATCCAATGACAGCCTAAGATTATGAGTTGGTCGAAAGATCATATGGTTTCACCTCTAACCTACCCGAGTTGTCGTATAGGCTATGAATGAAACATATGATGATCAACTTCTTAAGCACAGAAACAACAAAAGAGGATGATCTTCTTAACATGCAAATCACTAACAATAGATCAACATGCAAAACATTATGAAACATTATTCTCAGGAGGCACGGTGAACAGCTCGTGATGCCGCATACCACAACATTCCAAGCTCAACTTTGCAATCAAACTCACAAGGCCTGGCATTACATAGACAACATTCAGAACAAACTCTTAAAATACCTTACATAAGTCAACATTCATGTGACTATGCATCTCAACAGAGTAAATATTTACTTCTGAACTGAACACAGGAAAAAATGATCGATGCTGCTCACAACAAAGGGTGTCCCACTCAAAAATATCAAATGCATGTCTTTTGGCTAACATCAATGAGCAAAATTTGACAAGGTTTTCCAATTCCAATATATTAAACTAATGTCTTCTTGCTAACATCAATGATTAAACTTTGTCAAGCTTTTCCCATTCAAAATATGTAATGCCTAACGTGCAAGATTTGTCATCAGTTTGCACATTGAAATGTCACATGGAGCCGGATTAACCAGCATATCTTTTTGTGCAGTTCAACTGAAATCAAACAATGTCTTGTGTAGCATGGTGGATTTCGTATTTATATGCTGCAAGAAAACAAAGACACATCAGCACAGACATGAATATTGGCCCCAATGTCAACCCACCAATCGGTGGACTGACAAACAGAAAGTATGTTAAATAGATTACCATACCCAGATGCCCCATCATTGTTGCTTAGATTGACATTGACAGACTTGGAGTCCTATCTTGGCTTCTTGTCCTTTTTTGGGCACTTGTTTGCCCAGTGTTCCTCTAAACCACAAGTAAAGATCCATCTCTCCTTTTGTCTTTCTTCTTACCCTTCTTAAAGGTAGTATTCTGCTGGACAGAGTTCTTTCCCTTGAACTTGTGGGAATTCTACTGCCTTGAAGATGTTGGTAGCTCCATTCAGACGGGCATGGTTTGTCATCAGTTTGCACATTGAAATGGCACATGGAGCCGGATTAACCAGTGTATCTTTTTGTGCAGTTCCACTGAAATCAAACAATATCTTGCGTAGCATGGTGGATTTAGTATTTATATGTTGCAAGGCATTTAACACGTTGGCAGCTCCATTCAAGTAGATAGTATAGTGGCTCAAGGTGGCGACGAATGATTAGAGAACCATTCGATGTATTGTGCATGATGAAGTATTATGAAGGACACGAACCATCTGAACATTTTGTGCAGTGCCACTAAAATCAAGCTAAGCATCCCTGTCTGCATAAAAACAGAAAAAGCGTGATGGATATAATAGTGGTACTAGTTGACTAAACATACGTTTACAACTATAATCATCTTCATTATCTTAACAGGAAAAGATAGCAATACAATAGCTTGAATTAAACATTTAATCAAAACAATACAACAATATAAGTAGCACAACATAACAAAGCACAATCATGTGGATGAAGGCCGATACTGACCTCGTTTGTTACAACTGCGTCGGCAACTGACTTGGTCATACCTTTCCTTGTGGAGTGAATTTTGCACTCCACATGTTGTTGAGTTGCCAATGCTCTCAGCAGACTAGTCATGTCACCAGCGTCTACTAATACTCTGTAAAGCTTCTCGATCATTCCTTGTGTAATGTAGCACAAACAGTGACTGCTTCTTTCTGCAAAGTGGAAAGACCAACTGGGCCCAATAATGCAACATTTTGCCTTAAACACATTGGCTCCTTTTGTATAGTTCAACTCAAATCAAAGCTGAAATAGAACCGAGCAGAAGTTTTGATATCCTTGTATGCAACAATAGGCATAAGGGAAACAATTACTGAGAAATAATAGTTGATGACTTATACTCCCAGAAGAAAAAACATCTACCTTATCTTAATGGGAAACAAAGCAGGAGAGTAGCAATTCTCAAACAATGTGATTGAGACATTATCTTAACAATGCCTTGTTTCAACATGAATAAAAATGACAAAGCAGAAAAGTACCATTCCTAAAACAATGTGACTGATTCATATTAACAAAGAACTATCTTAACAATACCTTGGTTAAACATGTAGAAAGAACTACAAATCAGAATAGTACCATTTGTAAAACACTATAACTGATATATAATAATAGAGACATTATCTCAACAATACATTTCTTAAACATTTACTCCGGCCGATCCCTAACAGAAATGGTACTCCCACCGATCCCTAACAAGTGTTGTAGTTTTGAACTAAGATTCAGTAGATAATTCTGAGAGTGGCATTTCTTAATTTTACCAGCGGCATTAGATTAACAAAAAGCATAAACAGTTCCAGAGGAGAGTGGTCGCAACAACACCATGTGCTTCCATCTACTTATAAAGGGGGTGATGAAGAGTTTGTTGTAACAAAGCAACAAGCATCATGTCTGGGTTGATCCCATTTATGTTCACTTAATGGGAAAAGACAACAATTCAATAGCTTCAATTCAACAATTATTTAAAATAGTACCAATACAAGTAGCACAACATCTCAAAGCACACTGCACGATCATGTGGATGAAGGTAGGTACTGACCTTTCATGAGACAAGATCACCTATGAATCTGCCAACACGATTAGGAAATCCAATCTCGTTTTGTGTAGTTGAACTAAATCAAGCAAAGTCGCCGGTGTGACATTTAAGTTCGCCATAGCAACAAGTTGAATAGATATCCCTATTTTAATATAGGCAAAAAAGGAAACAATTACTGGCCAATAAAGGAGGATGAAACATACGGCGACAAAAAGAAGCATATAACTTATCTTGATGGAAAACAAAGTAGGACAATAACATTTCTAAAACGGTTGCATTGATTCATATTAACAGACATTCTCTTAAAACAACATTCATTAAAAATGTAATTTACTTTTAACAGTGGCATTGCTTCAATTTTCCAGCGGCATTCTTGGATTAATAGCAGCAAAATAGTTGTATGGGACATGGGACATGCCAGCACCATGTGCGTCCACACGTATAAATGGGTGATGCAGAGTGATAACCAACAAGTATAGGGGATCGCAACAGTTTTTGAGGGTAGAGTATTCAACCCAAATTTATTGATTCGACACAAGGGAAGCCAAAGAATATTTTCAAGTATTAGCAGTTGAGTTGTCAATTCAACCACACCTGGATAACTTAGTATCTGCAGCAAAGTATTTAGTAGCAAAGTAGTATGATAGTAATGGTAACAGTGGCAAAAGTAACGATAGCAGTTTTGTAGTAAGTGTAAAAGTAGCAACGGTAAAGTAAAAGCAAAGCACAATATGTGAAAAGCTCTTAGGCATTGGATCAGTGATGGATAATTATGTCAGATGCAATTCATCATGTAATAGTTATAACATAGGGTGACACAAAACTAGCTCCAGTTCATCAATGTAATGTAGGCATGTATTCCGAATATAGTCATACGTGCTTATGGAAAAGAACTTGCATGACATGTTTTGTCCTACCCTTCCGTGTCAGCGGGGTCCTAATGGAAACTAAGGGATATTAAGGCTTCCTTTTAATAGAGTACCGGACCAAAGCATTAACACATAGTGAATACATGAACTCCTCAAACTACGGTCATCACCGAGAAGTATCCCGATTATTGTCACTTCGGGGTTGTCGGATCATAACACATAATAGGTGACTATAGACTTACAACATAGGATCAGGAACTCACATTTATTCATGAAAACATAATAGGTTCAGATCTGAAATCATGGAACTCGGGCCCCAGTGACAAGCATTAAGCATAGCAAAGTCATAGCAACATCAATCTCAGAACATAGTGGATACTAGGGATCAAACCCTAACAAAACTAACTTGATTACACGGTAAATCTCATCCAACCCATCACTGTCCAGCAAGCTTACGATGGAATTACTCACACACGGCAGTGAGCATCATAAAATTGGTGATGGAGGATGGTTGATGATGACGGCGATGACGAATCCCCCTCTCCGAAGCCCCGAACGGACTCCAGATCAGCCCTCCCGAGAGGTTTTAGGGCTTGGAGGTGGCTCCATATCGTAAAACGCGATGGAACTTCCTCTCTGATTTTTTTCTCCGCGAAACGGAATATATGGAGTTGGAGTTGAGGTCGGTGGAGCATCAGGGAGCCCACGAGACAGGGGGCGCGCCCAGGGGGAGGGGGCGCGCCCCCCACCCTCGTGGACAGGGTGTGGCCCCCCTGGCCTTGATTCTTTCACCAATATTTGTTATATTTTCCAAAAGTTATCTCCATGGATTTGCAGGTCATTCCGAGAACTTTTATTTGTGCACAAAAATAACACCATGGCAGTTCTGCTGAAAACAACGTCAGTCCGGGTTAGTTCCATTCAAATCATGCAAATTAGAGTCCAAAACAAGGGCAAAAGTGTTTGGAAAAGTAGATACGACGGAGATGTATCAACTCCCCCAAGCTTAAACCTTTGCTTGTCCTCAAGCAATTCAGTTGATAAACTGAAAGTGATAAAGAAAAACTTTTACAAACCCTATTTGCTCTTGTTGTTGTAAATATGTAAAGCCAACATTCAAGTTTTCAACAAAGATTATGAACTAACCATATTCACAATAACACTTAGGTCTCATATTTACTCATATCAATGGCAGAATCAGCTAGCGAGCAATAATAATAGAACTCGGATGACAACACTTTCTTAAAACAATTATAATATGATATAACAAGATGGTATCTCGCTAGCCCTTTTTGAGACCACAAAACATAAATGCAGAGCACCTTTAAAGATCAAGGACTAACTAAACATTGTAATTCATGGTAAAAGAGATCCAGTCAAGTCATACCCGATATAAACTAATAGTAATGCATGCAAATGACTATGCTCTCCAGCGGGTGCTTTTTAACAAGAGGGTGATGACTCAACATAAAAGTAAATAGATAGGCCCTTCACAGAGGGAAGCGGGGATTTGTAGAGGTGCCAGAGCTTGATTTTGAAATAGAGAGATAAATAACATTTTGAGCGGTATACTTTCACTGTCAACATAACAACTATGAGATCTCGATATCTTCCATGCTACGCACATTATAGGCGGTTCCCAAACAGAATGGTAAAGTTTATACTCCCCCACCACCAACAAGCATCAATCCATGGCTTGCCCGAACAACGGGTGCCTCCAACTAACAACAATCCTGGGGGAGTTTCGTTTAATTATTTTGATTTGCTTTGATCTTTTTAATCATGGTACTGGGCATCCCGGTTACCAACCATTTTCTCGTGAATGAGGAGCGGAGTCCACTCCTCTTGAGAATAACCCACCTAGCATGGAGGATACAGACAGCCCTAGTTGATACATGAGCTGCTCGAGCATACAAAACATAATTTCATTTGAAGGTTTGGAGTTTGGCACATACAAATTTACTTGGAACGACATGTAAATACCGCATATAGGAAGGTATGGTGGACTCATATGGAATATCTTTGGGGTTTATGGAGTTTGGATGCACAAGCAGTATTCCCGCTTAGTACAAGTGAAGGCTAGCAAAAGACTGGGAAGCGACCAACTGAGAGAGCGACAACAGTCATGAACATGCATTGAAATTAATCAACACCGAGTGCAAGCATGAGTAGGATATAATCCACCATGAACATAAATATCATGAAGGCTATGTTGATTTTTGTTTCAACTACATGTGTGAACATGTGCCAAGTCGAGTCACTCAATTCATTTAAAGGAGGATACCACCCTATCATACCACATCACAACCATTTTAATAGCATGTTGGCACGCAAGGTAAACCATTATAAGCTCCTAGCTAATTAAGCATGGCATAAGCAACTATAATCTCTAATTGTCATTGCAAACATGTTTATTCATACTAGACTGAATCAGGAACGATGAACTCATCATATTTACAAAAACAAGAGAGGTCGAGTTCATACCAGCTTCTCTCATCCCAATCATTTCATCATATGTCAACATTATTGCCTTTCACTTGCACGACCGAACGATGTGTATAATAATAATAGTGCACATGCATTGGAGTAAGCTGGAATCATGCATATAATAGCCACTAAGCATTTTCATTATGATCTTCTACTCTTGACCCCCAAAGGAAAGAAAAAAATAAAACTATTTACACGGGAAAGCTCCCAACAAGCAAAAAGAAGAACGAGAAATCTTTTTGGGTTTTGTTTTAATTATTACTACTACAGACATGGAAATTCAACTAAATAATTTTTTTGGGTTTCTTAAAAGTTTATCAAACACACAAGAAGAAAGCAGGAAAATAAAGTAAACTAACATGGATAGTACAATGAAAGAGTATGAGCACCGATACTAGAATGAGTCTGTGAACATGAATGTAAAGTCGGTGAGGAATACATACTCCCCCAAGCTTAGGCTTTTGGCCTAAGTTGGTCTATGCCCATGGATCGCGGCTACTCTCCCCGGTGTACTAAGGAGTGTCATCGTACTGCCACTGACTGGCGATCTCCTCCGGATCCCACTAATAAGATGATGGACGATAGGGGTCCAATGATGGTTCTGGCTCAGGCTCTGGAGCGGATGTCTGGCCTCGATGCGCGTACACTACCTTCGGCAAGACAAGGTAGTGACCTACAGTTAAATCAAACAAAGAAGGTGTAGGTAGGGTAATAATCTCATTGTGTTTCTTATTAAATCTCAGGTTATACAGAAGCATCTTATCATCATTGCCAACAATAAACTCATGCGCTACCATGCTCCTATAATCTAAAAAGGTAAGAGGCAGTAGTGTCTCCTCTTTCTCATCATGTCTAATAGGTATCTCGAAATATTTAGCAAGGCGTGCAACATAGATACCTCCAAAGATGGGGCCCTTTGTACGGTTTAGGCTTAACCATTTAGCAATAATGACACCCATACTAAAAGTGTTATCGCCGAATAAGGCATGGGGTAGAATAATAATATCAGGAACACTGAAGTTTCCACTATTTCCACGACCAATTAAGCATCGGCTAGCAAATATGGCAAAGTAGCGTAAAACAGGAAAGTGTATGCTAGTGATTCTTGCATCGGAACCCTTCTTCGATTCCCCTACAGTAATAGTATCAATGAAACCATCCACATCTTTACGATGTGGTTCTTCTAAGCTACCCTCAAAGGGTATTCTACAAACCGCGCAAAAATTACGTAATGACATTTCCTTAGCCTCATCATATAAATGAAAAGATACTGAAGAAGGTGAATTCTTAGGGTAATAATAAAAGTTTTGCCCGAAAGTATTGGTAAGTAAGAGATATTGTTTGATCCGGTCGTGGAGGAAGTCAGTGAGGCCCGCATTTTCAGCCAAAGAATAAAAGTCTTCATAAATCCCGGCTGCTCTCAAGAAATTATCACATGGCCACTCACAAGGCCTTACTTCCGCTACGCGAGCAAGATTATACTTGGCCTTTTCTTTCTCCTTAGCTTTCTTATCCTTGGAGCTTTGGCTAGAAGAGCCCCTCAATAATCTCCTCATAATTTTATGAAAATTTCTGAAATTTTTAGTAACTTCAAAATAAGAGTGAAACAAACTCAATATAATTGATAGCAACTACTCCCATAAGTGCCTAGAGCCTATATCATGCATTAGAATTACTGGGGACCTCATAAATTTAACATGCAAGCTCAAGGATCACCTAAGCAGCAAGAATTTGCAATGAATAAAGCACTAGAACAAAAACTAATTGGATCATTGGAGGAGTCACATACCAAGCAACAATCTCCCAAAGCAGTTTTGTGAATGGAGCTTTGAGCAAGGAGATCGAAAATCGCAGCAAAATGAGCTAGAACTCGTGCTTGAGCTGGATGGGGATTTTTTGGGAGGAAGATGGAGTGTGTGGGTGCAGGAATAAGTGGAGGGGAGCCACCGTGGGACCACGAGGCAGCGGGCGCACCCCGTAGGGGTGGGCGCGCCCTGGACCCTCGTGGCCAGGTGCTTGCTCCCCCTAATGTTCTCAGTGCCAAATATTCTCAAATATTCCAGAAAAATCATATTAAATTGGCATGGCACTTGGAGAACTTTTATTTTTGGGATATTTTTTATTGCATGGATAATTCACAAAACAGACAAAATGTACTATTTCTACTTTTTTTTATTCTAAGTAACAGAAAGTAAAGAGAGGGTACATAAGGTTGTGCCTTCTAGTTTCATCCATCTCATGAT
Source organism: Triticum aestivum (assembly GCF_018294505.1). Taxonomy (NCBI): domain Eukaryota; kingdom Viridiplantae; phylum Streptophyta; class Magnoliopsida; order Poales; family Poaceae; genus Triticum; species Triticum aestivum. The sequence goes on from NC_057810.1 coordinate 152,678,379, forward strand.
CATCAAAAGGAATCCACTAACAAGGTTGATCAAGTCTTGTTAACAAACTCATTCCGAATAATATGGAACCAGAGAAATTTCGAAGTGGCACTATGTTACCTCAACGGGGATAGGAACATCCCCAATAATAAGAATATCATACTTTTTCTTTGCAGTAGGAAGAGGAAATTCAAAACCTCCAAATATAATTGATGGAATTTTCCCAATAGAATTTATGCTGTGAACTTGAGGTTGTTTCCTCGGAAAGTGTACCGTATGCTCATTTCCATTAACATGAAAGGTGACATTGCCTTTGTTGCAATCAATAACAACACCTGCAGTATTTAAGAAGGGTCTACCAAGGATAATCGACATACTGTCGTCCTCAGGAATATCAAGAATGACAAAGTCTGTTAAGATAGTAACATTCGCAGCAACAACAGTAGGCACGTCCTCACAAATGCCGACAGGTATAGCAGTTGATTTGTCAGCCATTTGCAAGGATATCTTAGTAGGTGTCAACTTACTTAATTCAAGTCTACGGTATAAGGAAAGAGGCATAACACTGACACCAGCTCCTAGATCACATAAGGCAGTTTTAACATAATTTCTTTTGATTGAGCATGGTATAGTGGGTACTCCAGGATCGTCAAGTTTCTTAGGTATTCCACCCTTAAAAGTATAGTTAGCAAGCATGGTGGAGATTTTAGCTTCAGGTATTTTTCTTTTATTTGTAATGATATCTTTCATGTATTTAGCATAAGGATTTGTTTTAAGCATATTAGTTAAGCGCATACGTAAGAAAATAGGTCTAATCATTTCAGCAAAGCGCTCAAAGTCCTCATCCTTGGATGGTTTAGGAGGAAAAGGCATGGGTTTCTGGACCCATGGTTCTCTTTCCCTACCTTGTTTCCTAGCAACAAAGTCTCTCTTATCATAACATTGATTTCTTGATTGTGGGTTATCAAGATCAACAACAGGTTCAATTTCTATATCATTGTTATTGCTAGGTTGAGCATCTACATGAACATCATTATTAGCATTATCATCAGGTTCATGTTCATCTCCAGATTGTGTTTCAGCATCAAAGATAGAAGTATCATTAGGATTATCAGGTGTTTCTACATTAGGTTCACTAGAAGCATGCAAAGTCCTATCATCTTTCTTTTTCTTCTTTTTAGAAGAACTAGGAGCATCTAGGTTATTTTTCTAAGAATCTTGGTCAATTCTCATAGGGTGGCCTTCAGGATAGAAAGGTTCCTGAGTCATTTTACCAGTTCTAGTAGCCACTCTAACAACAAAGTCATGTTTATTATTTAATTCATCAAGCAATTCATTCTGAGCCTTAAGTACTTGTTCAGCTTGAGTGGTGACCATAGAGACATGTTTACTAGTGAGTTTAAATTCATCCTTAACTCTAGACATATAATCACTCAAGCGTCCAATCATAAAAGCATTACTCTTTACTTCTCTTCCAACATAAGCATTAAAACTTTCTTGCCTAGCCATAAAGTCATCAAATTCATCCGAACATTGGCTATGAAACTTAGTAGACGGGATTTCAACTTTATCATATCTATAGAGAGAATTTACCTTCACTACCTGTGTCGGGTTATCAAGACAATGTGTTTCTTTCTTCAATAGGCAGTATATTAAGACCATGTATTTCTTCAATAGGAGGTATATTTTTAACATCTTCAGCTTTAATACCTTTTTCTTTCATTGATTTCTTTGCCTCTTGCATATCTTCAGGACTGAGAAATAGAACACCCCTCTTCTTCGGAGTTGGTTTAGGAATAGGCTCAGGAGTTGGCTCAATTGGCTCAGGAATTGGCTCAGGAAGAGTCCAATTATTTTCATTAGTCAACATATTATTCAATAACAATTCAACTTGGTCGACTGTTCTTTCCCTGAAAACTCAAGCAGCACAACTATCCAAGTGGCCCTTGGAAGCATCGGTTAGTCCATTATAAAAGATATCAAGTATTTCATTTTTCTTAAGAGGATGATCAGGCAAAGCATTAAGTAATCGAAGAAGCCTCCCCCAACCTTGTGGGAGACTCTCTTCTTCGATTTGCACAAAATTGTATATTTCCCGCAAGGCAACTTGTTTCTTATGAGCAGGGAAATATTTAGGAGAGAAGTAATAGATCATATCCTGGGGACTACGCACACAACCAAGATCAAGAGAATTAAACCAAGTTTTAGCATCACCCTTTAATGAGAAAGGAAATATTTTAAGGATATAATAATAGCGAGATTTCTCATCATTAGTAAACAGGGTGGCTATATCATTCAGTTTGGTAAGATATGCCACAACAGTTTAAGATTCATTGCCATAAAAAGGATCAGACTCAACTAAAGTAATTATCTCAGGATCAACAGAGAATTCATAATCCTTATCAATAACAAAGATAGGTGAAGTAGCAAAAGTAGGGTCATGTTTCATTCTAGCATTCAGAGTCTTTTGTTTTAGTTTAGCTAATTATTTCTTAATATCTAATCTATCATTGCAAGCAAGAAAATCTCTAGCAGTTTCTTCATCCATAACATAACCCTCAGGAACAACAGCCAATTCATATCTAGGGGGAGAACCTTCATCATCACTATCATCAATGATTTCATCTTCAATAATTTCATTCTCCCTAGCCCTAGCAAGTTGTTCATCAAGAAATTCATCTAATGGCACAGTAGTATCAAGCATAGAAGTAGTTTCATCATAAGTATCATGCATAATAGAAGTGGTATCATCAATAACATGACGACATATCAGAATTCATAGTAGTAGCAGGTTTAGGTGTCGCAAGCTTACTCAAAATGGAAGGAGAGTCTAGTGCAGAGCTAGATGGTAGTTCCTTACCTCCCCTCGTAGTTGAGGGATAAATTTTAGTTCTTTGATCTTTCAAGTCCTTCATAATGATCAGCAGAGATAAATCCCAAGTGACTCAAAGAATAGAGCTATGCTCCCCGGCAATGGCGCCACAGAATATTTTTGATAACCCACAAGTATAGGGGATCGCAACAGTTTTCGAGGATAGAGTATTCAACCCAAATTTATTGATTCGACTCAAGGGGAGCCAAAGAGTATTTTCAAGTATTAGCAGTTGAGTTGTCAATTCAACCACACCTGGATGACTTAGTATCGGCAGCAAAGCATTTAGTAGCAAAGTAGTATGATAGTAATGGTAACAGTGGCAAAATTAACGATAGCAGTTTTGTAGTAATTGTAACAGTAGCAACGGTAAAGTAAATAAGCAATGCACAATATGTGAAAAGCCCGTAGGCATTGGATCAGTGATGGATAATTATGTCGGATGCAATTCATCATGTAATAGTTATAACATAGGGTGACACAAAACTAGCTCCAGTTCATCAATGTAATGTAGGCATGTATTCCGAATATAGTCATACATGCTTATGAAAATAACTTGCATGACATCTTTTGTCCTACCCTCCCGTGGCAGCGGGGTCGTAATGGAAACTAATGGATATTAAAGCCTCCTTTTAATAGAGTACCGGACCAAAGCATTAACACATAGTGAATACATTAACTCCTCAAACTATGGTCATCACCGAGAAGTATCCCGATTATTGTCACTTCTGGGTTGTTGGATCATAACACATAATAGGTGACTATAGACTTGCAAGATTGGATCAAGAACTCACATATATTTATGAAAACATAATAGGTTCAGATCTGAAATCATGGCACTCGGGCCCTAGTGACAAGCATTAAGCATAGCAAAGTCATAGCAACATCAACCTTAGAACATAGTGGATACTAGGGATCAAACCCTAACAAAACTAACTTGATTACATGGTAAATCTCATCCAACCCATCACCGTCTAGCAAGCCTATGATGGAATTACTCACGCATGGCGGTGAGCATCATGAAATTGGTGATGGAGGATGGTTGATGATGATGACGACAATGAACCCCCCTCCCCGGAGCCCCGAACGGACTCCAGATCAGCCCTCCCGAGAGGTTTTAGGGCTTGGCGGCGGATCCGTATCGTAAAACACGATGAAACTTCCTCTCTGATTTTTTTCTCCGTGAAACGGAATATATGGAGTTGGAGTTGAGGTCAGTGGAGCATCAGGGGCCCCATGAGACAGGGGGCGCGCCCAGGGGGAGGGGGCGTGCCCCCACCCTCGTGGACAGGGTGTGGGCCCCCTGGCCTTGATTCTTTCGCCAATATTTCTTATATTTTCCAAAAGTTATGTCCGTGGATTTGCAGGTCATTCCAAGAACTTTTATTTCTGCACAAAAATAACACCATGGCCGGGTTAGTTCCATTCAAATCATGCAAATTAGAGTCCAAAACAAGGGCAAAAGTGTTTGGAAAAGTAGATATGACGGAGACGTATCACAGAGTATGTTGCCAAGCAACATATCTGTGTTGGTCCCATATTTGTTCTCTTTGAACCTTTTTCCTATGTGAGGGTAGCAAATCTAGTCCTGCACAAACTACCCGACCTCCCAGTTTCTTTCCTTTTTCAACAAAGAAATTGGTTCCTTATAGACGTGTGTACTTGGTTACCCCCCTTTTCCCTTTTCGACTAACAAAGTGGCTGGATAGCCAGTTTATACTACTTTCCCTCCCTCCTTTCCTCATTGAACCACGTCCTAGATTCATGCTCCACCCCACCCCACCCTTCTTTCCTCTTTGAACCAAGACCTAGATTCGACTACGGAATCAAAAATATCCGCATGCAGCTAGAGCAATAACGGTTTCAAGGAAAGTTATACATTAGGGTCGTCGGAACGTGGATAGGTGTGCGGCGGGAGGATGGATTTGCCCACACTACGTATGGCAGCGAGGAAGAAGGGGTCAGTGGCCCTCCCGCACAGGCGCTGGGTAAAAGAGAACAACGCTGCCGGCAGTGGATTGCCTCCCTTGCCAAAGGCGACAGAGTGAACGCTGCACCTCCTCCCCTTCTCGGTGCGACGGGATCCGGACGGCTCCTTCACTAATTGTGAGGGGGGAGAGAGAGAAGGAGGCCAACACAGTCCTGTTTAGATCTGGTGAACAGGGTGAGAAACTGTGAATATAGCAAACCCTAGCAAAGGAACACTGAGCCTCCAACGTGTATATATGTAGTGCGGTGAAAGTGTGGAGAGTGCAAACCCTAGCAAACAACCGCTGAGGCTCCATCTTATATAGTACTTGTATAGTACTCGTGTATACTACTAATATATAGTGGCATGGTTTTCTTTTTCTCTCCATAACAATCATTTTAAATTGTGAAGTATGAAATGGAACTCTTTATTTAATGTACCAGTGAAGAAAACTACTTACAATGAACTAACGATCCACGCGTCCTGGTCGCACTTCCTGTCCTTCACGTGCGGTACACTACCCTCAGTTAAGTGAACGACCACACACACACCAAATTATCGGAAAGGTTTGAGAGTGTGTACAAATAAAGAATTTTAATTTTAATTATCGGAAAGGTTTGAGAGTATGTATAGTTTGCCCTCTCTCAATAATCATGGTTTGTTGTGTTCAGCCTAAACTTAGTCAAACTTTACAAAGTTTGACTTTAGCCAAATCTAATATGCGGAGTAAATAAAAACGAAGGGCTACTACGTCCATCCGGGTTTTTAGTCCACACCATATTTTTAATCAAAGTCTGACCACATATTTAGTTAATAGATGGACAAATAAAATTACAGGGGAGCTGAAGACAAAGTTGTGCGAAGGCTTAGAAACCAATATAAAACTTATGCTCTTAGTACCAAAGTCGATGCTTCTTCGAGGAAACATTTGGTTCATAGCAATTGTGTGATAAAATTGCACCAACATGAAAGACGACTGCGTCTCCAACACAATGATGGTGAACTGATGAATGATATCATCTTTGTGGGTAACAAGCAAAGAGCACTGATGGAAGACATCTTGTTTTACGTAGAAAATCGATCTGCTTCACCAGCTGATGCAACCATGAGACGCAACCATGAGCATCAATAGGTCATCGTGGTGATGCATCATCCATTTGTCATCAAGTTTGGGTGAGGCACCTATGAGTTCGACAAATCCTTACTGTGGTCTGTTTCTTCTCGGTAATCAAGATCAAGGAAGGAAGAACCACGTGGCAGAGGACAGTGTCGCGGAACAACAATGGGCGTCCAATTTTGTGCAGTTCCACTAAAATTGAGGAAGACATGCGTGGGTATGGAGATGCGCATCACTATTCGCAAATATATATAAAAGGGATATAGTGTTGTTACTTTGTTTTGGCATGGTACAAGATTAACAATGACATCTAATTTGTCAATAAGAATTAATGAAAAGCACACCAACAAACAGAAGCATCATGATTATCTTGATGGGAACTAAACCAGGATACCCGAGAAAAAAAGCAGGACAGAAGCATTAATTGATGCCTCTGGATTGAGATCAGCATTACTTAAAAGGGACGTCACTTTACCATGGGCATTGCTTCATTTAACCAGTGATAGTATTGGATTAGCAGCAACAATAGGAGCATATGGACAATGACCGCACAACCACCATGTACTTTTTGTTGAAAAAACATGTATACCTCCACCAAGGCATAAACCAGGACAACTTTTCGAGTGGCCTTTCCTCTATAATAGTAAAATATAGGTGATGTTGGACCAGCCAACAAACCATAAATACTGTACATGGGGAGGTGGGGAGTAATGGCATAGAAGAAAACCCGCATGAAGCAACCTGGGGAGTTGGACCAGTACAATGAAGCATGAAGTCCAAAAGAAGTTATACCTTAGGTGGGCGAGATGTCACTTAGGCGGGCGGGCGGGATCTGCCCACACGAGGGCAGCGAACAAGGGTGCGGAAGACCTTCATCCGCGCTAGCGCCGGCTCAGAGAGGACGTTGCAGATCATCTTCCTCCATCACCGATGACGACAACGTCAACGCTGCACCTCCTCACCTCCCGTAGCGGACGGGATTCGCCCGGATCTATGACCACTGGTGAGGAGAGAGATAGAGTGGACAATGTCATCTTGTTTAGATATGGAGAGGGTGAGAGAGCGAGATGCGAGAAACCCTATCAAACAAGAGGCTATATATACAATGGAGTAAAAAAAATCTCTCCATGGCAGTGGTTTTAAATAGAATACGCGCATTCCCCGAAAAAAGAAATAGAAACTGGCAGATAAAACTTTTTTTAACGTACCAAGAAAGAAAACTCGATCAAAAAAGACGTCCCCGCTTCCAGGTCGCAGTTTTTATCGCTCACGTGTGGTCCCCGACCCTCCATTATTAAGTGAACAAATTAAAGGGTAAAATTATTACATACGTAAGCTGCCTCTTCGTGTACAAATGCGCTCCATCGTGTACTCACGGGTATCTCGGAGGCAGAGTGAGTGAGTGTATATTTCTTCTTGTACGTCATACTCCATTTATCTCACTTCATATTGTTTCCCACTCCTATGATATTCCTATCCTAGGAACAAAATGAGGCGGTACTAAGTTTGTGTGTGTAGGGAGAACGAGACATCGATGGTGTGTACGAATAGTCGCGAGAGTCGTCGCGCGCACACACACATAGACATAGACATGCATATCCGAGTTTACATAAAATTCCATCTCCATCTCCGCCTCCAATCATATTTGTCCAACTGGCACAATATTTACGTTATTAATTATATACGCAGCAATATTAACGTACAACATCTCTTGTTTGTGGGTGTTCGGACCGCTGCCACGCCCACTCCTGACCAACCCGAACCCTCTTCATCACCCGCGCGTGCTTCCCTCCCGAAACGGTCAGTGCTACATTCATAATCGGCCAGAGCGGACGCGACCTCTCACTGGAGCCGGCATAGAAGCGGCACGCCGGCCGAGAGAGCACCGCCCGCGCCGCTCTGCACGCGATTGCTCCGCGTTCAAAGGTCGCCACGGCCGGCCACAACATGCATGTAAAAAGTTCTTGGGAGTCCGTGCTACAGCTAGCTATCCTCCCCTTCCTCATCAATCTCTTCCAGTAGTGCTAGTACTCCATGGCGCAATCCATCAACAAGTAGGCGGGAAAGTTATTGTATAGTCTATTTGCGGTGAGTGGCATGCCGAGCGACCGTGTGGGGCGGAGCCGTGGAGGAGGCTGAGACACGAACGCGACAGACGTGATTTAAATGTTGGTTTTGCTTGATGGCACGATCCAATGAAATGAAACATTGGTTTCTCTCCGTTTCCACTTTTTCTCCGGAAAAATGGAAACTTTCCACTCCATTTTCATTACTAATCCAAGGTTGCCCCGTTACAACATTCCATCAAATACAAAGGAAAACTAACAAGCATTTTGTGAGAGTCTGTACAAAAAACTACTCATGGGGTCTCTATGCCGTAAACCCTAAATGCTAAACAGGATTTAATTTCCTCGCTAGGTAGAACCTGTCGAAGGAAAGACGGTTGGCACCCTCAGATCATACGATGCTTTTGTGTAGTTCCACTAAAATCGAGCTGAGCATCCCTGTTGGCAAAGATATTGAAGAAGTGTGATTAGAATAATAGTAGTGGCACTAATTCATGAGATATAAACTCATCACAAATAAAAACCGATAGAGTAGAGAAAGATCCACATGGAGATGGAGCTACGTGGGGAGCTGCGGCAGTGGAGCAAGCCGGCTCCAAAACAAAGTTGTACCTGGGACGTCGGGGTGTAGCTAGAAGGGCGGTTGGGAGGCGGCATCAGCCCATACCGCGGGGACCCCCGATCGGGAAGCACCAACAGTGCGTTTTCTCCCTCGCCTTGTCAACCGCGTCTACGCAGAACATTGTCCCCTTCCCCCAACGACAGTGTGACGCCCGGGTAATTAAGCTACAGTAATCCCCACTAATGATGCCACGTCACCTTTGTCACTGTAGTTAATCTCGGGTTAGTTCAAAAACCGGTTCGAATTTCAAATACAAAATCGAGCAAACAATAAAAGTTTTCAAATATTAAAATTTAAATGTTCGGAGTGAACCAAATAATACATAGGTAATTATGGAGGTGAAACCACATTTTTATAAAATGTTTAAATGCTCAAAGGAAAATAAAACAGCAGCAAAAGAAATTAATTAAATGCCTTTTGTGTTTTGTAAAATATTAAACTATATTATTTAGGGATGAAGCATTTTGTGGTTGTGGCTTAATTTGTAAGAACAATTTAGGTGCCACTTTGGTATTTACTAAAACAAAAAAATAAACTGCAACTAAAATAAAACAGAAAAGGTAAAGTAAATAAAAAGTAAAAATAAAACAAAAGAGAGTGGGGGAGGAAACCCCACTGGCCCAACTGGGCCAGCCCCTCCCCACCTGGCCCCCCTCACACCTGGCCCAGCCCCCTCCCCTGGCCCGGCCCAGCCGGCCGGCCACTTATCCACCTCTTCCCCCGGTCGGGAACCCTAGCCGCAACCACTCCTCCCCCCGATCCCCTTTCTCCCCCTCGCGCCGATCCGGATCGGCCCCCGCCCGATCCCGGTCCCCCTCGTCCTCCCCTCATCGCCGGCGGCCCCCGCCGCCCCGACACCGGTCACCTCCGCCCCCCTGCGCCCCTCGCCGCCGTCCGGACCCCCCTCCACACCGTCGCCCCACGCGCGGGGCACCCGCCGCCGCGGGATCGTCCCCGACCTCCCCCGCCTCACCGGACCCCCTCCCCGACGCCGGCGGCCGCCTCCCCGACTCCCTCCTCGCCGGTCGCCTCCAAGCTCCACCGCGCCCGCCTCCTAGACCCCGCGGACCCCCTGTGAGCTTCGCCCACTCCCCCCCCCCGTCGCTCCCCTCTCCCCCTCCCGAACGACGCCGTCGCCCGGAGCCCCCCGTCGCCGGCTCCGGCCGTCCCCCGCCTCCCTCGCCTTTCCCCCTGCCAACGAACCCGAACGGACCTCCCCGTCGCACCCCCCCCCGGCGACGCCCGCCGACGCTGACGCCCGCGTCCACGCCCGCATCCCCCTCCGCCTACTTCCGCCGCCTCCGGCGACCCGGACCCCGTCTAGCCCCGCCACCGCCGAAGCCCCACCGGGGACCGCCTCGCCGGCTCCTCGTCGGGCCCCCCCCTCCGCCACGCCGGCGCGGGATCGGGCGGGCGCCCACGCCCGCGTCCCCCTGGGTTGCGCCCGAACGGGCCACCCCGCACGCCCGCACGCCCGTTTGGCCCCCTGGGGCCTATGACATTGGGGCCCCACCCCCCACAGAACTTTTAAATAAAAAGAAAAGGAAAATGAGATTTATATAAAAATAAATGAAAAAAATATGAATAAAACTAATTAATTAATTAATTATCAATTAATTAAGTAAATAATTAATCTAATTAATCCTGATTAATTAACCTAATAACTAATTAACCTAATTAACTACTGTTAATTAAACTTAATTAGGTTAATTAGTTAACAGTGTATGACGAACGGGACCCACCTGCCAGGGTTGACTCAGTCAACCCCTATTGACTGCTGACGTCAGCATGACATCATGCTGACGTCATAAATACATTTTTTCGAATTAATTAAATAAATAATTAAATTCCAAAATTGTTAAAATCTTTTAAAAATCATATCTTTTAATCCGTAACTCGGATTAAAATATTTTCAACATGAAAGTTGCTCAGAACGACGAGACGAATCCGGATACGCAACCCGTTCGTCCGCCACACACCCCTAACATATCAAACTCGCAACTTTCCCCCTCCGGCTCCTCTGCCCGAAAACACGAAACACCGGGAATACTTTCCCGGATGTTTCCCCCTTCACCGGTATCACCTACTACCGCGTTAGGGCACACCGAACACCGCGTATTGCCTTGTTATATTTTGTGATGCTTTGTTTGCTCTGTATTCATTATTTCTTCCCCCTCTTCTCTCGGTAGACTACGAGACGACGCTGCTGCTGACCAGTTCGACTACGGAGTTGACGACCCCTCTCTCTTGCCAGAGCAACCAGGCAAGCCCCCCCCCTTGATCACCAGATATCGCCTATTCTACTCTATACTGCTTGCATTAGAGTAGTGTAGCATGTTACTGCTTTCGTTAATCCTATTCTGATGCATAGCCTGACATTGTCGCTACATCTGTTGATACCTTACCTGCAATCCTAAATGCTTAGTATAGGATGCTAGTTTATCATCATTGGCCCTACATTCTTGTCAGTCTGCCTTGCTATACTATCGGGCCGTGATCACTTGGGAGGTGATCACGGGTATATACTATACATACATACATACTATACAGATGGTGACTAAAGTCGGGTCAGCTCATTGAGTACCCGCAAGTGATTCTGACGAGGGGGCTGAAAGGACAGGTGGCTCCATCCCGGTAGAGGTGGGCCTGGGTTCCCGACGGCCCTCGACTGTTACTTTGTGGCGGAGCGACAGGGCAGGTTGAGACCACCTAGGAGACAGGTGGGCCTGGCCCTGTTCGGCGTTCGCGGATACTTAACACGCTTAACGAGATCTTGGTATTTGATCTGAGTCGGCTACGAGCCTATACGCACTAACCATCTACGTGGGAGTAGTTATGGGTATCCCGACGTCGTGGTATCAGCCGAAGCACTTCAGACGTCAGCGACGGAGCGGCGCGCGCCGAATTGGACTGGAACGCCACTAGGCTAGGTCTGCTTTCGGCCGCCCTCGCAACGTGCAGGTGTGCTATGGGCGATGGGCCCAGACCCCTGTGCGCTTAGGTTTAGACCGGCGTGCTGGCCTCTCTGTTGTGCCTAGGTGGGGCTGCGACGTGTTGATCTTCCGCGGCCGGGCATGACCCAGGAAAGTGTGTCCGGCCAAATGGGATCGAGCGTGTTGGGTTATGTGGTGCACCCCTGCAGGGAAGTTAATCTATTCGAATAGCCGTGATCTTCGGTAACAGGACGACTTGGAGTTGTACCTTGACCTTATGACAACTAGAACCGGATACTTAATAAAACACACCCTTCCAAGTTCCACAGACAACCCGGTGATCGCTTTTCCGCAGGGCGACGAGGAGAGGATCGCCGGGTAGGATTATGCTATGCGATGCTACTGGAGTGCTACTGGAGATGCTACTTGGAGATGCTACTTGGAGGACTTCAATCTACTCTCTTCTACATGCTGCAAGACGGAGGCTGCCAGAAGCGTAGTCTTCGATAGGATTAGCTATCCCCCTCTTATTCTGGCATTCTGCAGTTCAGTCCACTGATATGGCCTCCTTACACATATACCCATGCATATGTAGTGTAGTTCCTTGCTTGCGAGTACTTTGGATGAGTACTCACGGTTGCTTTCTCCCCCTTTTTCCCCTTTCCTTTCTTTCTGGTTGTCGCAACCAGATGCTGGAGTCCAGGAGCCAGACGCCACCGTCGACGACGACCCCTACTACACTGGAGGTGCCTACTACTACGTGCTGCCCGCTGACGACGACCTGGAGTAGTTTAGGAGGATCCCAGGCAGGAGGCCTGCGCCTCTTTCGATCTGTATCCCAGTTTGTGCTAGCCTTCTTAAGGCAAACTTGTTTAACTTATGTCTGTACTCAGATATTGTTGCTTCCGCTGACTCGTCTATGATCGAGCACTTGTATTCGAGCCCTCGAGGCCCCTGGCTTGTATTATGATGCTTGTATGACTTATTTATGTTTTAGAGTTGTGTTGTGATATCTTCCCGTGAGTCCCTGATCTTGATCGTACACATTTGCGTGCATGATTAGTGTACGATTGAATCGGGGGCGTCACAAGTTGGTATCAGAGCCGACTGCCTGTAGGAATCCCCCTTCCAACTCCTTGGCCGAAGTCGAGTCTAGACATTGAAAAACTTTTACTATCATGGCTGTGTGGCCCATGGGCCCACGTCGCCATCGGGTGGTAGTAGGATCTTTTATTCCTCGACCTATACTCTGGGACTCTTATTTCTCTTCTATTCGGGTTAAATGATTTTTGCTAAATCTAACATTAGGATCTCGTTATCACTTTCACCCGGAGAGCCCCTTATTAATGATGATCGTCCGCGGCACGTGAAGACCCTGAAGATACTCGCCGTTGTTAACCCGAGAACTTATGTTCATCGCATTTGCAATTCCCCTTCCACCGTCAACCCTTATGGATAACTACTTGCAGTTGTTATTCTTACATTCATCCCCAGTTGGTCTTGTTATTACCAGATACCTCGAAACACTCGTCGTTGTCTCGATAATCCTTTGAGCTTATCGCCTTGCTGTTCCTTGTCACCTGAATACCCCTATGGATAATTCTCGCACTTATCGAGTATCCGCTCATCCCCAGTTGTTCATGTGTTTCACAATGGTCTTCGAAATACTATTCAATCCTCCGAAAATCCTTAGCAGCTTATTGCTCTGCAATACTTGTCTGCTTGCATTATGGATGCTTCCCATATATCTGGCAATATTCACTAGTATCTTTGGCACCGTCATTTTGATCCTATTGATTCAGCATGTGTGCGAATGCACACAATCATCTATCAACCCTTCTAAATTATCTTTCTGGCTCAGACATCATTTTTGAACATGAGCTGGTTCTTGACCAAACTATTGGACGTCAATTGTGACTCTGGTCTATCCAACTTATCCATCCTTGATCAGAGCGACAACTTCTGATCCTTTGTTTTGGAAATCGTAATTCCTTCGTTATCTAAGCATCGAATTATTCAGATGTTCTATAATATGATGCCCGTGCATTCTTTTCCTCTGGTTGAGTATCGATACTCACATCAGATCTTTTATGGACCGCTATATCCTTGGTTGGATTATTATATGACAATGTCCTTCATATTGAATAACCTTCGGAGCCTTTACATGGGATATAATGCCTTTGGTAAATTGTATCACCTGCTTTTGAACAATGCTCTACTTTCGAGCTTGTATTATTTACTCCGAAGTTTGTGGTATATGTTTCTAAAAAGCCCCATTGGGTTGAACCTATACCTTCCTTAAAAACCGTATGAACCGGAAGGTTTTGACAAGTCAACCCTTCTAGTGTTTAGCAGATAATTTTCTATCATACAACTTCTTTGAGAACGAGAAGTGAATGGAAGGTTATGCATTATGGAAGTGGGAGTCGACCTTGAACTTTGTGTTCATGCCCATGGACACGATGTAGATCTTATCATTAAAGCTTCTCTTAAATTAGTAATTCCCTTGGTATAAGTACATCTTATATCTGGGATCTGGCCTTTTGCAATCGTGGTTCCGACCATGATCTCCTTTAAATACCATTTCTCGTACAAGTTTAAGCACTTGTCTTCTACAGAGTAATACCCCAGTCCAACCTCTACTTTGAATTGTCGTTGAGTATTACCCCTTGGTATCTCAAGAATATCATGGGGCTGCATAACTTATTATGGGTTTTTCATCAACTATTATTTCTCACAGATTCCAATTTTCTCGGGTTCTGGGTTGTCGTCAATCGAGAACAACGATTCCACATTTTGGTTCGATAACCCTAAGTAATTTTCGTTGCTTATGATTTTATTAATCCTTTAAGTCTTTCCTAGCCTGATCGGCTAAATTTTAAACCGTACTACCTGGTCCTCCTTTTCGGAGCACAATTTTCGATGATGAGCTAAACTTATGTCGATCTTCCTCGTCATATCAGTTCGCCTTGAACAACAAGCTTGTTTTCAGGTTTGTGTCCTACCCATGGTTCCAATAACCTTCCGCTTCATTATTCCTTTGACTTGATGTCGTCACTGATTGATTACATCTGCATGAAACCTCTCGACAAATGTGTCGTGATCATCATCAACCTTATGAGCTCTTCCAGGAATTCAATTGAGTTCATGATGGGTAATACCATCCTTGCCCCTCGATGATTTCCTGTTACTCATCGACCACTTTATTGCCTTCCGTTCAACACAAGATGTTCGTGTTTTGTGTAAACCTTGAGATCCCTGCTATCCAGCATTTGTTCTTCTTTACCTTGGAGTATTACCATCTGTTAATATCAAGGATGTTGTGAGGACTGCTCCACCTCTTAAGAATTCTTGGTATTGAGACGCTTCTCACCATCACCATTCTTTCTTGGTCCCCGTGTTGCTTCCAACCGGTGTACCAACAAGTGAACGGTGCTGTTTGAATTCTGCCCTTCTAGCAAGCCTCTTGCTTTGAAGTGAAATTCTTAGACTATCGATTATTGAATCACCATTCTGACATTGGCCGTGCAACCCAACCCATCGGGCGCACCTTTCAACCAATGTTTACTTGTGTATGTTTCCCTCGAGCATACTTCCTTGTATCATTTGCTCCGAC
Organism: Triticum aestivum; assembly: GCF_018294505.1. Lineage (NCBI taxonomy): Eukaryota > Viridiplantae > Streptophyta > Magnoliopsida > Poales > Poaceae > Triticum > Triticum aestivum. The sequence continues at coordinate 152,693,553 of NC_057810.1, forward strand.
AAATGTTATCTCCTTGTTCACTTAAATGTGGGAGTCTATCCTTTGGGAATCTCGGTGAATTGCCGTTGAGTTCACCAGACACCTCCTTGTCCTCTCCTTGGGTTAATGATGGACTCTTGTTAACAGAAATCACTTCATAGTCCATTTCCCCGAGAATCTTACAATGTCATCTCGTCTATTTGCGTTGCATCCTTTTCTTCTCAGGTATCCTAAGTCTGGGGTATCCTGACACCAATCGGATCCGAATCCCGGTTAGCTAAGATGGTTGGGACAACTTTCAAAGAGTTATGATGTTGATCCTTGATGACCCGGTAGCATGATGTCATACCTAGCACCCCCCCCCCGGCTGGAGGACCTATCATTATAGATTCCTTTTCAGCAGGGTTATCCATTCATCCATGAGGGAATTGTAATACTGATTCTACAAGTTATTCCAGATGGATCCTTCGTGATTCCAAAGTCCGATCTTCACCTGAAGGCCATGTCAATGCTATCTCGAAGCATGTCTGCGATACTCTGATTTTCAACAAGAACATCCGAAGCCCAATGCTAAATGTTTCTTGCTCAATTATCCGAACACCGTTGTATGGGTAATGTCATGAAATTTCTCTCCCCTTACCTAAAGGGTTTTCTACATTATATCCTGTCATGGATATCATGCTCTGCTTATCCTTGGGAAGGATATACCCCCGAAATATGTGTTTAAACACATTTTTCCTTTCCATTGTTCTGTTTAACCTAATGATCACATTTTCCTTTCCATGGGTCTGTTTGACCCTTCTTGTGACCTATATAATCTAAGCAGTGATAATCCCCTGCTTAGGTAAGCACCTCGTTGTACCACTCTGTAAGTAAGACCCTATTACTATTGTTGATGACATTCCGGTAACCACCGATGGACGAGAACCTTGCCTATTGGTCCGCCTCGTTCAACGAGCAGGAAAATGGTTCTCTTCGACCCTCGCCCTTGGTACCTATGTTGTTGCCGACATGACCCTCAGACTCTCCTCTGACATGCCTAGCTTACATGATCGTGCAAGATGTCACCAACCTTTCTACTTTTAACCACATGGTGGGCCCATAACCCACAGTTCCACAGGATCGGAACCAGACTCTCCTGTACACCCCCTGTTCCCAAAGTTATTCCTCCCGCGTGGACTCGTATGTAATTCACGGGCCACCGTCATAGTGATCTATTCTGGTATCAGACGCGATACTTACTCTCGCTACTCTGAACCCCTTTCTCACCCGCTTGGAGCCTATTATGGTACCTTCGTACCTTACTCTCGAGGTATTTCATATGTTCAACTCGAGAGATAATCTTATACTAATTCATGGGTTAGCCCCAGATTGTTTCCCTTAAAAGCTTTATGTCGTAGTGAGCTGGCCCTTATCTTTCGTAAGTACGATGGAGTTCCCGAAGAAATGATGACCAGTTTATCATGATGCATCGGAATAAAGGATTGAAGACATCAACGAAAGGGATTAACTTCTTCGAGAAGATCCGTTAGATTATCGTAACCAGACCTTTCCCCCTTGCTCCCCTCTTAAATCTCGGGACGAGATTTCTTGTAGTGGAGGAGAATTGTGACGCCCGGGTAATTAAGCTACAGTAATCCCCACTAATGATGCCACGTCACCTTTGTCACTGTAGTTAATCTCGGGTTAGTTCAAAAACCGGTTCGAATTTCAAATACAAAATCGAGCAAACAATAAAAGTTTTCAAATATTAAAATTTAAATGTTCGGAGTGAACCAAATAATACATAGGTAATTATGGAGGTGAAACCACATTTTTATAAAATGTTTAAATGCTCAAAGGAAAATAAAACAGCAGCAAAAGAAATTAATTAAATGCCTTTTGTGTTTTGTAAAATATTAAACTATATTATTTAGGGATGAAGCATTTTGTGGTTGTGGCTTAATTTGTAAGAACAATTTAGGTGCCACTTTGGTATTTACTAAAACAAAAAAATAAACTGCAACTAAAATAAAACAGAAAAGGTAAAGTAAATAAAAAGTAAAAATAAAACAAAAGAGAGTGGGGGAGGAAACCCCACTGGCCCAACTGGGCCAGCCCCTCCCCACCTGGCCCCCCTCACACCTGGCCCAGCCCCCTCCCCTGGCCCGGCCCAGCCGGCCGGCCACTTATCCACCTCTTCCCCCGGTCGGGAACCCTAGCCGCAACCACTCCTCCCCCCGATCCCCTTTCTCCCCCTCGCGCCGATCCGGATCGGCCCCCGCCCGATCCCGGTCCCCCTCGTCCTCCCCTCATCGCCGGCGGCCCCCGCCGCCCCGACACCGGTCACCTCCGCCCCCCTGCGCCCCTCGCCGCCGTCCGGACCCCCCCTCCACACCGTCGCCCCACGCGCGGGGCACCCGCCGCCGCGGGATCGTCCCCGACCTCCCCCGCCTCACCGGACCCCCTCCCCGACGCCGGCGGCCGCCTCCCCGACTCCCTCCTCGCCGGTCGCCTCCAAGCTCCACCGCGCCCGCCTCCTAGACCCCGCGGACCCCCTGTGAGCTTCGCCCACTCCCCCCCCCCGTCGCTCCCCTCTCCCCCTCCCGAACGACGCCGTCGCCCGGAGCCCCCCGTCGCCGGCTCCGGCCGTCCCCCGCCTCCCTCGCCTTTCCCCCTGCCAACGAACCCGAACGGACCTCCCCGTCGCACCCCCCCCGGCGACGCCCGCCGACGCTGACGCCCGCGTCCACGCCCGCATCCCCCTCCGCCTACTTCCGCCGCCTCCGGCGACCCGGACCCCGTCTAGCCCCGCCACCGCCGAAGCCCCACCGGGGACCGCCTCGCCGGCTCCTCGTCGGGCCCCCCCTCCGCCACGCCGGCGCGGGATCGGGCGGGCGCCCACGCCCGCGTCCCCCTGGGTTGCGCCCGAACGGGCCACCCCGCACGCCCGCACGCCCGTTTGGCCCCCTGGGGCCTATGACATTGGGGCCCCACCCCCCACAGAACTTTTAAATAAAAAGAAAAGGAAAATGAGATTTATATAAATAAAAAAAATGAATAAAAACTAATTAATTAATTAATTAATCAATTAATTAAGTAAATAATTAATCTAATTAATCCTGGTTAATTAACCTAATAACTAATTAACCTAATTAACTACTGTTAATTAAACTTAATTAGGTTAATTAGTTAACAGTGTATGACGAACGGGACCCACCTGTCAGGGTTGACTCAGTCAACCCCTGTTGACTGCTGACGTCAGCATGACATCATGCTGACGTCATAAATACATTTTTTCGAATTAATTAAATAAATAATTAAATTCCAAAATTGTTAAAATCTTTTAAAAATCATATCTTTTAATCCGTAACTCGGATTAAAATATTTTCAACATGAAAGTTGCTCAGAACGACGAGACGAATCCGGATACGCAACCCGTTCGTCCGCCACACACCCCTAACCTATCGAACTCGCAACTTTCCCCCTCCGGCTCCTCTGCCCGAAAACACGAAACACCGGGAATACTTTCCCGGATGTTTTCCCCCTTCACCGGTATCACCTACTACCGCGTTAGGGCACACCGAACACCGCGTATTGCCTTGTTATATTTTGTGATGCTTTGTTTGCTCTGTATTCATTATTTCTTCCCCCTCTTCTCTCCGGTAGACTACGAGACCGACGCTGCTGCTGACCAGTTCGACTACGGAGTTGACGACCCCTCTCTCTTGCCAGAGCAACCAGGCAAGCCCCCCCCTTGATCACCAGATATCGCCTATTCTACTCTATACTGCTTGCATTAGAGTAGTGTAGCATGTTACTGCTTTCGTTAATCCTATTCTGATGCATAGCCTGACATTGTCGCTACATCTGTTGATACCTTACCTGCAATCCTAAATGCTTAGTATAGGATGCTAGTTTATCATCATTGGCCCTACATTCTTGTCAGTCTGCCTTGCTATACTATCGGGCCGTGATCACTTGGGAGGTGATCACGGGTATATACTATACATACATACATACTATACAGATGGTGACTAAAGTCGGGTCAGCTCATTGAGTACCCGCAAGTGATTCTGACGAGGGGGCTGAAAGGACAGGTGGCTCCATCCCGGTAGAGGTGGGCCTGGGTTCCCGACGGCCCTCGACTGTTACTTTGTGGCGGAGCGACAGGGCAGGTTGAGACCACCTAGGAGACAGGTGGGCCTGGCCCTGTTCGGCGTTCGCGGATACTTAACACGCTTAACGAGATCTTGGTATTTGATCTGAGTCGGCTACGAGCCTATACGCACTAACCATCTACGTGGGAGTAGTTATGGGTATCCCGACGTCGTGGTATCAGCCGAAGCACTTCAGACGTCAGCGACGGAGCGGCGCGCGCCGAATTGGACTGGAACGCCACTAGGCTAGGTCTGCTTTCGGCCGCCCTCGCAACGTGCAGGTGTGCTATGGGCGATGGGCCCAGACCCCTGTGCGCTTAGGTTTAGACCGGCGTGCTGGCCTCTCTGTTGTGCCTAGGTGGGGCTGCGACGTGTTGATCTTCCGCGGCCGGGCATGACCCAGGAAAGTGTGTCCGGCCAAATGGGATCAAGCGTGTTGGGTTATGTGGTGCACCCCTGCAGGGAAGTTAATCTATTCGAATAGCCGTGATCTTCGGTAACAGGACGACTTGGAGTTGTACCTTGACCTTATGACAACTAGAACCGGATACTTAATAAAACACACCCTTCCAAGTTCCACAGACAACCCGGTGATCGCTTTTCCGCAGGGCGACGAGGAGAGGATCGCCGGGTAGGATTATGCTATGCGATGCTACTGGAGTGCTACTGGAGATGCTACTTGAAGATGCTACTTGGAGGACTTCAATCTACTCTCTTCTACATGCTGCAAGACGGAGGCTGCCAGAAGCGTAGTCTTCGACAGGATTAGCTATCCCCCTCTTATTCTGGCATTCTGCAGTTCAGTCCACTGATATGGCCTCCTTACACATATACCCATGCATATGTAGTGTAGTTCCTTGCTTGCGAGTACTTTGGATGAGTACTCACGGTTGCTTTCTCCCCCCTTTTCCCCTTTCCTTTCTTTCTGGTTGTCGCAACCAGATGCTGGAGTCCAGGAGCCAGACGCCACCGTCGACGACGACCCCTACTACACTGGAGGTGCCTACTACTACGTGCTGCCCGCTGACGACGACCTGGAGTAGTTTAGGAGGATCCCAGGTAGGAGGCCTACGCCTCTTTCGATCTGTATCCCAGTTTGTGCTAGCCTTCTTAAGGCAAACTTGTTTAACTTATGTCTGTACTCAGATATTGTTGCTTCCGCTGACTCGTCTATGATCGAGCACTTGTATTCGAGCCCTCGAGGCCCCTGGCTTGTATTATGATGCTTGTATGACTTATTTATGTTTTAGAGTTGTGTTGTGATATCTTCCCGTGAGTCCCTGATCTTGATCGTACATATTTGCGTGCATGATTAGTGTACGATTGAATCGGGGGTGTCACAGACAGGATCAGGCCGGATCTGTGACCGACGGTGTGGCCATCGTCGTTCTATGCTTGTGAAGAGACCACCCCAAGCAAGCAGGCTTGTAGCTTAGGCTCCTGCCAGTGTATATATAGTGGAGCGGTTTTCTTTTTCTCTCCATATCAACCATTTTATATTGCGTACGTGTCATTTAAGAGTGAAATGATGGTTGCTTCTTCAGACTAACTTACTGTGTGATATGACTGCTCCCGAGTGCCCCCTACACGTACTCCCCCTACATGTATGACCATTCCTGAGTCTCACTTGTACTTATCTCTATTTTCTTGCATGGCACGTAGACAGGATGCGCATAGTGGAATTTTCTTACTTGCACGTTGTTACGTAGTACTACTAGTACCTACTCCCTCCTTCCGGTTCACTACTAGTACTCCCTACGTCCTGGCTTATTGGTCCCCTTTGTACTCAATTCATGGGCTCATTTTCCTCAGGAAATTGTCTTTACCAACGTATTAATATCGGGAATGCATGCATGAACAAGGAATGATTAAACCTTGCATGCAACATTTTGAGAAAGCATTGACTTATGAACATGTGAATGTGAGGGACTACAACCTCGTGCATGCATGCAACAGTCACACATACACATGGACGCAAAAACATGCGTGACGCCTTATGCATGCATGTCCGAGCACATGATGGAACACATATGGTCACACTCAAGTGCTCAACCTACACGTGCATGCACACACATACTCAGCCAGGGTGAGCTAGTGACAGTATAAACACCGAAAAATGTATATATTGAACTCAATGAGCGTATTATGAAGTCCACTGACCGTATTTTTACAAATATACAGTGAAAAACAGTGTATTTTGTCTCATTTCAAATTAAGCCATATTAACCAAAAAGGAGGCAGTATGGACTAGCATTACTTTGTTGTGTCCTGTCAACTTGTTGAGCGAGGAGAAGCTTGCAGGACTGGAGGAGCTTGTGCGCGGTGGCTCATAGGGAAAGGAGAAACTTTTGACTAATGCAAGCTCTTCCTCGCTCAGGCGGTGGACATGCAATAGCTAATTTGGTCTCAGATTGCCAGAAGCATACATTGTACTAGTGCCATTATTGTTCGACTTCCCAAAGAGGCAAACAACCAAGCACAAAGTTTACTACTAGTACTACTACTATACATGTATGTACTACTAGGAACCGGATGGTGGAGCGTCTGCACTCTTATTTTATTTTAATCTGTGATAAAGCAATCTTCAACACATTTGGTTCTTTTCGAGGGTTCACGCATGTGATAATGGAAGTTGATTGCATGGAACAATCGCCACAATTCTTGCTTAATTCTGGCTCCTATATCCTATTAGGAATAGGAGCGCTTGGTAATATTTTCTCTTTTTTTGTTATTCAACATGTAAACATGTCAGCAAACCTTGCGGTGCATCTTTGTGGGAACCGTGCTTGCTGCACTTTGAATGTGACCAAGAGCTGGCTTGATGAAACACCTTGCTTCCTTCTTCTTTTTGCGGGGCACCTCGCTTCCTAGTGACCAGTCTCTTGGGTGATCGTCCTAAGAATACTTATATATGAATAAAGCTCTCTCATTTACCCGCAAAAAATATTAAGCCACATTAACCAGAAAGGAGGGAGTATGGACAACCACTACTTTTTGGTGTGTCCCGTCAACTCGCAGAATGAGGAGAAGCCTGCAGGACAAGGTGAAGCTCGCTTACGCCCTTTCCATCTACCTCAAGCCTTGTGTCTCACAGGACGACGAGAAGCTTTTGACTAATGCAACCTACCATCGCCCAGGCAGTGGATGTGCAGTAGTTCATTCGGTGTCAGATTGCCAGAGGCATACACTATAGTACCTTCATTGTTCGACTTCACGAAGAGGCGAAGAGCCAAGCGCAAGGTTTAGTAGTACGAGTAGTACTACTACTAGTATACAGGTACTAGGAACCGCATGGTGGAGCGTCTATACTCTTATTTTGTTTTAATCTCTGATAAAGTACACATTTATTCGAGAGAAGTGCAGAAAATGGCAGCCCAATAGTACTATTAAAAAACATCAAACATGTAATGATGCTATCGATCAACCATGCTCGAATATATCTTGGCCTCTGTGCGAGCCTGTCTGTGTGTTCTCGCTCCTCGTCTCTCTCAAGGAACGGTGGGTTGGCCATTTTGCCATCAATTGAGATCGGTTTGCTCACACTCTGGTCCCACATGTCAGTGATATGCCAAGATGAAGGTGTTGACCGACTGGCCATATGCGTACTTGGTTTTTCACCTTCATACTACTCCTCCCTCCGCCATAGTTTACAGGGTCCGCTTCATTCTCATGCATTTCTCTCCATGCATTTCCACCACCAGAGAGATTTTAGACGCGTTTGGTTTAATGTTCAATTAATTAGGGCGCGGTAACCGCAACCAAGTCCACAATTTTCTCTCAATGTAAGTGTGTACGCGGAGTGGAGTAATTGCATGCATGTGTGTACCCGGGGTGGAAGCACCGCATGCATGTGTGTACACATATTTCCTCTAGTAATACACATGTTATTTTTCAGGTCGATTGCTAGTCGCCTTGGTCCCAGAGATTGTTGAAGCGAATAGTGACTGAGGGAGTAGTATGAGCCGATTCAAAGAAGAGTGTATTGATGGTTGCTTCTTCTGAGCAACTTACAGTGGGAAAGATGGGGCTAATGATTTAACTGCTCATTACTCACTATTAGTGCGGCGCAACGACCGAGCTGAGTCTCCCATGCGGTTGTGCACTACTCCCTTCGTTCTTAAATATTTCTCTTTCTAGAGATTTCAATGAGTGACTACATACGAAGCAAAATGAGTGAATCTACACTCTAAAATATGTACATTTGAAATTTCCAAAAAGAAAAATATTTAGGAATGGAGGGAGTATAATTTTGTGCATGGCACATGGACCCGGATACTGAAGAGGCTTCTGGCAATGCTATCCAGCTTCCAGCAACATAATTGATGTACTATACAAATAATTTTCCAGCAACATGAAATTGTACAATGCTCTGAGCTTTCAGCTTTTGTTTCGTGTGTCTTGCCATCCATGCTCTTTCGGAAAATAAAATAAAAAACTAACTTCCTTGCTAGTGCATCTCAATGATTAGCAGATCACAACTAATATTTACATCACAACTGAAGACAAAGTAGTGAGAAGGTGTTAAATTAAAATTGATCCATGCTTTCATTGGCAGCAAATTTCCCCCAACTCTATCTAAATCAACAAGGCATGTTGGGAAAAAAGTAGTTGCCAAGAGCATGCAACATTCCGATCATTTTGTGCAGTTCCACTAAAATAGAGCTGAGCGTCCCTGTTCCAAAGATATTAAGTTTGATTACAATAATAGAGGACTGTTGATGAAACAATAAACACATAAATAGAAGCCGGTCACCTTTGCAGTCTCTCTTAAGACTAATTAGTTGGAGAAGATTAAGCAAATAGTTCGAGAAGATTAGGCTCGGAGTTGGATGAGGAGGATAGAGCAAAACCAATCTCCTTTTGTGCAGTCACACTGAAATGTAGAGACGTTGTCCGTGTGACATTTTAGTAGAACTGCACAAAACACTCTTAAGAAAAGAGTGATTTGTGCAGTTCACCAAAAGGTCGCAATAGCAACGAGGTGAAATGGATAGACTTGTTTGCAAAAAAGAGGTAGAAAGGAAACAATTACTAGCCAACAACAGTTGATGACACATACGACGACAAAAAAGTACCATATTCCTTGTCCTAAGAGAAGATAACAACACAATTGTGTTTATCTAAAATGGTGTGAGGACGAGATTGCAATATGGAAAGTACGCCGGACGAGCTATGTTTTGGGCAAAGAACTAGGGAAGATCCACATGTAAGATTTTCCACATGCAGCGACATGGGAAGATGGGCAGTGGAGCAAGGCCGAAAGGGATACCTGGGGGTCATCAAGATGTAACTAGGAGAGCGGCGGCGGGCGGGATCTGCCCATACTACGGCAGCGAGCAAGTGGTGTAGGCCCTACTGTGCCGGAGCTTGGTTAGAGAGAATGGCGGGTACCGCAGATCGGGACATGCTGCCTCGGTGCTGTCGAACGGAGAAACGATGCACATCCTCCCCTTCCGCTGGCGGACGGGATGCGACCGGATCAGTGACCAACAGTGAGTGAGAGAGAGAGAGAGAGAGGCCACCGCCGCCAAGAGAGACAAACCCCGGCAGGCAGGCTCCATTGTATATAGTGGAACGGAACCTTTTTCTCCATAAAAATCGTTTTATATTTTGTGTATGTGCCATTGAGTGATATAACTTTATTTAAAAATAACGTGCTGACGCATCAAGTCGAACTTTGTTTCGTGCACGCATGGTACATTACCTCCATAGGTAAACAACCGCTACAAGCACTCAAATTAGCACGTGGGCTGCCATTTCGTACAGAAATGAGCTCCACCGTGTACCCGCGCGGGTGTGGCTGTGCACGAAGCGTGAGTACCTGCACCTATTCTCTTCGTGTACGTACACCACCTACATGGGGTTGAGAGAGATACAAACATAGAGAGATATAGTGTGCGGGTTCGTGAGTGTTTTTTGGGGGGCATGAGAGATAGACAGGGAATATGTGTCGATGATATTTCAATCAAAAAATGTAACATATGCAATGTGTGTGAAACAGAAGCCTGGATATATCATATATATATATATATATATATATATATATATATATATATATATATATATAGAGGGGGGGGATCCACAAGAAGATAGTGGAGGTATAATCGGCGTGAGGTTTCCATAGAATCAAAGAGAGGGATGGTGTGTGTGTGTGTGTGCGCGCGCGATCGATAAAGAGTGCCATCGAATTTGTGTGTGCCCATGTCAAAGATATAGGGTGGCTATCCTAGTGGAATGCGAGAGGGGGCAGGTGCAGTTTGTCTCTGTGGCATGGATACCTACCTAAAGTGCTCGACTATCGTGTGTGTGTGTGTGTGGGGGGGGGGGCGTGAGAGATAGGCAGAGAATATGTGTCGATGATATTTCAATAAAAAATGTAACATATGGAATGTGTGTGAAACAGAGGCCTAAATATAACATATATATAGAGGGGGCGATCCACGAGAAGAGAGTGGAGGTATCATCGGTGTGAGGTATCCATAGAATCGAAGAGAGGGAGGATGTGTGTGTGTGTGTGCGCGCGCGATCGGTAAAGAGTGCCATCGAATTTGTGTGTGCCCACGTCAAATATATAGGGTGGCTGCCCTACTGGAATGTGAGGGAGGACAGGTGCAGTTTTTCTCTGTGGCATGGATACCTACCTACAGCGCTCGACTATCGGTGTAGGTGGGGGGTGGGTGGGGGGAAGAGACCTAACTATAGAGGTACAATTGCTGGTATATGTGTGGAGGAGGAGAGAGACCTACCTTATGTATTGAGGGAGATCGATCGACATCCATGCATATGTGTAGGAGAGGAATAATGTTGGCAGAGAGACAAAGCTAGAGTGTCAGAGGGGTTGGTGGTGGAGTTGCTTCTCACAAATGGTGGGAGAGGCTTGCTAGACAAACGGAGGGCACACCTGCAATATCAATAAGAGAGGGAATGCCTGCCTGTATGTGCACATGTGTGTGAGAGACGGGTCAGGAGGCATACACGAATGATGAGGGGGACAATATGGTTGTGGTAAGCAGACGTAACTACGTAGGAAGATCAATCGTCCTTTGTAGGAGAAAGGAGAGTCATAACGTGTGACATACGTCAATCGATGCATGGGGAAAAATAGTTAAAGTCGACCTAGGTATATGTAGGGAGATCGATCGGTATACATGCATGTATGTGTTAGAAGCAAATAAGGCCGGGAGAGAAGGCTAAATACTTGTCATAATGTAGGGGGCGGGGCACTATACGTTGTGTGATAAACTTGGTGTATGTATGGAACATGATTTAGATTATGAAGATCAAGTTATTACATCAAATGGACTATTATTTGGAATCAACATCAAGTGTATTCAAAAATTTGAATTCGAGTTCATAGAGTATTCATAGTTCATATCTAACTCTATATAGTAATCAAGTGGTGTGTTGTTAAAATAATACACAAATGATGGTTTAAGTTGGCAACAATCATGATTGTAGATTCTTATTCAAATAGAGAAACAAATTCAAATTTAGTTCGAATTGCAGCGGTAGTATAGACATTTGGAATGCACTAAAATGTTGGTATGAGTAGGTTACATAAATTATACAGCCAGCAAAAAAAATTAATTGGACATAACATGGATTCATAGCTTTGAATATCATTTGTACAGTAAAACGGGACAAGACTCTCTCTTTGTGTGGTGTGAATAGCTTTATTTTTTTCATTTTTTTAGTTGAGGGAAGTGCGAATTGATTTGATAGATACAATATTACACGTTAGGCTTGTCCCTAAAATTCAACCCGCGCCTTGTTATATCCCGAAAATTCAGATATCGTGCTCTCAAGACTCGCGCCTTCACAACCCGCGCCCTGTGATACGTCTCCAACGTATCTATAATTTTTGATTGTTCCATGTTGTTATATTATCATTCTTGGGTGTTTTACAATCATTTTATAGTCATTTTATATCATTTTTTGGTATTAACCTACTGACATAGTGCCCACTGCCAGTTGTTGTTTTCTGCATGTTTTTTACATCACAAGAAATCAATACCAAATGGAGTCCAAACACAGCGAAACTTTTTGTGGATTTTTTGGGCCAGAAGACATCCAGTGGGCCAGGAACACATCTGAGGGGAGCTCCTCGTTGGCCTCCCGCACCGCCTCTTTGCTCTATAAATACCCCAATATTCTAGAAACCCTAGGGGAGTCGATGAAAATAAATTCCAGCCACCGCAGAGTCTAGAAACACTAGATCCAATCTAGACACCATCACGGAGGGGTTCATCATGTCCATTGGTGCCTCTCAGATGATGCGTGAGTAGTTCTTTATAGACCTACGGGTCCGTAGTTAGTAGCTAGATGGCTTCCTCTCTCTCTCTCTCTCTCTTGATTATCAATACAATGGTCCCTTGGAGATCAATATGATGTAAGCCTTTTTGCGGTGTGTTTATTGGGATCCGATGAACTTTGAGTTTATGATCAGATCTATGTTTTTATCCATAAAATTTATTTGAGTCTTCTTTGATCTCTTAAATGCATGGTTGATTATAGCCTCGTATTTCTTCTCCGATATTTGAGTTTTGTTTGGCCAACTTGATCTATTTATCTTGCAATGGGAAGAGGTGCTTTGCGATGGGTTCGATCTTACGACGCTTGATCCCAGTGACAGAAAGGGAAACGACACATATGTATCGTTGCTATTAAGGATAACAAGACGGGTGTAACACCCCGGATGTAACTTTCCATCTTTGTAACTCCAACTCTTGCCATTTTCGGCTATGTGTTATGATATTCCCTCCGTGGTTGGGTTTTTGTCTTTTGTTTTGTATTTTATTCATGCCATGCATCTCATATCATGTCATCATGTGCATCTCATTTGCATACGTGTTCGTCTCATGCATCCGAGCATTTTCCCCGTTGTCCGTTTTGCAATCCGACACTCCCACATGCACCGGCACACCCCTCTTGTCTCTTTTCGTGTGCGGGTGTTAAACGTTCTCGGAATGGACCAAGGCCTGCCAAGTGGCCTTGGTACACCACCGGTAGACCGCCTATCAAGTTTCGTACCATTTGGAGGTCGTTTGATACTCCAACGGTTAACCGGATAACTGCAAAGGCCTCTTTTGGGTTGCAGCCCAACACCCCTTGAAAACAGCACAATAACCCATCTAAGTCACTTCCATGCTCTCCGTCGTCGGATCACGATCGTGTGGGCGAAAACTACACTTCATTTGGAGTCTCCAAACTCCTCCTACCTATAAATATGCATCTCCCCCTCCAAATCACGGGCGAAACCCTAGCCACCGCTCCCCTCGCGCCGCCGGACGCGTTCGCCTCCGCCGCCCGACCTCTCGCAGCCCGCCACGTGGCGCCCGGCCACCCGCGCCGCCGCCAGCCCGCCGGGCCCGAGCCCGGCCCTCCCCGAGCCCGGTGCCTCCCGCTCCCCCGAGCGCCTCAACGCCGCCGCCCGCTCGGCCCCGCGCCGCCGCGCCCGTCCCGCTCCTCCGGCCGCCGCCCCGTCTGCTACGCCACCGACTCCGCCGGCCGCCGCCGCCGGTCGCCGCCCCCGCGCCGCCCGGCCACGCCACCGCCTCCGCCGGCGCCGGATCCGCCCAGATCCGGTCGGCCCATCTCCTCCTCCGGTCGTCTTCCTCCCCTCCGGCACCAACTCCGGCGAGACTCCGACCTGCCTCAAAGCCCGCACGCGGATCCGGATCTGAGAAGCCTTAGGGTTGACCCCGAAATCCTCTAATTCTTATTTTCTGTCATATTATATAGCCTTGTTCATCGCATCATAACTCCGTCATGGTAGCTCCATTTCATGCATACGATATATCGGAATGTTCATCAGGTTGTGCTCTTCATTTTGTTCCATTGGGCCATGTTCATTTGAGGTCATCTAGGTGCCCAAATCTCTGATGCAAGAGTGATATATAATGTTAGTTTCTGATTCTTAACAGATTGTGGGCATTTGTCATTTTTGCTATATTTATTGTGTGCATCTTATGGGCATGAGCTCTACATGTGTTTTGGTCTATGCGATGTCTTCTTTACGTAGGTGCTTACCATGTATTTTTGTGGTCAATGTGTTGACTAGCACAAGCATACAAACTAGCCTTCCTGATGTTGCTGATTTCAGTCCCTGTTCTGCTGTTATTTTTATGCCATGTAAACATGATGCTACAGAGACATCCATGCATATTTTGAGATACTTCAGTAAAGATGATTTGAAGATATAGTTATGCTCTATCCATAAATGCCCCTGTTTACAATTATGGAGTAGTCTAGAATGTCATTTTCGTGCTCTACTTTTGCTATAAAATGTTTCCTGGCAGATTATTTACATGTTATTCAATTTTGCCAAGGTTGTTGTAGTTGATCCTTGCATGATATGAACTTGTTCTTACCTTGGTTAGTTCCATAAACATGTCTTCTTTCTGATGCTATGCTTATTTGGTCATGCAATGACTTGTGGTGAGTGAATCGAGCTCGCAAAGATGCCTTTGTGATGCTGTCAATGCCATGCTCTGTTTGCTGAATCTGTTAACGAAACTTGCTATGTTTACATGGGTACCATCATATCTTCTGATCCTTTTTCGCTCATGGTCCGTAAGGGACTTTTGTTCTATGCTTTTAGTAGAATCGTACCATGTCTTTTTTTGATATTATAAGTTCCTGTAGCATGTTGATTGCTTGCTCTGAACATTGCTACCTGATGCTGTTTATGCCATGTCCAAGCTGATATCTTTTGCACTTTTGCCATGCTTGTTTGAACCTGCTATTTTGTGATTTAGCCGTAGCTCATTGTTCCTCTTTTGTCAAGAATCTCCTATAGATCACTGCCATATGCTTTGTTGTTATGTTGGGGTGCTTTAGCATAGTTTCTTGTTGCATGCTAAGTAGCATCGTGCTGTTAATCGCAGATTTGTGTCATTGTTTTGCTTGCCATTTGCAAACCGTGCATCCGTTCCCGGTGATCTTTATATCGATTTCAACCGAAATCACCTCATCTTTCCAGAGGCATGCTTGGTTTGCCAAGTTGATGTCTTGTTCATCCTTTTTCCTTTCGGAGCCCGCATACGCATTGCATATCACACCTCGCATATTATGACATGTATTGCATCATGTTGCTTGTGCATTGCACCGTGATTTACTGTGGTTCCACTGCTTGTGTTCTTACTTTGGGTAGAGCCGGGAGACGAGTACGTGCACAAGGAACCTGTTGAGTACGCTAACGAGGATCAAGCCTTCGACAACTCTGAGAACTTTGCAAGCAAGATGACCATACCTTCGATATCACTTCTATCTTGGCTTTGCTAGTTGCTCGCTAAGGGAGTCCTGGATTAGGGGGTGTCCGGATAGCCGGACTACCATCATCAGCCAAACTATCATCGGCCGGACTATCAACATCGACCGGACTCCAAGACTATGAAGATACAAGATTGAAGACTTCGTCCCTGTCCGGATGGGACTTTCCTTGGTGTGGAAGGCAAGCTTGGCGATACGGATACGTAGATCTCCTACCATTGTAACCGATTCTATGTAACCCTAGCCCTCTCCGGTGTCTATATAAACCGGATGGCTCTAGTCCGTAGGACACAACAACACAACAACAACAACAACCATTACAATCATACCATAGGCTAGCTTCTAGGGTTTAGCCTCCTTGATCTCGTGGTAGATCCACTCTTGTAAACATCCACAATATCAATATCAATCAAGCAGGACGTAGGGTTTTACCTCCATCAAGAGGGCCCGAACCTGGGTAAAACATCGTGTCCCTTGTCTCCTGTTACCATCCGCCTAGACGCACAGTTCGGGACCCCTACCCGAGATCCGCCGGTTTTGACACCGACATTGGTGCCTTCATTGAGAGTTCCTCTGTGTCGTCACTGATAGGCTTGATGGCCTCTTCAATCGACAACGACGCAGTCCTGGGTGAGACTTTTCTCCCCGGACAGATCTTCGTATTCGGCGGCTTCGCACTACGGGCCAACTCACTTGGCCATCTGGAGCAGATCGAAAGCTACGCCCCTGGCCGTCAGGTCAGGTTTGGAAGCCTAAACTTCACGGCCGATATCCGCGGGGACTTGATCTTCGATGAATCTGAGCCACAGCCGAGCGTGCCGCGCTGTCACGATGGGCATGACCTAACTCTGCCGCGGGACAGCACCTTGGAGGCCGCACATGAATCCGCTCCGACCCATAGTCCGGAGCCGATCGCTCAGATCGAGGACGGATGGCTGGACACCGCCTCGGGAGCTGCAACTTCTACGGCGATGGAGCCGAACACTTACCTTGTCCCGCATAAAGCTCATGACTCTGAGGTGCCGGACTCTCTGCCGGACTCCGAACCTCCTGCGCCCCTGCCGGTCGAATCCGACTGGGCGCCGATCATGGAATTCACCGCTGCGGACATCTTTCAGCACTCACCCTTCGGCGATATCTTAAATTTGCTGAAGCATCTCTCGCTATCCGGAGAGCCCTGACCGAACTACGGCCAGGATGGTTGGGATGCGAACGACGAAGCAATTTAGGGCCCACCCACCACCCACTTCGTAGCCACCGTCGACGATCTAACCGACGTACTCGACTACGACTCCGAAGACATCGACGGTATGGATGACGATGCCGGAGACTATCAAGAACCAGTGCCTATAGGACACTGGACGACCACCTCGTCATACGACATATATATGGTGGACACCCCAAAAGATGGGGACGACGAAGAAGCAACGGAGGCCGATTCCTTAAAGAAACAGCCCAAGCGCCGGCATCAGCGGCGCCGCTCTAAATCCCGCCACAGCAAGAATAGAGATTCCGGCACAGGAGATAATAACACCCCAGAAAGTGCCGAAGACAACCCCCTCCAGCACGATCCAGCGCAGAAGGAGGGAGAAGCAAGCCCTCACGAGAGGGTGGCAGACGAAGAGGTCGAGGATGATAATTACTTACCTCCCTCCGGAGACGAGGCAAGCCTCGACGACGACGAATTCGTCGTGCCTGAGGATCCCGTCGAACAAGAGCGTTTCAGACGCAGGCTAATGGCCACGGCAAACAGCCTAAAGAAAAAGCAGCAACAACTTCAAGCTGATCAAGACCTACTGGACGACAGATGGACCGAGGTCCTCGCGGCCGAAGAGTATGAACTCGAACGCTCCTCCAAAAGCCACCCAAAACGCAAGTTGCTCCCCCGACTAGAGGAGGAAGCGTACAAACCTGCATCACCAGCGCACAATACGGCATACCGACCACCTCGTGGCCGCGACAGAGAGGCATGCAAGCCCTCCACCAAAACCTTACCCCGGCATCGCTCAAAAAGCATGAAGCCACGGGGGAACGCGCCGGACTTGCGGGATATATTGGAGGACAAGGCAAGACAATCCAGATCTATCTACGGATCACGTGGGCGCCCCAAGACCCACGACGAATACCGTCGCGCCGGATACAACTACTCCGGCCGGGCCAAACACAGCAGACAACGCTCTCTCGAGCTACGTCGCGATATTGCTCAATACAGAGGCGCCACACACCCACTATGCTTCACTGACGAAGTAATGGATCATCAAATCCCTGAAGGGTTTAAACCCGTTAATATCGAATCCTACGATGGCACAACAGACCCGCGGTTTGGATTGAGGATTATCTCCTCCATATACATATGGCCCGCGGCGACGATCTTCACGCCATCAAATATCTCCCGCTCAAGCTTAAAGGACCAGCTCGGCATTGGCTTAACAGCCTGCCCGCAGAGTCAATTGGATGCTGGGAAGACCTGGAAGCCGCATTCCTCGACAACTTCCAGGGCACGTATGTGCGACCACCGGACGCAGATGACCTAAGCCACATAATCCAACAGCCAGACGAATCGGCTAGGCAATTCTGGACACGGTTCTTAACAAAGAAAAATCAAATCATCGACTGTCCAGATGCAGAGGCCCTCGCTGCCTTCAAACATAACATCCGCGACGAGTGGCTGGCCCGGCACCTAGGACAGGAAAAGCCGAAATCCATGGCAGCCCTCACATCACTCATGACCCGCTTCTGTGCGGGAGAGGATAGCTGGCTAGCTCGCAGCAACAACCTCAGCAAAAACGCTGACAGTCCGGATACCAAGGACCGCAATGGCAGGTCGCGTCAAAACAAAAACAAACGCCGCATTAACGGCGACAGCAATGAGGATACGGCAGTCAACGCCGGATTCCGAGGCTCCAAGCCCGGTCAACGGAAGAAGCCATTCCAAAGAACCACTCCGGGCCCGTCCCACTTGGACCGAATACTCGACCGCTCCTGTCAAATACATGGAACCCCCGAAAAGCCAGCTAACCACACCAACAGAGATTGTTGGGTATTCAAGCAGGCAGGCAAATTAATCGCCGAAAACAATGACAAGGGGCTACACAGCGATGACGAGGAAGAGACCCGGCCGCCGAACAACAGAGGACAAAAGGGATTCCCCCCTCAAGTTCGGACGGTAAACATGATATACGCAACGCATATCCCCAAGAGGGAGCGGAAGCGTGCACTAAGGGACGTATACGCGATGGAGCCAGTCGCCCCAAAATTCAACCCATGGTCCTCTTGCCCGATCACTTTCGATCGAAGAGACCATCCGACCAGTATCCGCCATGGCGGATTCGCCGCATTGGTTTTAGACCCAATCATCGATGGATTTCACCTCACGAGAGTCCTGATGGACGGCGGCAGTAGCCTGAACCTGCTTTATCAGGATACAGTGCGCAAGATGGGCATAGACCCTTCAAGGATTAAACCTACAAAGACAACCTTCAAAGGCGTCATACCAGGTGTCGAGGCCAGTTGTACAGGCTCAGTCACACTGGAAGTGGTCTTCGGATCCCCGGATAATTTCCGAAGCGAGGAGTTAATCTTCGACATAGTCCCGTTCCGCAGTGGCTATCACGCTCTGCTCGGACGAACCGCGTTCGCAAAATTCAACGCGGTGCCGCATTATGCATACCTTAAGCTCAAGATGCCAGGCCCTCGTGGAGTCATCACGGTCAATGGAAACACGGAACGCTCCCTCCGAACGGAGGAACATACAGCGGCTCTCGCGGCAGAAGTACAGAGCAGCCTTTTAAGGCAATTTTGAGTCCGGCCGTTAAACGACCGGACACGGCCAAACGCGCCCGGAGCAACATCAACCAAGACCACCTGGCACGTTCCGAGCATGCGTAGCAATGCGGCCTCAACCCCAGCCCTCGCACAATTGTAAGACAAACTCTCCGCGTACATAATTACGCCCTGGAGATACCATGGGCATAGGGGGAGAGGCACAACCACAACAGACCCAGAGTGCGGTTCGACCACACCAGGGGCTCCCAAGTGTGTCGCTCTTTTTATCTTTTATTTCTCTCTTTTTTATACAGAACTCTGTCCGGCGGCGAACCTGCCGAACTCATGATGCAACAGCCAGGGAGGGACAAAGGCCGCGACGAACACTCAGGTGGTCTCCATTACGAGCATTAAATTTGTTAAATACACCATTCCGCGGCCTACCCCTGGAGGGAGACGCCTTTAATTCGTCCAATCCCTTGCTTTCCGCACTATTTGTATCATTCCGCACTCATAGCAGCTCTTCTCGAATAAAATGCAGCACTTTTTGCCCATAATTGCATTACCTTATATATATATATGTTCATTTACGACATGTTGCATCCGTACATTTTGGTACGGCCAAATACACCAGGGGCTTATGTTCCCCGCATTATGGTGTGATAAAGTCCGAACACTTTCACAAGTGCGGCACCCCGAACTTATAGCATTATATGAATCGGCTCCGAATCATGTCTTGGGTCAATAGTTGGGTTTGCCCGGCTCCCATGTTTGGCACCTTACGTTCCGTTCTATCGGCTAAGGTAGCACTGGGAGAACCACTGCGATTGCGCCCCGGTTGAGCCGGGTTAACGCCTCAGTGGAGAAAGCTAAAACTGACTGTCATGATAAGGCGAGAGACTGGTCGCTGTTCGAGAGGTCCTTTCGGGTCCTTAAAGACCTACGCCGCTTCGAGCGAAGTTCCGGATAATGTCCGACGAAGGCGTGGATAGCGCCCTGAATTCGGTCTTCCGAATACTAGGGGCTTCGCCGAAATTTAAAATTATAGAATTCTATGGCTAAGTGAGAGTGTTCAAGCACTATAAGTCCGGTTGCCTTGTTCGTTGTGTTGAGCGCCTCCCTAGATGGACCCAAAAATGGGAACAAGAGCGCTCAAGTTTATCCCGAACACCCCAGCACTCGTGGCATGGGGGCTGAAGCCGACGACTTGCCATCTCTCAGATTTAATAAACGGCCGCACAGAAGGTAATATTTTAAATTAACAAGCGTTGCTTAGCGCATATGAACAAAGTTTTCAGCGCACAGGATAACACATTGCGAATTTACTCAATAATTACATCCCTGGGGCACTCATCCGCAATTTTGCGGGCACCCTTCAGGACAGTCTTATAGTACATCTCGGGCGTACGATATTCCTTGCCCGCTGGTGGCGCGTCAGTGATTAGCTTCTCCGCATCCAGCTTGCCCCAATGCACCTTTGCGCGGGCAAGGGCCCGACGAGCACCTTCAATACAGGCGGAGCGCTTGATAACCTCCACCCAGGGGCACGCATCCACCAACCGTCGCACGAGACCGAAGTAGCTCCCAGGCATGGCCTCTCCAGGCCACAGCCGGACTATGAGGCCCTTCATGGCCTGCTCGGCCACCTTGTGGAGCTCGACCAGCTGCTTCAGCTGGTCGCTAGGGGGCACCGGATGGCCGGCCTCAGCATACTGAGACCAGAAGACCTTCTCCGTTGAGCTCCCCTCCTCGGCTCGGTAGAATGCGGCGGCATCAGACACGCTGCGAGGCAGATCTGCAAACGCCCCTGGAGAGCTCCGAATTCGGGTAAGTAACACGTAATTTACATTCACATGCTTGCTTTGCATGAAAAATGCCTTACCCGCCGCTATCTTCCTCACCAACTCAATCTCCTGAAGGGACTTATGGGCATCGGCCTTGGCAGTCTTGGCACTTTCGAGAGCCGAGGCAAGCTCGGACTCTCGAGTCTTTGAGTCACGCTCCAAACTCTCATGCTTTTCCATGAGAGCCTGGAGCTCTTGCTGAACCACCGCCACCCGCGCCTCCTGCTTTTCTCGCTCTGCCTGTTCCGCGGCCGCATTGCGTTCGGCCGCAGACACGGCCTCCTTCAGGGTCGCCACCTCGTTCATGGCCCCTGCAGTACCCATGTTATCCTTGTTATTTTTTGTTGCAACCTAAATCCTTTTCTGTAAGGTACAAGTTCAAAGTGGTGTTACTCACCTTCTTTGTCCTGGAGTTGCTTCTTGGCGCGGCCGAGCTCTTGCTCGGACCGCTCGAGCTCCTGCTTCAAAGCACCGACCTCCGCAGTCAGTGCGGCAGAGGTCAGCAGCGCAGCCTGCAACCCATATTGACATAATTTTTTAGCAACCCTGCGTATATCTTTTTTTTCCAGATCCTTAGTCCGGCTTTTCTTTCCAAACACCGAACTGAGCATCAGGGGCTACTGTCTATGCAGTATTACATTGCATATTTTTTAACTTCTTACCTCAAAGCCTGATAGAAGGCTACTGCAGGCTTCGGTCAGCCCGCTCTTGGCAAGCTGTACCTTCTGAATCACCGCACTCATAATAGTGCGGTGTTCTTCCTCGATGGAAGCGCTCTGCAGCGCCTCCAACAAATTGTCCGGCGCCTCCGGTTGGACGGAAGCCGCCGGTGTCACGGTCTTGCCCTTCGTGCGAAGGGGCCGCCGGCCGGACTCCGGAACCACTGCGGGTTCTGATATGGAGTCCGGCGCAAAGTCCGGGAGGACGCCTTGTGGCGCCTCCGGAGCCTCCCCCTGATGGGTCCCTTCTTGGGATCCCACCTCGGCGTCCTCGGTGTCGCGAGGGGTGGAGGCGGTCGGGATGGAATCTACATCCGACGGAGCCAACGACCCGCTCGATGAAGCGGGGAGATCATCATTGGCCGGACTACAGGCAGCATGCGGCATCAGAATGACACTATGTGACACAGAAAAAGAAATTATAAATCACTCAGGAATCCGGATACTTACGATCTCGCTGGAGGCCTGGCCCTTGAAGGCCATTCTTCCTCGCCAACGTTGATGTTGGCGGAGCTGTCCGGGGGAATAGTCCTTCCCCTCTTGGACCCTTCGGCCTCCCCTGTTGGGGAAGCCTTCCTCTTCCTCTCTCCCTCCTCTGGGAGAGAGTCCTCTTTCTCCTCCTCGTTTTCGGGGAGGAGTCCGCCCCGGAGTCGTCGGACACCTGAAAACGGGAACTCTTTCGAGCACCCGTGGCCTCCTTCTTGGCCTTCTTCTCCGGCACCACGTGCGGTGCCGGAACCAGCAGCCTCGCTAGATGGGCGTCTACTGGGTTTTCTGGCATGGGAGCCGGGCAGATAATCTGCTCCGCCTTCCTCATCCAGTCCTGTCAAAGGAAAAGGGGAAATTAAAACCCGCATAGAGTCAAACTATGAAAAGCAAGTGTCCCGTAAAGGGGTAGAATCACTTACCTCGTCGGCTTGGCGCTGCGAGCGAAATCCGCGATCTTCAGTCGCGGATGCGGGGGCTTCGGCGCCCTTAAACAGCACCCTCCAGGCGCCTTCGTACGTCGTGTCGAAGAGCCCGCTCAGCGCCTGGTGCTGTTCCGGATTGAACTCCCACAGATTGAATGCCCGCTCTTGGCATGGGAGAATCCGGCGGACGAGCATGACTTGGACCACGTTAAGCAGCCTGAGCTTCTTCACCAGCTTCTGGATACAGGCTTGGAGTCCCGTCAGCTCCTCCGAACTACCCCACAGCAAGCCCTTCTCTTTCCAGGAGGTGAGCTGCGTGGGGATACCAGATCTGAACTCGGGGGCCGCCGCCCACTTAGGGTCGCGCGGCTCGGTGATATAGAACCACCCCGATTGCCACCCCTTAACGGATTCCACGAAGGCCCCTTCGAACCAAAGGACAGTGGGCATCTTGCCCAACATGGCGCCTCCGCACTCCGCTTGAGTGCCCTTCACTACCTTCGGCTTGACATTGAAGGTCTTGAGCCACAAGCCGAAGTGGGGCTGGATGCAGAGGAAGGCCTCGCACACGACGATAAACGCCGAGATGTTGAGGATGAAGTTCGGCGCCAGATCATGGAAATCCAGGCCGTAGTAGAACATGAGCCCCCGGACAAAGGGTGAAGTGGAAAACCCAGTCCGCGGAGGAAGTGGGGAAGAAAAACGACCCTCTCATGGGGCCTGGGGGTGGGGATGAGCTGCCCCTCGTTGGGCAGCCGGTGCGCGATGTCGCCGGACAGGTAGCCGGCGCTGCGCAGTCTTTCGATGTGCTCCTCCGTAACGGAGGAGGTCATCCACTTGCCTCCCGCTCCGGACATAACTGGGGAAGGTTGATACGAGATGTGCGGGCTTGGGCGCTGGTGCTCGAGTGCACGGAGATGGATAAGCAAAGGAGGAAGAAGGCGTAGGTGAAAAGGTGAATCCTTATCCCTTATATGGGCGGGCGAAGTCTACGCGTCCCCCACCGGCCTGGTAAAACTCGCTTATCCCCCAAGCGTCACCATCAATGGCGCGGTTGGGTTACCCACGTCCGTATTGATGAGAATCCCGGATTAAGGGGGAACACGATCTCTGCTTCGACAAGACGTGCCAAGGAAACCGCTTCGCTAAATGCGCTGAGGTGGTAGAGTAAAAAACGATTCAAGTAATGGCTTGGTAGTGGCGTGACGTCATGCCGCAAAAAACGTCAGCAGATTGAACTTGTGTATATATTATTCTCTCTACGGTGGAATGTGGAATTTATTTTGCAGAGCCGGACACTATCCTGGTGTTCACAATCTTCTATCATTCGGAGGAGGAACCCGCCTTGCAATGCCAAGCAATATACGCGCCGGACTTATCGTCATTGAAGCCTGGTTCAGGGGCTACTGAGGGAGTCCTGGATTAGGGGGTGTCCGGATAGCCGGACTACCATCATCAGCCGAACTATCATCGGCCGGACTATCATCATCGACCGGACTCCAAGACTATGAAGATACAAGATTGAAGACTTCGTCCCGTGTCCGGATGGGACTTTCCTTGGCGTGGAAGGCAAGCTTGGCGATACGGATACGTAGATCTCCTACCATTGTAACCGACTCTATGTAACCCTAGCCCTCTCCGGTGTCTATATAAACCAGATGGCTCTAGTCCGTAGGACACAACAACAACAACCATTACAATCATACCATAGGCTAGCTTCTAGGGTTTAGCCTCCTTGATCTCGTGGTAGATCCACTCTTGTAAACATCCACAATATCAATATCAATCAAGCAGGACGTAGGGTTTTACCTCCATCAAGAGGGCCCGAACCTGGGTAAAACATCGTGTCCCTTGTCTCCTGTTACCATCCGCCTAGACGCACAGTTCGGGACCCCCTACCCGAGATCCGCCAGTTTTGACACCGACACTCGCTCTATCACTATGTTAGCTATACCTACCATTTGTTTATCATGCCTCCCATATTGCCATGTCAAGCCTCTAACCAGCCTGTCCTAGCAAACCATTGTTTGGCTATGTCACCGCTTTTGCTCAACCCCTCTTATAGCGTTGCTAGTTGCAGGTGAAGATGAAGTTTGTTCCTTGTTGGAACATGGATATTTTGGGATATCACAATATCTCCTATTTAATTAATGCACCTATATACTTGGTAAAGGGTGGAAGGCTCGGCCTTATGCCTGGTGTCTTGTTCCACTCTTGCCGCCCTAGTTTCCGTCATACCAGTGTTATGTTCCTTGATTTTGCGTTCCTTACGCGGTTGGGTGATTTATGGGACCCCCTTGACAGTTCTCTTTGAATAAAACTCGTCCAGCAAGGCCCAACCTTGGTTTTACCATTTGCCACCTAAGCCTTTTTCCCTTGGGTTTTCGCGAGCCCGAGGGTCATCTTTATTTTAACCCCCCCGGGTCAGTGCTCCTTCGAGTGTTGGTCTGAACCGAGCAACCTGCGGGGCCACCTCAGGGAAACTTGAGGCCTGGTTTTACTCGTAGCTTGACTTATCCGGTGTTGCCCTGAGAACGAGATATGTGCAGCTCCTGTCGGGATTTGTCAGCACATCGGGCGGCTTTGCTGGTCTTGTTTTACCATTGTTGAAATGTCTTGTAAACCGGGATTCCAAGACTGATCGGGTCTTCCCGGGAGAAGGTATATCCTTCGTTGACCATGAGAGCTTGTGATGGGCTAAGTTGGGACACCTCTGCAGGGTATATTATCTTTCGAAAGTCATGCCCGCGGTTATGAGGCAGATGGGAATTTGTTAATGTCCGGTTGTAGATAACTTGACACTTGACTTCATTAAAATGCATCAACCGCGTGTGTAGCCGTGATGGTCTCTTCTCGGTGGAGTCTGGGAAGTGAACACGGTTTGGGTTATGTATGAACGTAAGTAGTTTCAGGATCACTTCTTGATCACTTCTAGCTTCTCGACCGATGCGTTGCTTCTCTTCTCGCTCTCACTTGCGTATGTTAGCCACTATATATGCTTAGTGCTTGCTGCAGCTCCACCATATTACCCCTTTTCCTACCCATGAGCTTAAATAGTCTTGATCTCGCGGGTGTGAGATTGCTGAGTCCCCATGGCTCACAGATTCTCCCAAAACAGATGCAGGTACCGAGGATACCAACACAATTGGTGCAACCGAGCTTAAGTGGGAGTTTGATGAGGACCTTGGTCGTTACTATGTTTCGTTTCCAGATGATTAGTACTGGAGCCCAGCTAGGACGACCGGGGATCTAGCATTTGGGGTTATCTTCTTTTCATTTAGATTTGACCGTACTCGGTCTATGAGTGTATCTTGGATGTTGTATGAACTTATTTATGTATTGTGTGAAGTGGCAATTGTAAGCCAACTCTCTTTATCCCATTCTTGTTCATTACATGGGATTGTGTGAAGATGACCCTTCTTGCGACAAAACCTACAATGCGGTTATGCCTCTAAGTCATGCCTCGACATGTGAGATATATAGCCGCATCGTGGGCGTTACAAGTTGGTAATCAGAGCCATCCCCGACTTAGGAGCCCCCTGCTTGATTGATTGCTGGCGTTGTTGAGTCTAGATCAAAAATGTTTTGAGTCTTAGGATTATATATATCGGAGAGTAGGATTCTTTTTACTCCTCAGTCCCTTCGTCACTCTGGTGAGGTCTCCTGACGTAGATGTTTTGACTTTCCTCTCCTCAAATTTCACTAAACTTTTTTTAGGATCACGCTGGTATCTTGGAATCGTTCCGATGGTTTTGTGACGAGAACATTGTTCTTGGTACCTCCTGACATTTAGGGGTTGTGGCAGTGTCCCGGGGAGTTGAGCTCGAAGGTGTTGTCGTCACAATTTTATCGTTGCAGTTCTGGAATACCTGAGTTTTGCCGACATCAAAAATCTCTTTTATGGAGTTGTTGGTGAGATAACCTCGACGCCACCCAGTACTGGGGCGGGAGTTCGGGAGTATTGCCATAACTCGTATAACGGATGATTTTCGAAGGTTGAGGTACACGATTTCCGAAGGTTTCTTGGTTATGTGTTGACGGATGGATACAGCTGGATGTAGGGATTGTTAGTTTGGGTGAGATATATTGCTTCCCCTGTATCCCCAACACCTGATTGCATAACCGGAAAGTTTTGGGAGTTTATAGGTGGGATTCAAGTAGTTCTAGCATTTCTTCTCGCAGATAATTGGTTTGTGATTGGGTAATCCTTACCACTTATTTGTTCCAGTTGTACCTTGTTTATTTCATTCATCAATCTCTTATCAACTGGCTTCTCACCTTAATGGACGTGTGATGTTAGCTTTGGGAATTCATTCGTTCATCCTTGTTCGAATGTTTATTGTGAAGACTATATGTTGCAATTTCTATCGGTTGATTCAACTTGTCTATCTGTCTATCAAGATGCTAACGGATGTCACCCTCTTCAGGATGGCTCCGCCAACGCGTCAGAATCCGGAACGCAATGATGGGAGTCAGGCCTCCACCTCCACCTCCGCCTCCGGAGGCATGGCAAGCTTTGATGGCAGCCACAAACGCCAACGCTCAGATGATGATTCAGCTCATGCAGGAGCACAATCAAGGCCAAGGCAACCAAGGGAATCAAGGTCAAGGGTAATTCAACCATCAGCCGCAGTTTCCTACCCTCAACCAATTCCTTGCAAATCAGTCGAAGTCTTTCAGCTACTGTGCCGAGGCCACAGACGCCGATGATTGGCTCGTGGATATCAACAAGCATTTTGAATGTAGCAATGTCAGGCCTGAGGACGACATCAAGTTCGCTTCTTTTTAGATCAAGGACCAAGCAGCTGATTGGTTCCAGCAATACAAGGATTCTAGAGGAGGTCGAGTGATTACTTGGACTGACTTTTGTCGGGACTTTAAAGCTCACCACATTCCTACCAGTGCTGTTGAGAGCAAGCATGAGGAGTTCCGCAGTCTCAAGCAAGGCAACATGTCTGTGTACGAATACAACAAGCAGTTTCAGAAACTTGCTCGCTTCGCTAAACAAGATGTTCCTAATGAGAAG
Source organism: Triticum aestivum (assembly GCF_018294505.1). NCBI lineage: Eukaryota > Viridiplantae > Streptophyta > Magnoliopsida > Poales > Poaceae > Triticum > Triticum aestivum. Next base: position 152,721,207 of record NC_057810.1, read on the forward strand.
AGTATGATCTATCAATTCAGAGGTGGCCTTAGAGAGGATCTGCAGTTAGCTCTCGTTCTTGTTGAGCCTGCTCAGTTTGATCAATTCTACAATATGGCCCTCAAGCAAGAAGGTGCTCAGCTCAAGTGTGAGGCTTCTAAGAAGAGAATCAGGGATGCAGTGCAGTCTTCTTCTTCCTCACAAGTGGCAGCTAAGCAGCAGAAGTTCTACCTTCCTCCTCCTCTATTTCGTCAGTCCTACCAGGAGAAGAACTCAAGTGGTCGTGGATCTTCCCACCCACCCAACCTAGGCTATCAGAACAAGTCTAATTCTCAAGCTCCAAGGTCAAATGCTCCTTATCATCATCCGCTCTCAGAGGTGACTTGCAACAAGTGCCAGCAGAAAGGTCACTACGCGAACAAGTGTTTCAACCAAAGGCGCCTTCCTCCTCCTCCCCCTGTGAGATCTTCAAGCAATGCAGTGGTCAAGCATAATCCAAAGCATGCAAAGGTGAACATGATGAATGCAGCGCAAGCGAAGGAATCTACTGATGTGATAATGGGTAATCTCTCAGTTAATGATTTTCCTACAAAAGTCTTATTTGATACTGGTGCATCGCATTGTTTCATGTCAAGACCGTTTTTTGCCAAGCATGAATTCACTTCTTCACACTTGGGTAAACCCATGGATGTCGTTTCTCCGGGTAAACGGTTGAGCTCCAGTTTGGTGGTTCCGGATACCACAATCAAGATGGGCGACTATAAATTTCTGTCTTCTCCAGTTGTTCTTGGCGACTCTGATATTGATCTAATTCTTGGGATGGACTGGCTTTCTAAGCACAAGGCTCAGCTTGATTGTGCTGCCAGGGAAATTCAATTGACACACTCTTCTGAGGATGTTATCATCTATGCCGCTCGTGACGAAACCATTCGGTTGTTTTCTCTCAATGAGAAGGGTGAGTTGGATGCTATTTCTCAAATTCTAGTCGTTTGTGAGTACCGAGATGTCTTTCCAGAAGAGCTTCTGGGTATGCCTCCTCATTGGCCAGTCGAGTTCGTTATCGATCTTGAGCCTGGAACTGAACCTGTTTGCAAGCGTCCTTAAAAGCTTGAACCTAAGGAGCTGAAGGAATTGAAGAAACAGCTCGATGAACAAGAGCGTCTGGGTTTGATCAGACCGAGTTCATCTCCATGGGGTTGTGGAGTTCTTTTTGTCCAGAAGAAGGATGGCACGGACCGACTATGCGTCGATTACCGTCCATTGAACAAGAAGACAATCAAGAACAAGTATCCACTTCCCAACATCAATGAGCTATTCGAGCAACTCAAAGGTGCTAAAGTTTTCTCCAAGATTGACCTTCGTATGGGTTATCATCAGATTCGCATTCATGAACAAGATATTCCCAAGACAGCATTCATAACAAGCTTTGGTTCTTATGAATATATTGTCATGTATTTCGGCCTTGTCAATGCTCCTCCAACGTTCTCTCGAATGATAAACTTTATCTTCAACCCCTACACCAATGAATTCGTCTTGGTGTATCTCGATGATATCTTGGTCTTCTCCAAGAATAAGAAGGATCATGCCAAACATTTGTGATTGGTCCTCAACAAGTTTAGACAGTATCAATTCTATGCGAAGTTTTCCAAATGTGAGTTTTGGCTTGATGAAGTTCTTTACCTTGGTCATATCATCTCCGCTAAGGGCATTGCTGTTAATCCCGCGAAGGTGTCTGCAGTTGTGAATTGGGAACCTCCTCAGAATGTCAAGCAGCTCCGCAGTTTTCTTGGTCTTGCAAGCTATTGCCGAAGATTCGTTGAGAACTTCTCTAAGATTGCAAAGCCTCTTTCCAACCTCCTCCAGAAGCATGTCAAGTATGTCTGGACGCCTGAGTGTGATGTTGCTTTCAACACCCTCAAAGAGAAGCTAGTCATAGCTCCTATCTTCACTCCTCCTGATGAATCCAAGCCATTCACAGTTTTCTGTGATGCTTCTCTTCAAGGTCTCGGTGCTGTGTTAATGCAAGAGAAGAAAGTTGTGGCCTATACCTCTCGTCAGTTGAATCCCAACGAAAAGAACTACCCCACTCACGATCTTGAGTTGGTGGCAGTTGTCCATGCTTTGATAACATGGAGACATCTCTTATTGGGAAGGCAAGTGGACATTTTCACCGATCACAAGAGCCTCAAGTATATCTTCACTCAACCCAACCACAACCTCAGACAAACTCGATGGGTCGAAATGATTCAAGAATACAATCCGAGTATTGAATATACTCCTGGCAAGGCGAATGTGATTGCAGATGCTCTGAGCAGAAAGGCTTATTGCAACAGTTTAATTCTCAAGCCATTTCAACCGGATCTTTGTGAAGCTTTCCGCAAACTCAATCTTCAAGTTGTTCCTCAAGGCTTTCTTGCCAAACTCATAGTCTCTCCTACTTTGGAAGATCAAATTCATGAGGCACAATTCCTGGATACCATGGTGAAGAAGGTGAAACGTGGTATCGACAAGGGCATTTCCAAATACAAGTGCTTCCACATTGATGACAAAGATACTCTATTATTCGATGATCGAATTGTGGTTCCTAAAGGCGATCTAAGGAAAGTCATCATGAACGAGGCACACAATTCCCTTCTATCCATTAATCCTGGAAGTACGAAGATGTACCATGACCTCAAGCAGTCATATTGTTGGACTCGAATGAAGCAAGAGATTGCTCAATTCGTGAATGAATGTGATGTTTGCAGAAGGGTGAAAGCAGAACACCAACGACCAGCTGGTCTCCTCCAACCTCTTGCTATTCCAGAATGGAAGTTCGACCATATCGAGATGGACTTCATGACTGGATTTCCTAAGTCCAAGCGTGGAAATGATGCTATCTTCGTTGTCATTGACAAGCTTACTAAAGTGGCTCATTTCCTTCCTATCAAAGAATCTATCACAGCAGCTCAGCTGGCAGAGCTATACACCTCCAGAATTGTCTCCTTGCACGGTATTCCACAATTGATCTCTTCAGATCGTGGAAGCATCTTCACTTATAAGTTCTGGGACTCTTTTTAGAAGGCCATGGGCACCAACATTCGTTTCAGCACAGCTTTCCATCCTCAAACAAGTGGCCAAGTCGAGCGAGTCAATCAAATCCTCGAAGACATGCTCAGGGCTTGTGTCATCTCTTTCGGTATGAAGTGGGAGGATTGTCTTCCATATGTCGAGTTCTCCTACAACAACAGCTTCCAAGCGAGTTCGGGCAAGGCCCCATTCGAAATTCTCTATGGCAGAAAGTGTCGTACTCCTCTCAATTGGTCCGAGACTGGTGAACGCCAACTTCTTGGCAACAACTTGATCACAGAAGCCGACGAAATGTGCAAAGTCATTCGTGAGAATCTTAAGGCCGTGCGATCGCGCTAGAAGAGCTATTATGATGACAAGCACCGTGATGTGGCTTTTGAAATCAGAGACCATGTCTACCTCCGCGTCTCTCCAATGAAAGGCACTCGTCGCTTCGGTATCAAAGGGAAGCTTGCCCCTAGATACGTGGGTCCTTTCAAGATCATTGGCAAAAGAGGCGACCTCGCCTATCAACTTGAGCTTCCGTCCAACTTTGCAAACGTGCACGATGTGTTTCACGTGTCACAGCTTCGCAAGTGCTTCAAAACTCCTGAGCACACTATCAAGTTTGAAGAAATTGACCTCCAAGAAGATCTCTCTTATCATGAGCAACCCATTGCTATTCTTGAAGAAACCGAGCGCAAGACTCGCAACAAGTCAATCAAATTCCTGAAAGTGAAGTGGTCACACCATTCCGACCGAGAAGCCACCTGGGAGCGCGAGGATCACCTCCGTTCCGAATATCCGGAGTTCTTTCAGTCCTAGATCTCGGGACGAGATCCTCTTGTAGTGGTGGAGTGTTGTAACACCCCGGATGTAACTTTCCATCTTTGTAACTCCAACTCTTGCCATTTTCGGCTATGTGTTACGATATTCCCTCCGTGGTTGGGTTTTTGTCTTTTGTTTTGCATTTTATTCATGTCATGCATCTCATATCATGTCATCATGTGCATCTCATTTGCATACGTGTTCGTCTCATGCATCCGAGCATTTTCCTCGTTGTCCGTTTTGCAATCCGACACTCCCACATGCACCGGCACACCCCTCTTGTCTCTTCTCGTCTGCGGGTGTTAAACGTTCTTGTAATGGACCGAGGCTTGCCAAGTGGCCTTGGTACACCACTGGTAGACCTCCTGTCAAGTTTCGTGCCATTTGGAGGTCGTTTGATACTCTCCAACGGTTAACCGAATAACCACAAAGGCCTCTTTTGGGTTGCAGCCCGACACCCCTTCAAAACAGCCCAATAACCCATCTAAGTCACTTCCATGCTCTCCGTCGTCGGATCACGATCGTGTGGGCGAAAACTACACTCCATTTGGAGTCTCCAAACTCCTCCTACCTATAAATATGCATCTCCCCCTCCAAATCACGGGCGAAACCCTAGCCACCGCTCCCCTCGCGCCGCCGAACACGTCCGGGCGACGCCGGACGCATCCACCTCCGCCGCCCGACCTCTCGCAGCCCGCCACGTGGCGCCCGGCCACCCGTGCCGCCGCC